>NW_028227272.1:69930000-70395000 GCF_978045245.1 Mus caroli
GTTTCTTAGTGAAGACTCAGTTCAGTTAAGCTCAAAGCAACTTGCTAGAGTATGTGCTAAAAGGGTAACTCAGACACATAAAAGTCTCCAGGCACCAGGTTTTTCTTCTAGGGTGGAATTTCCATAACAGATTATGTTTGGGGTGGCACTGGTTGAGTATAAATTGGGACTCAGTGATCAGAGTGTGATTCAGTGTACTCAGTCCTGTCATGGATATTAGCCCAGTATTGTCATATTCAAAAGAGGTATTTCATGTACCCCTAAGACCAGCTATAGCACATTTTTTGAACATTGGCCTCCTTTCCACTAGTCAGTGTTGGGTGGTTTATGGACAACCAAACTTGGGTCTTATGTCCATTTATCTGTCAGTTTCTTTCCTGAGCAACTCATATCCTTTCTATGGACAACATTAACGTTATTGTGATTTTTTTTTTCAGACAAACCTCTGTCGTAAAATTGTCCACACTTTTAAACATATCTTCGAGAAATATTTTCTGGGAATAAATTTGAGAGTTGGAATGTAAATTTCCAGTTCATGTATTTAGTTTATGACCAATGTTTCCTTGTTTCTATTTTGAAAACTAAATGTCTTAATCGTCTTTGAAAGGTCATAGACTAGGAACCAGAGAGATGGGTCCATGGTTAAGACTGATTGAGGCTTTTACAGAGAACTTGAATCTAGGTCCCAGCCCCTGCCTCAGGTAGCTCACAAATGCCTCTATCTCTACCTACAGGGGTCCTAATGCTCTCTTCCGGCTTCTCCATTCAACTGCACTCATGCGCTTACCCTCTACGGTGAAACACACAGAGACGTGGTTAATATACATCTTTAAAAAACTAATAGAATGTACACATCGATGGAAGTTATGTGTAACCATAACGCCACCATGTAGAATGAGCCACCTTACGTTGCATAAGCACACATTATGTACACACATACAAAATATATTCCTCAATTATTGAAACAGTGGGAATAAGAAATCTCTCTCTTTCTATTTCTTTATCTCTCTGCTTTCTCTTTTTGTGTGTGTGTGTAGGGTAGAGCGATAGGGAGACTGGGATTTATGTTACGATATTAGGCAATGAGATTAGGTAATTGCGGTGATGAGCAAATTCAAGAGCTGGAGAGCTAACTCAGATGGGAGAGCCTGTGAAGGGTTGATGCAGTCTTGAGTCTGAAGACAGAGCAGACCAATGCTTTCTTCCCAGACAGTCCTGAGCCTTTTTGCTTAAGGTTTTCGATGCTTTGTATGAGACCCAGCCATGTCAATGAGAATAATTTTTGCTAATCAGCCTATTGACTTAAATGTTAATAGCATTTAAACAATAACTTTATAGCAACTTTCCAACACTATTTTCCATCCCATTCCCATCTACTGACCCCAGGAAAAGGACATATTCACTGAACTCTTGATCTGAGGCTATACTTTGAGCAGTTAACAGCACCAGCTGCTCTTCCAAAGGTTCTGAGTTCAATCCCCAGCATCCACATGGTAGCTTACAACCATCTATAATGACTTCTGAATCCCTCTTCTGGTATGCAGTGGTACATGCCGATAGAGCACTTGTAAAGAAAGTAAATAAATAGATCTTTTAAAAAAAAATCTATTTGATAAGTGAATGCAGTTTTATTGCACACTTCCTCAACCTCTCTCAAAGGTTCCAGATTTTCTTCTTAGTAAAAATGCTGATTCTTAGCCCATCCTCCAAAGATTGTTTTGATTTGAGCTTTGCCCACCTTCTTTGCCTTGTTATGATAACTCTTCTTCTTCTTCTTCTTCTTCTTCTTCTTCTTCTTCTTCTTCTTCTTCTTCTTCTTCTTCTTCTTCTTCTTCTTCTTCTTCTTCTCCTCCTCCTCCTCCTCCTCCTCCTCCTCCTTCTCCTTCTTCTTCTTCTTTTTTTCCTTGAGAACTCTTCTTGCTCATATAACATGGGCCAGAAAAATGACAACAAAGAATTGCAGATTGTTCAGTAGTATTTCTAATGTAAAAAGGAATTGGATCATAAATTCATCTTTCATCAGTTATCATTCTAGACTTCTTATTCATATCTAAGTTACTAGTAGTCTCTTTTCAAAGAAATTTAATAAGCGCTGTTACACTATAGAAAGTAGAATGTGTAATATCATGAGGAAGAATTTGTTATAATGATGAAGATTCTCACGTAATTGGGCTCAAATATATTTCAAAGTACTCCTTTCCACAAATCAACTTTGTACATCTACTTAGCATGTGTTAAATTGCTTGGCTCAATTATGAATACCCCATAATCCTAAATGAGAGCCTTAAATAGTTTTAGAGATTGTTAGAAACCATTAAAAATGAACACATGCTAGGAGTTATGTTATGTTTCATTTCCTAGGAACTGATTCTAAATTAAAACATGATTTAAATTTCTGGGAATGGCTAACCCATTACTTCATGAGTTGTTTAAATTTATAATACTTACAGGGATAATTATTCAAGCCATCATTAATAACAACCATAAATGTACTATGAATTTTTGCTAATTTTTAAAAAAAATATCAGGCTCAGAGAAATGACCAAAATATTTGTATTTCATAGAGCCAACAATATGGTAAGTAAGAGTATATAAATGATTTTTGATTAAATGAAGAGAATTAATTTAAATAAATCAAAATATTAACATCAAAGGCCACCATACCATTGAAAACATGTTGGGTTCTCTTTTACATTGTACATAGTCCCATTCACATTTTAACATATCTTCTATTGTTAATAATTAATCAAGTGTGGCTTATAATCTGATTTACATTTTGCAAAATTAATATACATATTCTCCTTTCAGCTATCCTTTGTTAATAGATGCTGATGCTTATCTATGAAAATTATTAGGCACACTTTATAAATAGTCATATAGTAAAAAAATGGAGAGGGGGCATTTTCTAACTTGAGCACTGGAGAAGTTTCTGACATTTCTAGGTGCCACAGGAAGAGTCTGCATCCTTATTCTCTCTCCTCAGAGCAGTCAACAATTGTATTTTTCCTCATGACATTCATTCATGATCTATGAAGTATATATTTGGAAAATGAAGTATTACCCTCATAATTATTTAACATACTTCCTCAGTGAGGCATTTCCCAGACCAGGACCAAACTGCACCAGGACAGGTGTTTTCTCACTTCACCGTCTAGACTCCTTTGTGGTGTATTCTCTGTCTCGTAGGACTTAGAAGCCAATAGGCCGTACAAACATATATAAAAAATATTCGCAACAAGGGCGTGACAGATGACATTTCCAGGTTCTAACACGGCCTTCCTGCTGGAATGGTTGTCTGGGACATCATCGCCTGTGATTCCCACTTTGGGCTTCCCTCACTTTGCTCTGTTCTTATTTACACCCACCTTGTTCAGGGGAAGTTTTGTTCCTTAAAGTTATGCAGACTTTGTTTTACTCTCTACTATGCATTGCCCTGGTGTTCTGTGTTTTCCTTCTATTTCTCCGAATACAGTGGAGGGGCCATAGTTGTTATTGTATTTGTTTTCCTCATAACATATTTTAAATGTGACTTCCTTATTGCCTTTTTATTGAGCTTGTTATCTATGAATTAATTCTAAAATTTTCTAATAGGTTTTTTTCTCTTTTTATTAGATATTTTCTTTACTTACATTTCAAATGTTATCCCCTCTCCTGGTTTCCCCCCTGAACTCCCCCATCCCCTCTCTCTTCCCCCTGCTCACCAACCCACTCACTCCTGCTTCCTGGCCCTGGCATTCCCCTACACTGGGGCATAGAGCTTTCACAGGACCAAGGGCCTCTCCTCCCATTGATGACTGACTAAGCCATCCTCTCCTACATATGCAGCTGGAGCCATGAGTCCCACCATGTGTACTCATTGGTTGATGGTTTAGTCCCAGTGAGCTCTGGGAGTACTGGTTAGTTCATATTGTAGTTCCTTCTATGGGGCTGCAAACCCCTTCAGTTCCTTGGGTCCTTTCTCTAGCTCCTTCATTGGGAACCCTGTGCTCTGTCCAATGAATGGCTGTGAGCCTCCACTACTGTATTTGTCAGACACTGGCAGAGCCTCTCAGGGGACAACTGGTTCTGGTGGAGCAGGCTGGTAGGATTTGCTGAAGGAGGCAGAGGCAGGAGGATCTGGAGTTCGAGGCCTGCCTAGGATACACATTTTATTCTAATGGGTTTTTAAGGACTGATGTTGCTCTGTTTATTTCTTAAAATGTATTGTTTAAATTTAGCTGATAAGTATGAATCCATATGTGAACATGCAGCTTTATAGCCAGAACCATACCTAAGGGGAAATGAGTACAAGCTGTTCTGTGTGGCTACTGACAGGGACATATACTGAGAAATGCATCAGATACATTCAACTACGTGTGAACATCATGGAGTTTGCTTGCCAGAGCCTAGGAAGTTTAGGTCAGCCATTCATTGTATTTTCTGATGCAATCAACACACTTGGCATGTTTGAGGAAGATGGGGCAGATGCCAGCATCCCATGACACATGGTCCTACCCTCTTTTAGTAAATGCAGACAATGCACTCTGAAGTAACAAAAAAGAAAAGAATAATGTAGCAAATGAACGTACTATACCGTAGATATGTATCACCATTATGAAGTGTGTTCCGTATGTAATTGTAGATGCAGTAGTCATAAATACCTGGCATTGCAGTGGGCTTGTTGTCAATGGCACCACCTCAAGTACAGGGGAATGTGTCATTGGATGCAGTGTGCAAGTGGAGACATCACTGGACCATGAGAAGGTTTTCTCTGTTCTATAAGATCTTGGGAGATCCAGTGTACTCTCACACGTGTGATTCCTTTCTGAGCCAAATCCTCCACCCCAGAAGAGAGAGCAAGATTGGGAGATACTGAGTGAAGATAAGAGCAGGAAGAGTCCTGCTCTAGCTTCAGTTTTGTCATAAAACTGGAAAAAAAATCCCAATTTCCAGTAGGGATTGCTTGTGGAAGCATATATCCAACCGGCCCTCGAGTCCTTTTAGCACCTTCAACTTCTGGATTTGCTTCGGGCTGGAGGAATGAGACTAGAGGTAGAGATGGATACAGTATGCTCCTGTCACATCATTAGCCTTTAGGATCTCGTAAGATAGACCCCTTAGTGTATGTATTTCTACCTTTGGGTTATGAGTTGCGGCTATTAAAGTCTGAGCCACCAAAGGAGACACTCTTGTGCTTCACATACTCTAATCCATGATGACACCAAATCACCTTCTCTTGATCAGACTGAGAAAGCAAAGCTATTTTATATAACTATTGACCAGTTCCCTCCACCCCAACACACACACATACACACACACACACACACACATATTATATGAAGTATTATACCTTTTATCATGATAACTTCTCACGTATTTGAAAGCAGAACTCATTTCTGATGAGTGATGTAGAAGAGTGTCCAACACAGCGTGAGTAGGCTGGGCTCATTTCTACCTTTGAGTGACTCTAGGTCCTCGAGGAAGTTATATTTCCTTAGTAAGTTGGGACTCCAATCCTTAAAATATATGTAATAATAAGTATCAAGTCTCTTACCTACCCGGCTTGGTGGCTTTGTCATTAAGGTTAGTAAGGTAATGACATTTTAGAACTTTGAACTCATTGGAAGGAAGACATTATCATTTGAAGACTTACATTCTCTAACTACTTAGAGGAAATTATTTTCCATTTGGATATTATGCCTTGGTTTCTCTTCAGTTCCTGGAAGCATGCATGCTCTCCTCGAACAGCTGTTTAGAGGTTAAAACTTCAGATAGTTTACCCTTTGACACAATTAATCTCTAAAATCGGCTCATTTTTATTCCTGTGTTCTGAATTGTAACTGTTAAGAAGAACCAGAACTGATCTGGAGATGCTCCTCATTGGTTAAGAGCATATACTCTTCTCTCTGGAGACTACAGTTCAGTATCCAGCATCTACCCCACGAGACTCACAAATGCCTGTATCTCAAGCTTCGAAGCCTTCCATCCCTTCTGGGCTCCAGGACATCTCAATGCACATGCGTATACCCACCTACAGACACAGACATTTATACACATAATTCAAAGTAAAATAAAATTTTTAAAAAAGGAGAGAGAGAGAGACAGAGAGAGACAGAGAGAGACAGAGAGAGACAGAGAGAGACAGAGAGAGACAGAGATGCTTCTGGCTCCTGTTACATAAGACAGAGCTTTGACAAAATCCTGTTCTCTATCACAGTGTGGAAGTTCTTGGTTTCTTACATCTAATATCCGTGTACTGAATGGATTCTTTGAGTTAGATAGTGAATGTCTCGGGAGTGGAATGCCTTTAAGTATCTAAGCGGATTTCCCCTTCCTTTGCTTTTTATTATTACTGTATTTTAATGTTTTCATGTTACAGCCCAGGGCCTAGATTTGATTAATTGATTTCCCTGCTCTATTTAAAGATTGTTTTTATTAATGCACTTTTTCAAACCAGACACGGCATTATCACCTTCTCCATCGCTTTACTAAGTGTTGAGATCTGAGCGGGCCAGCTGTGGCAGCTGTGTTTCGCCTTTGGATCTCCAAGCTGAAAACTTTCATCTCCTTTGCTGTCTCAGCTGCTGGTCTGAGGCTATGGCCTTCCCATAACTCAAACCAGTTTCAAAGCAACGTAAGTAACCTCTTTGGAATGCTTTTGGAAAACCACAGAAAGGTTCTTTAAAAGTACACCACTTATACACTTTAAATGAATGTTTCCATTTTAAGGTAATAACAGCGTAATGTCGGCAGCCAGTGCATGATATTTAACAACATTTTAAACATAGTGGAGACCTGTGTCTGTAGGCCAGTTGAATAACGGAAAGGAAGACTAGAGTTGTGACCCTGAAAATGATCTCAGAGTTGTGGAATCTATAAATTGAAGATTGCACTTTAAAAATTTTATTCACAAAGTACCTTTACTCTAGTCTAAAAAAAAAATCCTTTTTCTGCCTGAAGTATCCTGTGGAAAGATACCACAATCAAAAGAAATGATATTGATTGCCTGTGTGACAGGCATCTTGGACATACAGGACAATGTCTTTGAGTGAACTTGAACTTTGCTGTATTTGGAATGTGGGAAGGCTCACATTGGCATGCATGTTAATATCATTTGGCGATATCAAATTGTCAGTGAAGTCTTGACAAAAACTGAAGATCGTTTTAGTCAATGGTAGTATTTGTACCATCACCCTGCCTGAACCATGAGAAATGATGCTCTGGCTTCTAATTCCCGCCTTGTCGGCTTGAGGGAATTGTCCTTGGAAGGTGGCCTGCTATGACTGCATGGGGTCTTAACAAAAGGGAGATGCCATGATTCAGTTCTGTTTGTAATTACAAGAGCTTACAAGTTAGATTTTACATTTATACCTTTCTTGCCCGCTCCCTGGCATTTGTGGTGGGAAGAAGCCTCGTACTTGTTCTGGAGTCCAGGTAGAGGAATGTAAATCACTGGGGTGAGTTACAGTGTCTGTAGACAGTGCATAAAAGGAAACCCAAACCAATATTTCAGTCTGCAGGAGGTATTTTGCAAATCAGCAAAGTAGTGTGTGCTGCTAAATATGGAGAAAATAATTCACTGGCCTCAGGAATGCCAAACACATTGTTTCTCAATGATTGACTGCATGGATTTCTGAGGGTTTCTTTATAATCACTTGTATCCCCTTATCTAGAAAGGCAGCTTATTGCAGCTACTGCCTGCTCTACCAGGGGATTAGAACAGGTAGACATGCGATCACTTTCCCCTCTGCGGCTCCCCAGACATTACAAATATTATGTCGAGCTTCGACTGACCTGCTCTTGAACCCATGTCACTCAAAGGCTGTGCTCATTCGTGTAGTCCTGGCAATGGCCTTTTCTGTTTTTAATGCCCTATGATTTATTTTTAATGCCCTTTGTGATTCTGTGTTTCCAATAGGGGGAGTGTGTGTGTGTGTGTCTGTGTGTGTCTGTGTGTGTGTGTGTACATACATACCCATACGTGCAAATCATACACAAAAGCATGAGTCAGTGAAAACTATGAATATAAAGTATTAGCATTTTAGAAGGCAATATTACACTTGAGTCACATCAAGTATTTTTATATTTTAGAGTAGCTACATCTAAAGTAAAAGTGAAAAAGATGAAACCAATTATGATATGATGTAATTTAATACAAAGTAAAAAAACTGTAAACATTCTAAGTCATAGCCAAACAAAGATTATTGGTAAGTAAGCGGTTACCTATTTTTCTACTGCTTCCCAAATCTGTATGAACTATAACTCTCCACAAACAGCTCCATGTGGTTACTGGCAGGCTTAATAATGCAAGTGTCCATGTGTTTTAGAAACTTGCTTTGAAATCAATCTTTAGGTAGTCTATCTGGGATTCTAGCCAAATCCTGTTTTTGCTTTTTTTATTTTCTTTAATCTCCTTTATTATAACTTCCATTTTAACACATTGGGCTTTTTTTTTCTTGACAAATTAACTTCCTTGTAGACATCCCTTCTCCAGTCGCATTGATCCTCTGAACTTAAGCCCATTGCTTATTTGGTGGTTCACTTAACCCTACACCCTCCATTTTCCAGAGTCTGCTTTGGAGGAATTTCAAGGTGTTACTCATACCAAAGTGGAAGTTGAAGGCATTAATGATTAAACCCTGAGGCCATCCTAGCTCCTATACTGTTCCATGGGATATATGCTTTCTTGACTTAATTGAAAAATATATAAACTTTTTATTTAAAGTATTAAATATTTAGAATCTTAACTATAAACTGGCTTTTGTGATATTTATAATAAGGAGCCCGGGGGCTTTTGGGTGTTAGAACAGCACAGGGAGGGCTCCCCTGCTTAAGCACAGGCTTCCTGCACCCTCTAAATGATCTGCCCTTTGCTCGTAAATCCTTTGCCACGGTCAACACAAAGCTTTGTATTGATTTACCAGTGAACCGTCTTGTCATCTCTGGGCTCAGGGCCTTTGACCTTTTATTTGTTCCTGTAAAATTATGGTGTATCTGAAAGTTCTTTTCTAATGGCTGCTTTAAACTTCAAAAGGCCATGGGCTTCTGTGGGAATACATTGAACAGTTTGGTAAGACAGAAAAAGGTGGGAGCAAAAACATTGTGGACAGTGAAAGGTCAGAAAAGCTCTGAGTCTGAAACAGAGATCCTATGGACGGAAGACAACTCAGAGTTTAGTGTCAGTCTAACCTGATTTAGCTTGAGTGTCTGGGTAACTTGTGTTAAATACAGACTTATTTCATGGCAGCTCACTGGGCGACACCGGGAGCATAATTAGAGTAATTTAAACATGCATAGTGCATTTAAATGGGGTGATCACAATTTATTTGCCCCAATTCTAGGATTTGAATAGTCTCTTGGGTTGCATTTATACAGTCCTCTTTGTGTAACTAACACACACACACACACACACACACACACACACACACACACACACCATACCATACAGTTTCCATTGAGTTAAGGTTCAATAGCTGGAATCTTAACAGATAATATGTGAAACCCCTATGTCAACTTTATTTTTCAACTTATCTCGTATTCTTTTTTTCGTTAATTAAGGAACATTTTATTTTATTGGTAACAGGGTCCATCTCAGTAGCCCTTGGCTGTCCTGGAACTTGTCCTGTAGACAAACTGGCTTTCAATTCATGGGGATCCACCAGCCTCTGCCTCCTGTGCAACACATGCCTGGTTCTCACTGGTTTATTTATTTATCTATTTTATTTTCATATGTATTCCATCCCAACAGCAGCTTCCCCCCCTCTCCAGTCCTGCCAGGCCCTTCCCCAACACCTCCCCCAACAGAGGTCCACTCCTTCATTTCTCTTTCTATTTCGCATAGAACAGGCTTTCCAGGGATATCAACCAAACATGGCATATCATGTTGCAATAAGACTTGCCACCTCCCCTTGTATTAAGGCTAAAGCAGAAAACCCAGGAAGAGAAAAAGAGTCCCAAAGGAGGACAAAGCTTCAGAGATAGCTCCTGCTCTCCCCACAGGAAGATCAAGCTAAACACCCATAACATAGAAGCAGAGGACCTAGGTCAGACCAATGCAGGCCTCTTGGTTGGTGATTCAGTCTCTGTGAGCTCCTGTGAGCCCAGGTTAGTTGATTCTGTGGAATGTCTTGTCATGTCCTTGACATATCTGGCTCCTACAATCCTTCCTTCCTCTCTTCGACAGGATTCCCTCAGCTCCTCCTAATGCTTGGCTGTGGGTCTCTGCATCTGTTTCCACCAGGTGCTGGATGAAGCCTCTCTGGTGATGATGATGCTAGACTCCTGTTTATGTTATCTCCTATTCTTCCTTCCAATAAACTTTTAGTTTGATTTAGGATGTGGATTTTCCACCTGACATCTTCCTACCACATGCATAGTTTCCTCCCTAGGCAAAGAATCCCCTTGAACTTTATTTTCTGGAATTGCTTTATGCTGTAGCTCTCTCTATTAAATAGAAAGTCAGCTAGCTTTGAATTTGTATAACATTTGTTCCCGTATCATCACCTCCCTTTTGTAAAACTTCTGCAGAAATATGATTATTATTGAAGGACGCTTGCCCAGAAACATTTTCATCTAGCATGTAGTTAGCCCAGGTGATGTAAAAGTGCTGTTTGTGTGTGTGTGTGTGTGTGTGTTTGTGTGTATTTGTATGTGTGTCTGTATGTGTTTGTGTGTGTGTTAAAGAATAATAATATATAATGACATACCCAAGATCTCTGGCAAAGAATACAAAAGGATATCTGTGGAGTATGCATTCAAACTCAGCCTTGTGTAGTTTTTGCCCCTGACCCCTGAGTTAATTTTGAATCTGAAAATCAGATAAATATTTCTAATTGATTTTTAATTAGTCAAAACATTCTCATAGCTCAATTTTCAAAACGTTATAAATATTACATAGTAAAAGTCTACACACCTGTAGTTTTTAGTGGACCCTTTTAATTCCTACTTTAAATTGCAAATCCCCTTCAGTGGAAATGTAAGTACATGACTTAACAGCTTTACCCATTGTACAATATTGGCAATATGTTATAAATATGTATATTTTATACATATTGGAGTAGAACCTTTTTCATTCCTTACTGAAGCTGGATAATATTCAGCTTAAAGCATTCGCCTTTCCTAGTTCCAGCCTTGTGAATATTTATATAATTTACTGTCCCTTTAAAAATACATTGATTGATATATTCCACTCATATTTATATTTCCATCCCTCCTCCTCCTCTCTTTTTCTTTGTTTGTGTACATGTGCATGTACAACTACCCAAGTGATGAGGTCAGAGGGCAACTTGGGAGGTTTTTTTCTCCTTCCTTCCACCATATAGGGTTCAAGAATCTAACTCAGGTCATTAGGTTTAGTGAAATTTACCAGTTCAGCCACCTCACTGGTCCATATTATCCCTTTAACATGCCAAATCCTTATAAGAGGGTAATTCACTTTTTTTTATAACTTTGCCAAATTATTAGTCAGATAGATTTTTATAGTTAAATAGTGGCTAAAACCTATATGCAGCAGGCCAGGGGGATGGCAAAGGTGGTGGATGCTAACACCAAGTCTTGGAATATAAGTCTGAGTCCCTGAAAGCAGTTCTGTAAGTTGTGCCTTGACCTGCATATGTGACCTTGGCAAACACCCCCTCAATGAATTAATAAATGTAAAATACACATATACACCTATAACTTTGTTAGGTAATACCAGATTTTCTTTCTAGTTGTTATGGAAATTGTCATCTTAGCAGCAGGGCAAGATAATTTCTGTTTTTCTGATAACTTCACTAGTGGAAAACTTATAAATGTTGAACTTTGCCAATGTGAATTTCAGTGTTGTTCTAATTGAATTTCCCTTATAGAATGATGTATCATTCTGTGCTCTTAAGTATCCATTGGAGTTGACACACATATGTGCATACAACTCGGGAATGTATTTTTCCATTCCTCCATGGAGATTCTTTTTCTTAGTGATTTACATGAGTTTTTTATATATTAAGGAAGTTAGATATTGTCTGTAATATACTATAGGGACTGTAAATCTTTTTAGCTTGACATTTTTTCATTTCATCTTGTGTATTGCATTTTTCTTTTACTTTTATTTGTTTGCAACCCAGAAAGTTAAAATGTAAATGAGTAACTTGGTTGACTTCTTCTTCTTCTTTTTTTTTTTTTTAACATTAATGACTCTTGTGACATTTTAGAAAAGCCTTTCCTAAGTCAAAGTCATATATTAGTTTTCTCATCATTATTTCCACTCCATTTATGGTCAAAATCAGGTAATTGCATCAAGTCAGCTGTCAATAATTCTTGGCATGGTAATTACTTTGCTGATTAAGCATGGCAGGCTCTTTGTGGAGATGATGCACTTGGTCTGATTAAGTAGGACTGGGCCCAGAGACCCAGCCCCAACAGTTACTGAATCCCCAGTCAGCCTAAAGGGTTCAGCAGGAAGAAATGATTTAATTTCCAGGCCTGCTGGGAAGTTAAGTGAATACCAGTTTTCCCTTACACACGTGTCAGTGTTCACATTTGCACACTTGGATAGACAAGGGTGCTAGAGCATTTTGCTTCACTTCTTTGTATTTATCCATGGTCAAGCTGAGAATTTGGAGATCATTGTGTGTTATTGACACATATTATTTTATTAATCACTGAATTTGTTTTATTGGCATTTTATATAGTGACTACTGTATGTAAGTCACTCTTGAATAGTTTGTTCTCTGAGTGCTAAGGTTTATTGTGATTGGTCAACTTGATCAAAATTGGCTTTTTGTGTCAAGTTCAGATTTAGATTTCACTTCAAGTAAATGTTATGTTACTGTGGTTACTGGGAAGAGACTGAGATTTCATAGTAGAGTGGCCTTCAGCAAATGTGACCTCATGTCATGGTCTTCCCATGATTTGGGTAATGTCTGATCGGAAGGAATAAATGAATTAAGACAAGTAATACAATTAGCATAATACATTGGTGATTTTTAAAATACTATTAGTGGTGTTCAAAATTGTGAAATTTAAATACAGATAATTTAATAAAGAATAAATGTAAGTAGAAGATTGAATAGAATCTACAGACTGATTCAAAAAAATGTGCATACAATCTTGGTCACCTTTAGACATCATCAATCTCACCATGAAACACCTTTTTTTTTTTTAACTCTTGAGATCATATCCTTTTCTTTTGGATGATCAGGACAGCTGAACATCTAATCCATTCTGACCTCATTGTGATTGAAACAGCTGAATCCATCACACAGTCCTTTGCCTTTGATCATGGTGACAGCCCAAATGAAAGCACTGGCCATGCTATCTAAGGTCCATTTATTTTGGAAATAACGTTTGACAGGTAAGACTTAGCTCCATGGTCCGACACCAGTGTCTCATGTGGCTTCTGGTAGCATATTCATTATTTAGCTAATACCCTTTTGTTATCATTTGTTCCCTGTTATCTCTATGAGTGTAAACAGATGATTCCTGGGGGTCATTTATTCTCAGCCACTGCAGGGGGCTGAGAAGAAGCAGAGGAGGAGGAGGAGGAGGAAGAGGAGGAGGAGGAACAGAAGGCAGCACTGTGTGATTTCCTCACCTCTAGTTGTGGTCTGAGATAATTCAGAGAAGAACTAAGTGAAATCCACAGAAAGAAATGGTTTTCATATGCCTGTAAAAATCTACCATTTTGAGCTACTGAAGATTTCATGTGACTAAACCTTATAAACGATGAAGTTATTTTTAATGAAGTCATTACATGAAAATTGTAGAACATGGTCTTATTTGACAAATATCACCTCTTTTATCTATACTAACAAATATTTTTCATCGATTGTAATGCTTCATTAATATGTGTAAAATAGGTTACCTAATCCAAACCAGGGAACGTTCCTAGAGTACAGCAGCCACCATGTATGAATATATGAAATATGTACACACACACATATGTACATATGATATACAATACTACATTTTGAGTTAACTCATAGGATAAGATGGTCAGAATTCGAGCCACCACACATGTGTGGAATAGTGGAGTGTAACAGAATGTAGTGTTTTAGCATTTTATTTCTGGTGACCAACTAGAGAGTTAATTCTTGAAGATAAGTTTGGGACATAGATTCTCAGCTAAAAGCCAGAGGCGGGTAACAAAATCAGGCCTCTCAGCAACAACAGACATGACAGTAACCCATTCTAAATGACATTTAAAAAACCTGATTTCAATCCAAGGAATTCCAGGAATGTCTATACAAGGGAGCCTAGGCCTTCTGTTTTGGGTTATCTCTTTATAAGTAAAGATTTATGTTGAAGTAGCAGAGTGAAGACTAGTAAGAGGCTTTGTAAGTACCTGGGTCACATAACAAGCCAAGAAGAGGAGAGCTAGGCAAGATTGGTAGTCACATATTGATCTTTATGCACGTATCGACTATGGTCTCTGTCAACTTGACCTTTAAGTATGAACTGAAAGACTGGGTTTTTTCTTGTTGTTGTTGTTTTGTTTTGTTTTTTGTTTTTTTAGTTGCAAGCATTTTTATTTACAGTTTTTTTAATTGGGTATTTATTTCATTTACATTTCCAATGCTGTCCCAAAAGTCCCCCACATGCTCCCCCACCCACCCACTCCCACTTCTTGGCCCTGTCGTTCCCCTGTACTGAGGCATATAAAGTTTGCATGACCAATGGGCCTCTCTTTCCACCGTTGGCCGACTAGGCCATCTTCTGATTCATATGCAGCTAGAGACAGGAGCTTTGGGAGTGGGGTGTGTTGTACTGGTTAGTTCATATTGTTGTTCCACCTATAGGATTGCAGATCCCTTTAGCTCGTGTTGGGTACTTTCTCTAGCTCCTCCATTGGGGGCCCTGTGATCCATCCAATAGCTGACTGTGAGCATCCATTTCTGTGTTTGCTAGACCCCGGCATAGTCTCACAAGAGACAGCTATATCTGGGTCCTTTCAGCAAAATCTTGCTATTAGAATGGCTAAGATCAAAAACTCAGGTGACAGCAGATGCTGGCAAGGATGTGGAGAAAGAGGAAGACTCCTCCATTGTTGGTGGGATTGCAAGCTTGTACAACCACTCTGGAAATCAGTCTGGCAGTTCTTGTTAATGAGTAGTTACTTAACATTTTTGACCCAAGTTAAGCTAAAAATTTATTTTTCTTATCCTAGTCAGTGAAGTGCCTCCTGTGTAACCTTTAGACCTTTAGATTTGAGAGTTTTTCATGCTTTATAAAGGAATTTTTAATTCCCTAAAATGAGAAAAAACAAAACAAAACATGAGTAGATCTGAAAGAGAACCAAGCTTCCATTTTCTAAAGGCGTTTCTGAGTACTAGTTTACAGATACGTGCTCTTAAATATTCACCGAGACATCCAATTAATTAGGAGACATTATTCAATTTAAGTATTTTATGTTTTAATCCTAGTGATATCCCCCATCACTAATTTCTCCATAATAAAGGTGGCACAGACCAAATTGGAATGACTCAATGCCACATAGAAAAAAGTAACATAATTTAAATTTTTCTTATAAGTGCTTAAAAGTCTTTAGACACACTGTGAAAGATGTCATCTCTAAGCATCTAATTAGACTCTCATTTTGTATGTTAGGAATAATTTTAGTTAAACTATGAATATATAACTATGGCTTTAAAATGTTTAATTTGGCTGTCTTATTTCATTGAGGAGTCAAAGATTAATCTAGCAGTTAGAAATACCCAGAAGCCCACATTTCTCAGTTGATTAAATGTGCAAATTTATAATTTGAAAGTTCATGTAGTTTCTTAGACATTATGTCTGCATAGAAGTATATGGATGTATCATTTCCCAGCAGTTTTTTTCTGAGAAATTACTTTTTTGTAATAGAGTCATAAGTACTGTAGGGAATATATCAGACAGTATTGTAATATGAAAAAAGTAGCCCCTATGTCAGAGTACATCTTCATTCCTTTGATTTGGAGCCATTAATAATGCTGTTTATAAACCCGTGACACTGAATGACTATCTTAAAAATGTCATGATCCACTGTCCTGTCCGCAAAGTTATAAATGGCATCTCTGACTACTTTTCTACGTCTATACTAGAAAATGTTTATCCTGGTGATTTCTGGGGATAATTCATTTTTTTTTGGTATTGATCGCCCTCTGTTCTGTGTAGAAAGCAGACTAACACAGCACTTGGAGAATCTTATTAAATTTATAATTTGTAATGGTATTACTCAGAGAGGAAGAAAAATTCAGCTCAGTGACATGTTGGGCTTCGGGGGGTTCGAATGGGGCCTCTGTTGTATGAAAAATGAAAACCCCAGATGACAGAAACATCTGCTTAATATAGAATGGGGTTTGATTCATCTTGTGGCATTGTTCTGTTAGGACAACCTTTTTGGCAAGAAGTGGAAAGTCTCATTGTTATACTCTCTGTATTGTTTTCAGAGGTTTATTTGGGGACAGCAGTTTCAGTCTAGTTTTAATGGTACACTATTATGGACACACAAAAGTTAACATTTTAAGAAAAAGATTTATTTTCATAATCAATTAATTTGAAGGAAGTCATATCTTGAACAGATGGTTCATAACAAAAGTGATGATAATATTCCAAAAAAAATTCTTTAGTGTAAAAAAAAAAAGCCTTCTTTTAGATGTCAAAACTAAGAATTTCATTACTTCATTTTGAAAAGGAGGCCAGTCTATCCAGTCAGCTAGCTGAGATGGTCCTTAGTCTACCATGGCAAGATACAGAAGACTGTGAACAGATATGTAACCCTTGCCTCTAAAGGGATGCTTATAAGTTTCAAAGAAATTAGCTTCTCTCCAGTTAGAACTTCCATTAATCACCCGGAAACTTAAGTAGCAGAGTGCTGAACAACCATAGTGGTTTGTTGGATCAGGCTGCAAGTTGGAGATGAAATATAAAAACACACTATGTTGTCATCTTCTTTACATTTGCTGTCTACTCTAGTGGCTTCCCCCTCTGCTTATAAATCCCTCACTCTGCTGAGTTATTCCTTCTCGTTCTTTCTTTTGAAGAGTTTAAGGACTGGTATTTTTTTTTCACTTCTTTATTTTGTGACAATGTCTATGTTTCCCAGGCTAGCCTTTAATTCATTCTGTAGAGGATTTGAACTTACCCATCTTGCCTCAGCTTCCCAAGCAGCTGGGATGAGAGGCCTGAGTCACCAGTCCCTCCTGATTACAGTTAACCCAGGCAGAGGGTCTTCCTGCATAAATGAGGCTGCCAAGAACTCACTGTGTAGTCTGGCGTGGTCTCCAATTTAGAGTCCTCCTGCCTCAGTTTTCCAACTGGCGGGATTATTGCCACTCATTGTGAACATTGTCTTCCCAAGTCTTCTCCACTCCGTCTCGCATGCATCTAAATGACTCATGTATTACTGCTCTCTGATTCAAGAATTCTAAGGAAAGGAAGCATGCTTCAGTTACTAAATTACTACCCAGTGTGGAGTCCAGTATCTTGCCTTTTACGCAATGGTCAGATGTAGTGCCTCTTAATAAAAATGTGTTGAATGAGGCCATGAAAGAAGGCATGAATGACCGAGTTGTCTGTCTGCAAGCCGTACTATTTAGCGACAGGATGCAAATGACGAGTAGGTCATGGTTAACCCTCTTCTGAGTTCACAAGTCTCCAGGGCTCAGTAATTTTGGCTGCACTTTGCTTTACGGAGAGAGCATATGTGTGTGCACCTGCATAAATATCTGTGTTTATCCAAATGAACAAAGGATGGATCAAAGAAAATATTTTGAGTTTAGCAAAGAAAACGCCTGTGGAAAAAGGTTAATGTGGAGAACCTGAAATTTAAGATACAACTAACATTTAATTATCATCGTTGAGCTATTGAATTATCATCATTGAGCTATTTCAAATGAATAAAAAGCTTAATGACTGTCAGCATGTTTTTTCATTTTTTTAAACCAATTTAAACAACCCCATGGATGGAAACAAAATAATAATGTTAACCCCCAAGTACCTACAACTTTCCAGTATTTTCCTAACATTTATGTATTGTTTCCTTCAAATGCACCCTTTTTCATTTAGCGTTCATTTTTAGTGAATGATTTTGAATAGCGACTCATGTGTTGAGTGCCACCTTGGCATCTTTTGTCAAATGGTGTGCTCTGTCTACACCCCCTTCCTCCTCCCCCTTGTGCAGAAATAAGCATGTATACTGTGGATTTGACTGGCTATTTTACAAACACAATAGGAAACCTAAGAATCAGCATAACTTAGATAAACATCCTTAATCTGTCTATTAATATGCAGTCTCTATTCAAACTAAGTACCAAACAGAGACCATTGGCTCTCCTTTGGCTCCTCAATGTCTCCTGAGCTCCACATTTCTGGCTTCTTGGTCTTCTGGGCAGTATGGGGAGATGGGAAAAATTTACAAGTGATAGGCAAGATGGCTCTTTAGGCATCTGAGTCTTGGCGAAATGAGTCTTGGAGGAATTGTGGGTAGCTGGCTCCTTTGTTGCCTTTTGTTCATGGTTACACAGTGACATCTTTTTTCCACTCTGCACAGCCTGTTGCAGTTTGCTAACTTACCAGAAACCCAGAGAACATGGCTGGTTATGGGCTGAAATCTCCAAACTGTGATCTCACACAATCCACAGTGGGATTCCATCAGTTATTGGTTGTAATAATGGAGAACTGACACAATGTTATTTGGAAGAAGTTTTGATTTACCTATGATTTTGTAAGTTGGTGAAAGAATTTTTGTCTCCTCTCCTTACCATGTGTGCATGTGTAGGGGTCAGAGGTTAAACTTGTAGACTCACTTCTTCCTGGGTTCTTGGCATTTCACTCAGGGCTCCAAGGTTGCACAGCAAGTTGCCCATGGAGCCATCTGGCCATCCCGTTACCATTTTTAAGACAGGTCACCTTTGCTCTGTCAATCAGTTAATATCTGAAGTACTTTGTTTAGAATTAGATTTTTTTACTGGGGGGTGTCTAGAAAACACTTGGCTTTGAAGACTCAGCATTACCAAAGCAAGAGCTGGGCAGAGGGTGGGTGGTCATCTGTCTATATCCCAGCTGTGGATTCTAAATTGATTTCTTTTATATTCTGGGACAGTTCTGACAAGGAGTAAGTTTCTATACATGCTGACTCTATGACAAAGCAGAATGACCTCAGAGTTCATTTTATTTGAGACCTTGTTTTCAAATCTAAAATCATGGACTATGGACTCTGAGAATGCCTTCAGCATAGTATCATGCAAACATCATTTGTATTATGGTAGGAGATAATATGACCAGCAACATCATCAGAGGTCGCCATGACAGCACCACTTAAGAAAGAAGGCTTCTGGTAATGGCTTGTTATGATCTGGTGCCGAGAACTGGTGAAACTTTTAACAAGCTCCAAAGGGAAGATGTAATCCTTACACAGATGTCTGAGCCTACTTTTAGATCATGGAAGTGCATCTTTTTGATCTCTGACTTTAAAAAATATCACTAATTAGTTGTGTTCATTGATAGTATTATTTATATATATATATATATATATATATATATATATATATATATATATATGAATTACAAACACACACACACACACACACATTTCCTTGTATGTCCCACATCAACAATTGCCCTCTTCTCTCTACATTCGTGTTTTTGTTTTGTCTTGTGATAGACTCTGAAAGGATGCTACATGATGAATAAACATGTCCAGGCTTGGGTTTGCGGTCTGTTGGTTTTCTACAGCTACATGATGCCTATATAAAATCAGTAGTAAAACTACTAAATGTAAACACAAGTTGGTGCTTATCCATCACCACCAATTTCTCTGTTATTGATTTTTAAAATTTATTTTAATTTTAGGAACGTCATCACTTTGGTGGTGGTGGTAGTGGGGTTACACATGGCGCAGGATGCATGTGGAGATCATAGAGCAACTTTGTGGAACTGGGTTGCTGTCTCAACTTTTACATGGCTGATGGGAACAGATCTCAAACTGTTAGAGTCTTGTTTTTGTTTGTTTGGGTTTTTTTGTTTTGTTTTGTTTTTTTGTTTTTTTGTTTTTTTTTTCAGAAAATACCTTTACTTACTTATGTACCTCAGTGGTCCAGGTCACTGGACTTTCAGAGGTCTAACCGAAGGATAGCCTTTAAACACTAATGAAGAAACATAGTTATTTCCACAATGCAATATGGTTATATGACCATGCCTTTCAATCCACCTGGACACAAGTTACACAGGCAATTTCTGAATCACATCACTTCTTAGAGGGGAGCCAGAACTATTACCTCACAACTCTCTCTTCTCTCAAGGGGGAGCTCTGTGGTCATTGGGAGGGGAAGCAGTCAGCAAACTTTTCCTAGGGGAACCATGAGAGACAGAAACCATTAGCTCTTGATGAAATTGCCATGTTCACGCCTCCTGTGCTCTAGGAGAGATGAACTGTACAAACATGCAGTCAAGGTTTTGTTATGTACCAAGCAGATGCCTTCCGTGTGATGGACAAATAGGGTTGAAGGGCTGGAAAGAAAGCTCACTAAGTAAAATGATCGCCATGAAAACAGAGGCCCTGAGTGCAAACACCCCCACCCCCACCCCAAGTACAGGGGGATGGAGAAAGAAGGATTCCCAGAGCTTGCTTGTCAGCTAGCCTAGCCAAAAATGACAAGCGACATGTAGAGAGAGGTAACTCTTTCCCAAAAAATAAGATGGCAAGTGATACCCAACATTGACCTCTGGCCTGGGCATGCATACAGTGTGTCTTGCACAAATATGCACATTTACATATATGTAACCCAGAGAGGGGGATAAGCTTATGGCACTCCAGCTCAGTTGACATGTCCTCTTATGGAGAGTGACTCCACAAAGAGAGATGGGGAGATTAAATTATACTTGATAAGTGTAGCTCAGATCTACTGGGATATCCTTAATTATCAGAAATCTATTTGCTCTTGAAAATGACTGTCATAACTCCAATTTTTTAAGTAAAATGAACAACAAAAAAAGTTTTATTTTCATTTGATTATTTGCTTATGAAAGACAACCTCTGTTTCAGAGATTGGATGTGTTTTATTTAGAAGTGAATTCTACAGTGTAATTACACATCTTTAAATAGGAGTGTGGATTTAGTAACACTTCAGGTGGAAGGTAACTACTATGTCACAAGACTTTCCCCGGCTTAAAACACCAGAGTCTTAATGTCTTTCCAGTGAGCAATCCCTTGTACCCCCATGGCTGCAAACCACTTTGCCTTTATGTTATTGAACTTTGCTTAATGTTATTCTATGATCAGCTGAGTGGCTCCTGGAGACACATTCCACATTATTTTCACCATAAAATGCTGATCGTGGGAAGAGATAAAAGTTCTTTTTGTGTAGTATCTTGGAATGAAACCGGCAGATGGCTTGATATACACCAGAGAACATTTATGTACTTAGCTCAGTGAAGTCTGTGATCAAGAGCTTTGTCATTGAGTACACAATTACCATAGGGAAGGGAGGGACGGAGGGAGGGAGGGAGGGAGGGAGGGGGGGAGGGAGGGAGGGAGGGAGGGAGGGAGGGAAGAAGACAGAAAGAGAAGAAAATGAAGAAAGGAAAAGAAAGAAGGAAAGAAAGGAAGAAGGAAAGAAAGAGAGAGAGAAAAAGAAAGAAAGAAAGAACAAAAGAAAGAAAGAAAGAAAGAAAGAAAGAAAGAAAGAAAGAAAGAAGAAAGAAAGAAAGAAAGAAAGAAAGATTGATTGTTTGATTCTCAGTGGCTTCTGACACAGTTCTCTGCCTAATAAGCTCTACACCCTTTGTTTTCTTGTATGAAAAGTAAGGAGCATAGGTTAGAAAAACTCTTAAGTTCCTTGAAAGTTACAATACACCATGTATCCCATATACAAATATTAAAATTCATACGGGAATACACTGTGGAATTTAAAAACATGTTATATTCCTCGTTGATTATTTTTCCTTCCGTGATGGAAGCATTTGTTTTATTGACGGTATGATAGAAGGAAGTTTACATAGCAATATTAGGTCTTATGGTTGGCTACAGTCAATACTTCCCTAGGACATTAAACACGTGCATTGAAATGAAGACTGCAGTAGTCAATTGATATGTTCCCACCAGTGCAGTCTGTTCCACTCACCACCATTTGCCCTATTGCAAATACAGCAGAGCTTGTTTAAAAATCACTCTTCAGACAAAATTTAACCCCATTCTGGACAGCCAGTGTGTAGACATGAAGTGTACATTGTGAAAAATAGGTAAGATTCATGTTGTAGTCTGGCGTTACTTTGAGAAGTGGATAGGCTGTCTTTCAGGTTCCTACACTCAGTCTCCATTGCTTCTGTGGAAACAAGGGGACCTGGCTACAAAGTGTGGTTTAATTTATGCATTAAGATGATTACATCAAAATTCAATCTATTAGTAGCATCTGATGGTTGATATTTCATGTCCCCTTGGATATGCAATAAATATGTTGATATTTAGTAAGCTTGAATGTCATTGTTGCTTTGAACTATTTTTTTAATTAGATTAGTTCTTAAATTAGTACATTTAAATTAAAAGGCAAGAATTCAAATGGCTGAAGTCCTTCTAGGAAGAGAGATTCCCCTGCCCCCCACCCCCAGGCATTAAGTACATATTAGTTCTTGTGGGATCTCTGGCTTGTTAGGTGAAGATCTGCACACGATCATCCTGTGCAGCCTAGAGGGTAATCCCACCATTAGGATATGAGCCAATTCATTAAAGAGAAGTTCTCATCTGTTTCTCTGACTGTGCATTTGTGCACATGTGCACGCACATGCATGCACACACACACATACTATCCCCAATGCCACCTTAATATATATATCATAAAGAAATAACAGAATATATAACCATTTCTATAACATTCAGATAATCCTAGGTATTATGAGTAACTGTGAAAGAACTTAACATGTGAAAGGATACATGTTCATCATAGGCAAAAATACCATGTCATTTTTATGGGACTTGAGCACGTGCATATTTTGCTATCTGCTGCTGGAGTCTAGAACGAATGGATGCACAATAGACACTAACAGTAAGGTGACTCTGGTAGGTGGGATACCGACACCTACCTATTATTTGAACTTAAGTTTGTCTCTGAATTGGTGCGTTAGGGTTTTTATTTATTCAAGAGGCCACACTGTATCTCTTCCTTATACATTTGTTCATTATATGAAACAAAATAAAATTATATGGCTCCAAGGACAGACTTCACTTTACTTAAGAGAAATCTTAATAGATTTATAGTTGGCAATATAAGAACTACTATCTGAGACAACCAGAATGTTGGAATAAGGTCCTTATTTTATCTTACTCTTTCAACACAGGATTTGGTATGATTTTTCTCCCAGGTTTATGTTTTTATATTGTCTTAAACCGGAGCTTTCAGGAGAAATTAAAGTGATCTTCTCCCTATGCTAGCTTCCATTTAGAATTGCGTTTGAGAGTGGTATGTGTGGCTTGCACCAAAATTCCTTTTCCCGTTTCGTCTTTAATTTTCCCATGACTGAAATCAAATGTAGGTTCCTAGACATATGCAGATGCACAGGCATATTTTCAACTACACTTCACTACAGAAACACTGCTGCCACTGAAGCTTTGCCAGATTTGTAATGCCAGTGGCCAGGCTGGTAGCCTTAGCCGATACACTGAAGTGAATTTGTGATAAAAAGAGCCATCTCCGTGCGTGGCCAAACGTGGTGTGCATGGTTAGGTTTTATAAGAGGTGAATGTATTGCTTGAAAACATTGATCATTGCCAATGATGACCTATAGCTAAAGCAAGGATTGGGATACTGGAGACTTCTCTGTCAGTAATCCTTTCCCTTCATGCCCACTGCCCCCACCAGAGCAACTCTTATACCCATTCAGTGAATAATTTTGGCTCTGAATAGTGTGTTTCTAAACAGCCTTGATGATCAAGTTCAACTCTTACAGAGATACCAACAGTGATGTTAGTGAAGGAGTACATATATGTCAACCTCACAGCTAATACATGCTAATACATGCTATGCCTCTTTAATTGATCTCCAGAAACGTCAGGCTTTCCCCGTGTTCTTAAACTGTACAAAGAATTACCTTTTCACAGTAACTATTAATTTTAAAATTCAAAATCATGGTATGTTATGACTTCAAAATGCAGCAAATTACGAAGTTGAAACCATTTTTTGGAGAAAGATGTTTCTGTTATGATTCAATAAAGGGAAAGCTCTTTTTTTTTAGCAATAATGTGCTAGTTCATACTAATTATCCCACAGAATGTGTTAGGCCTTGTAACATTCACTGTGGGATTACATGAGATGAAAGTAGTGATGTTCAAAGCCAGGCTAGTCTTTTTAAGAGTCTGTTACTAAAGCAGAGATCCTTTATGTCAAATGGTGTGTTTCTGGAAAATTTAATTTTGCTCAGACAACTTCCTTAATGAGTTACAGCTGACTTCTGCCATAGAAGGAAATAGAAAATGTGACAACTCTGCAGCTACCCAGTGAACTGCATTGTGAGTAGGCTGTGCTCATTTGGTGATGCTTGGGTGTGTGAGATCGTAGACACTACTATCATTTAGATGCCCCTTTTCCAATATGAACCACTGTGAAGTAGGCTTGGTGGATACTTCCACTGTTTCAAAGTCAGCAGAAGTCATTGTTCCTTTTATTTAATAAATGTCCTGAGGACGTTGCAGATTTAAGTATCTCAATGAGACTGAACTGTGTTAGCACATTTTATATGAAGTGATTGTCCCCGGGAGACTATCTTGTTTGCAGTTGGTCTCCAAATCGGATTTACACAAAGCTGCAGTCTCTTGAATGTGAAACAGAGATGATATGTAGGTAATTCAGTTTGTCAGGCAGGGACTCTGCTAAACTTCTCAGGTGACGAATGACACCTATGGGTCTGTGTACCCACTCTCTATCTTCCTAATAGTGTGATTCGAGAAGCAGAAAAATCAATGGAACAAAATGTGCTTTCGCTTCTCTCTGTGCATTCTGGGAAATGGATGCCTCCAGCTTTTATAAATACTGTCTGATTCATGAAAGACCCATTTGGCTCTCTCAACACAGACTTCTGTCGGGGACAGAGTATTCGAAACTCTCTTCATGTGTTTTGTTTCAAAGATGCTTTGTTTTCCGTTAAAATCCCACTAGTCTAAATCAAGGGCCGTTAGATGAATAATATTATCGGGCTGGAAACCATTATACTTTTAAGGTACATTTTCTGCTAACACTAAATGGGTCTGGCTTTTTTTTTTTTTATATTTCTGTTCTTATTATTGGAATAACTTTCTTGTTTATTTCTTGTTTGTTTGTTTGTTTGTTTGTTTGTTTTTCAAGACAGGGTTTCTCTGTGTAGCCCTGGCTATCCTCAAACTCAGTTTATAGACCAGGCTGGCCTGGGACTCAAAGATCTGCCTGCCTGACTGTACCTCTGCCTCCAAAGCTCTGGAAATAAAACTATGAGCTGACTTTGTGATAGTCATTTTGAAGCTTTAGAAATTTCTGTGAAATGCAGAATGAGAACTATACGATGCTGCCTTGTTAAGCCTATATCGTGTATGCCTGTACGAAAACAATCATTTGTAACTATTCAATTCTGTATATGTTTGGAGAAACTCATGTCCTGTGACAATGGAAGCTTTAAATGCAGTTTATATTGAGTGTTCTAATGGGAAATGGCTATTTGTAGGAAAGAGAATACATAGGAGAGCATGAAAAGCAGAGTTAAATATTTACGTGAAAGGTATAGTGTGGTACAAAGAAGAGCTGCGACACAAGCGTCAAGTTTCAAGCAGTAGGAGCCGTGATAGCAGTAAACAGAAGAAAAGTTATTAAGGAATTTCAGCTTGTTGCCGATTAACAATAAAAACAATAATCACTGCAGTTATTGCTACAGCGGCATGGAAACACATTGCTTCCTTGATTGAGGCTCCTTCAATCTTACCCCAATCACAAGATTCTTATATAATTCTTATACAGTGGATACAAATATTTTTTTTTCACAATCTATGTAATTGAAGCCAAATTATAAATATTGTACACAACATTGTAGATGGTGATTGTACCCCAGGTTAGTTTGATGACATACCGTTTTGATGTAAGTTGAATTGTTTCATGACTTCTAAGAGTCTCATTTCCACTGTTATACACTGCAGTGCAGAACTGTATCTTAAGGAGACGTTTTCTACTTAGGATGACCAGGATACTTTGTTCAAAAGCAGGTTGCAATAAGCTTTCTGTCCTGAGAGAAGCACAAAGAGTGAATCCTGTCTAAGGAGCCGAGCCTTTTCTTGATGACTTTATTGGGTAGTAGTCGTCTAATGGACAAGTCGAATGGCTTGCAGAGGGCTGAAGATGAAGGTCATTTATGAAGATGAAGGTCATTTATATTTCATGCCTCAAACCAACCTGTTCTTTCCCACTGATGTTCAGTGTTAAGCCATTGTATCATCTTTATTGATGTGCCTTAATCAATAAACCGCACTGTTGCTACAGTTGCCCAGGTGCCATTCTAGAAATAAGCAATTGAAACACAATAATCTGTAGTTCATGCTCTTACAACTCTGATGTAGTCTGGTCTCAATGTGCTCAGCACATCCCATGGCTAATGGCAGCAAATGATAACTGTGTTGATCCTCTCTGTGCATTTGTATATGTACCTTGCACTGTTATAAAGTATATGAGGAGATAAAGGAATTTTTTAACATAGAATACTTCTAGAGAATCCGTTTTCAATTTGGAATGCAGGCAAAAATAATATCTAATAGAGTAACACATATTGAGAAAAATAAAGGATGAATATCAAGTAGGCAAGTGTCATTTTATTGTGATATGTCTCCTGAAGCCTCATACATTGAGTCTTGATATCCATCTCTGTCATGTGAGTTTATAGAATCTTTACTTTTAGGGGGGGGGGTCTAGCTAGAGAAAGTAGATATCATATTATGGTTGTGAGTCTTGAGGTTTCGTATGTGTGATACCATTTCTGTCTTGGTCCTTCTTCCTGGTCCACTGAGGCTGAGCAAGTCCAGGCCACAAAGCTGCATGCTGCCATGCTCTCTCTGCCATGATGGGCTGTATCTACTCAAAGCACTGGCAATAATAGACTGCTCCTGTCTAACGCCTTTTCTCATCAAGCATTTTTCCAGAGCAAGTGAAAAGTAGTATGAGATGGCCCATGAATAGATGTGTATATGTGTTGTGTGGAGATGAGAGGCTCCTTGTGTGTTCAGAGATCATGAAAGAAACATGGGGATATAACTTAGCTGGTAGAACATTCGTCTAGTATGCAGAAGCTCCCTCCTTTTATATTCTATACCACATAGCCAGGTATGGGAGTACATGCCTGTAATACTAACACGGTGGGAGATGGGAGGTAAGTAGAAAGAAGGTCAGAAGTATCCTCAACCTTGTGGTGCGTTCACTCAGCCTGGATTACACGAGATACTGGCTTGCCACTACCCTTCTTACCACACAAACAAAGATCGTAGTAGAGAGTAGTATTGGTGGTGTCTGGGAATGAGGACAAGCCAGACCTCAGAGACCAATCTTGAAAATGTTTTTTTTTTTTTTTTTTTTTTTTTTTTTTTTTTTTTTGGTCTGTTGAATGGTCTGGAGTGTCAAAATAAAGGCATAATAGGCTTTCTCTCACTTCATTTCCAGTGGATGACCATCTTCACCTACTGGAGTTAACGTGTTTGTTGAATTTGGGAATGTATCGACTGGCTTCCCCCCCCCCTTTTTTTTTTCTTTAGATCTTAGAGTTACTGCACATATATCTTTTTTTTTTTTTTAAGTAGGAATATAGAAGATGGCCTTGTTGGAAGTCAGTGGGAGGAGCAGCCCTTGGGCCTGAGGGTGTTTGATGCTCCAGGGTAGGGGAATGCCCGGCAGGAAGACATGAGTGGGTAGGTGAGTGGGTGGGTGTCTACCCTTATAGAGGCAGGAGGGAGGGGAGATGAGATAGGACATTTCCGAAGGAGAGACCTGGAAAGGGGAAAACAATTGAAATATAAATAAAGAAAATATCAATAAAAAATACAAAAAAATGGGAATGTGAGTTATTTCAAGTGTCTTGATACTTTATACATGTTATAAATATTTACCTACCTAATGAGAGATCATTGGAATGACATTTTCCATATATTTAGTGGCAGTTTAGGCACACACTGCATAAGAAACACCAACATTGAAGAAACAAATGAGGAACTGAAGCCACGACCATCCCAAGACAAGACATCACAGAAAGGAAGAAGACCACGTTAAATCATCGTTATTCTTTCAAAGAGTTTCCGTGGGACACAAAAGGCTGAATCTTCACTATTGAAGACGAGGCAAAAGTGGCCTGATTAAAAACAGCAGAATTTTGTTTTTGCCTTTGGAATAAAAGGCCTGAATTGTTACTGAAAAGCCATGAAGCTCGGAACTCTGGAATTTGTGGTGAAAGGATATTGAAAAGGAACAGAACATTTGGATTCATGTTTCATGAAATAATTTGTGTGACAGAATTGCAAGGCAGTCTGAGGGGAAATTGACATAATTTTTTCCTAGGACTGGGAAAGGGCAGATAAATATGTCACTGCGAACAAATGCACCATTGTGCATGAACAAAGCGTATTCCACTCAATTTGGTAAATATTAATTTTCAATCATTGGAAGATATTCGGCTGCATGGTAGAGTCTAGGCAGACTTGTCTTCCTTTTTTAACATTCCCCATTTGGGTTTTGGATAGTTCCTAGCTGAACCAGAATGATAGAGGCAGGTCATTTTTATCTCAGAGAATTCTTGATTGAGAGAAAAGAAATTCGCCATGCATGCTGCGGCATACATACCATGCATTGCGTGTGTTGTCCTTGGGCAACACATATAATCTAGTTCTTTGTGGTTTAGTCAGTCCATACAGAAGTTGTCTGTCAGATTATGGAGTAATGAAAACTTATGGCCTAGTCTATGATGTGTTTGGGGACTGATTCTTTTCCTCCCCGTTGCCTAATGCTTCCCAGAATGACTAACGTGAATTGGCTATGTGGATTGTGTTGGCAAAGGGTTTAGCTGGCTGAGAGAAACCACATCTAGCACCTGAAGCAAGAACAGGACAAGAAGCCCTATGGAAAGATCTCTGGGTACAGCTTAAGAATGCTTCAGTTGCTGCTGTATTTCCTCATGCTGGGCTTCCTTGCACCTTTAACACCATTCATGACCAACCCTCAAGTCAAACTGGGAGTGTAGACAAGCTAATCAGGTTGGGAATATAGGTACAGTAATTTGCTATTAATGTTGCTAGAGCTAGCCATTAACAAGTGGCGTGTGTGTGAGAGAGTGTGTGTATGTATATGTGTGCATGTGAGTGTCTGGGTGAGAGTGTGTATGTGCCTGTGAATGTGTGTGTGCAGGTGAATGTGTATGTGAGAGTGTGTGCGTGGGTGTGTGTATATGTGTGTGAGTGTGTGTTTGTTGTCTTTACCTCAGACAGTTGCATATAGAATTATGTTTCTTTAGCTCTCTTCTCATACAGCACAACTCTGAAGAGGGCACCATGCTGTCCCTTGATGGACCAGTGCAGGGTTGACCCCTTGGACACAGTGAACGGTGTTAGCTCGTGAGGAAGGTTTGCTTGTCTGTTTTCTGTCTGTCTGAACTCCCGGCTCCCTTCAGAGGTGATGATGCTTAAAGCTTCCTAAAGCTTTTGTACCACGGGAATGGGACAATGGTTCCTGGAGAAAAGCAATTGCTGTAGATGTCTGTGAAAGTTGGTTGCAAAGAATTGAATTATGTAGAATTGAATTGAATTAAATTAAATTAGGCCGCAACCTTGCCCTTATTGGGCCGAATCCCAGGATTCATTATGTGCTGTTATAGGAGCTGGGAGGAAGAGGTGGTTTATGCTGTTATTTTCAATCTGTTGACAATTTATAAGCAATTTTAACAAGTTTGTAAACTGATACCTAAAACCCATAGCATCGGAAAAGCTACCAGTTCCGAGAAAAATGGGAAACGTTATAAAAAGGCAAATTCAAATAGATTAAACTCTGTGAAGGGGATTGTACAATTGAAATGACAGAACAAATATTGGTGCCAGGGTATATACATATGATCAGTTCTATGATTTTATACAACTGGAAGTTTATGCTATATTAAATTTTATATAAAAGTTTACTTTTTCTTCTCATATATATATGTATACACACACACACACACACACACACATATATATATATATATATATATATATATATATATATATTTTAATACTGGAGAGGAGTTACTAACTAGCTTGAATTGTTTTCCTTGGGGGCCAGACAATGCTATGCTATACCTAGTCATCTTTTAATTCAATAAATATTACAAAGTGGTTTAGATGATATCTCTATGTGTTTCTCTGTATGTGTGTCTGGAGAAGTTTGACAGGGTGGGAGGGGGCGAGGATAACGCTTACATTTTAAAAAGAAAAGGATACGACAGCACATTTTAGCTTCCTAAGGAGACAGAGATTGTGATGGCGCATTGCCACCAAGCTTCTGGTTTGAATGATGTAAGAGTCGGTCTGCTCAGCAGTTATTTGTAGCAGTTTTAATATAGTTACAGATCAGTACGTGGGGCTCCTTGATGCGTTGAGGTTCTTGGCAGAGAGGCTTTGGATCTAGCCACAACTGAATGGACGCATTCCAGAATGGGGAAGCTCAAATCCTAGTGTAGATTCGGCCTGTTAAAAAATGAATGATTTAAGTAAGTCAAACCTCAATTAATACCATGTCCCTTTAATCCCTCATATCGTATGTACATCGATCTCCTCCAGAATCTGACTTCTGGTACCATTTTATCTTATACTTTTAGAAAACATCTTTTTTTATTTGTATACATGGTGTATGTGGTGTGTGTGTGTTAGTTATGTGTGGATGCTCGTGTGTGTGTGTGTGTGTGTGTGTGTGTGTGTGTGTGTTATGTGTGGATGCTTGTGTGTGTGTGGGGGGGTGGTATTTGTGGATGCTCATGTGTGTGTATGGCTATGGTGTGTATATGGGCAGGCTTGAACTGATTTTGGAAGATTCCTTGCTCTTCATTCACACTCCACCTTATTCATTGAGGTAGAGTCTCTCAGAACATCCAGCTTGTCAATATAGCCGTGTCGCTAGCTAGCTTGCTCCAGGAGTCATGTCTCTTCCTTCCAAGTGTTGGGGCTGGAGGCCAGCCTATGCAGCTTTTACACACATTCTGTGTTTATATAGCAACCACTCAGCCATGTCCCCGGCCCCTGGCAGACATCTCAACCTTCAGATTCCTAGCTATTGTCCTGGAAAATAACTTTCCCTCTATTACATTCAACTTTTGAAATCATAAAATAGAGACCATTGTGAATAAGCTCTCTGTAGGATTATTTGCGGGAATAAATGACTTTATTGCCAGGAATTTCCTACATACTCAAGACATTACAAAACCCTAAATGCAACAGTGCAAAATGTGAGGATGGTTGCTGGAGGGAGCCATGTTATTCTCCATGTTAACAGGAATTGTCCTCTAATGAGAAACACAGTGCGTATTCTAAACTGATGCCTGTGTAGGTCTGCCATAGCAGAGGCAGAAATTGTAGAGTCTGGGCTGAATATAAAATCCCATGGCTTTCAAATTGGAGTACTTTATATTTTCTTTCGATTAAGCTCTTTCGATTCTGCTTCATAAAGCTGGGTAAATTACAAGGACTAGTTTATAGAGATGGAATTACTGACTGAATCAAAAAGTTTTAAAACTCTCCTGACATTAGGCAGCTCAAAGCTCTAGGGGCTCCTAATTGGAAGCCATTTTCCCCTATTAATTGAAAATGAGAATTTTACTCTTCTTGCAATTCCAATAAACTACTCAACAGGCCTGTGTGTGAGAAAAGTACACTAGAAGGCTCGATGCATTGATATATGTTTTTCTTTACCATGAGAGTTAGTTGGAAGTCTTTGCTTTATCCAATCTAAAAGGTTTCCTATATGAAATAAGGATGCTAAGTTGAAATTTGAGTAGAATTACAGATAGGTCACGGGCACTGGGCACGCACAGATCTGTGAAAGCTGACTTAAGGCAGAGTTGGCATTCAATATAGGCTGTTTGAAAACATAGCCTTGTCAGTAAAACATTTCAGGAAAATAGCTAATATAGATGGGGAATATAAAACAGAAAAGTGAACACTTACTCTATACACTATAGAGAAAGGTATAACACAAGGCAAGAATTGCCGATAAAAGACACAAAACACCTAGCTGACAACGGCAGAAATGAAGCAGCTTGGTATCAAATGTGATGCAGAAAGCATTAATCATAAGAAAAAGCTCACTAAATCTAATATTCAATTTAGCATCGTCAGTCCAGCAAGAGCCCAGATCAAGAGTGAAAAATACAATAGGAATGGAGGTGCTCATATTTCTTCAGGAGAATTTGCATCTGGTACATGTCATTGTGTCCCCAATGAATAGCTGCAGCCTCACATCTAGCCTAATAGAAATGTAGAAATGGGGAATCTGGAAAAGTCACCTCAGTACCAGCTGCCATATTTCCATCAGTGCTTGCAAATCAGAAGCAAAGAGCTCCTAGGTAGGTGCCTAAGGCCATGCTTTGATTTGCGACGTGACCCTCCAAAACATGGGTCACTAGTAATACAGCCACCTGCTCATAACTATAGAACCCTGTGCATGGCCCAAGCCAGAAAAGGTGAATTCAGCAACAGAGCCTTCACCTATTGCCTCTGGCAGCTTTAGCCTTGAAGGATGACATGCAGGTAGCCTACTTTGTAAAGATCTATAGTCCTGAGAGTGGTGGGTCTTGCTGTTGGAATTTCTCGGAATGACTTTTCCCAGCTTTTTGTTTGGGATCTCTGCAGTTATGTGATGTTACATGATTTCACTGATTCATTAATCAAAGGCAACTGCTTGTAATATTTCCACATTCGGTATAGCATGTCAATATTTTAATAATCTCTGCTTCCTGTTTTGCTGGTTGTTTTAAAGAGGCCTACTAAATCCATATGTAATTTTTATAGTCTTTAACCAACCATAACTTTGCACTATAACAGTTTAACATGAGTGTTGATATTTTTATGTTACTGTATGAACTCAGTTTGCCCAAATTGTGCTTGAGAAATTAAAGAAAAGTCTGTTCACTAGTGGATTGGTTTACAGTTTTCTAATCTTAATGGCACTGCCTAATTTTTATTTCAAAACCATGTATTAGCATATAAGGAGATGGGAATAATCTTTTTCTTCATATGTTGTCCCTAGTGTAGTTACTATCTACATAGGGCTCATGCACGATGTGTCATATGTGATATAAGACACACTAGAGTTGAGCAGCACATATTACGATTAATTCATTGTTTTTATTCATGTGCTAACATTTAAAATGTAAAAATTCTTCTTGTTTCTGCATATAAAATGATAGATGTAACTCACATTTTGTCACTGTTAGAAAATTTTGATTCGTGCCAGGCATGGTGGTGCTTGCCTTTAATCCCAGCACTTGGGAGACAGAGGCAGGTGGATTTCTGAGTTCGAGGCCAGCCTGGTCTACAGAGTGAGTTCTTGGACAGCCAGTGCTACACAGAGAAACTCTGTCTCAAAAAAAAAAAAAAAGAAGAAAGAAAAAGAAAAAGAAAAAATCAGTCGGGAATGGAATGTCTACTTTAAAAATACCTAGCACCTTTTCAATATGAGCCTTGGAAATTCACCTTGTGATTTCCCAAGATGGAACGTGGCGTCTCCTTACGTGAACAGATGCTGGTGAGAAGGGGATTTGGGTGGGGTGGAATCTTCACTTGAATGGGTGAGTGAATGACTATCTCTGGTCTGAACACAGCCTTATAGTAATCACTCCCATGGAGTTACAAGCTGTTACTGCTTAGAGAAGCTACTCAAGGAAGTTTTGCTTGTTGGGGACTTTCAGTAAAGGATGGCTATTATTATATATATAGGGAATTGATGAATATCCTTAACCTAAACCCATGCTGTAGAGAGGAAAGCAGTATGCAGTGGCAGTTAATAATGGACTTAAATCCAGTGGCCATAGGTAAAATATTTGCTCCACCAACTATGCTATATTGAGAGGGAAGGCAAAAGTGTATGAGGTATGAAATATAGTTTTTTTTTACATGTGAATGATACTGTTTCTTTGAAGAATGTAAAAATTCTCTTTGATTTTTATATGAGTATAAATGAATATAGGGATGCTTCAGTGAAAACTAAAAACATTTTACATTGGGACAGTATATAATCATTTTTGGTCAGGTAAATAACAGTATATTTGTATGTATATATGTATGTATTTATATGTACATTTGTATGTATATTTGTACGTATATATGTATTTTCAGTATAACTCAGTAGCAGTAAGAAATAATTTTCAACCACGCATTTTGAAAATGCACACTTTCAGATAAGACATTATATCAATATTTCTTATCTTGGAAACTTTATTGCTTTAAAGACTTCGGTATCCGTTTTGATGTAAAAGTGGAGTGTATGTTTCCTGCCTCTAGGAAACCAGTATCTTATTATACTAAAAATGTTCTTTCTCAGTATTTCAATATGAGTTAAATTGTGGCTTATGTTTTCTGAAGTTTAGATCATCTAAGGATTGACAGAATGTTGGTGTATCCCCTTTTAAATAGCTAGGACTCTTATTAGCTTAGCTATAGATATTTTATTTTTTGTCATTTGAAGAGTTCTACCATGTGAATAATTATATTAATTCAAGTAAAAAAAATAGTTCCGGTTAGGAATTATTTCATTTTTTAAAAAAACACACAGCATGCTTATAAAATAGAGACATAGTTCAATTTTATTTATCACATGCTGTTTAGCTTGCTAATATATACCTTGAAAGCAGACATTATTGTCCGTGTAAGAATGACAGAGAAACATCAAAATGGCAGCATCATAACCATCTTTTTGGGATCATAGCCTGCAAGATGGATCACATAGTAAATGATATAAATAAGTAAAAGTAAGTTATTTGTTAGATAGTGAAAGAGAAAAGGTAAAAAGAGACACCAAGAAAAGGTAAGATGTCAGAATGCCCATACTGTTGTAAATAATGAGATTCCACTAAGCCCTATGGTATGGACATTGGAGGGATCATCCAAAGCTTCAAGGAGACTCTCATAAATGTCCATCACCCAGACAGAGGGCTTAGGACCTGCAGCAAGCAGCATTGTGGGAAATGTGACCAGAGCATTCAGGAGAGGATCCCTGCCTCACTGCTGTCCTGTTGATAAGATGACACAGATAGGAGGATGGAAAACCATTAAGTTGGACCTTTAGGTGCAGTATTCTGAGGTAGCATCATGGGGAAGGAATTTTGAGACAAGAAAAAAGAAATGTGAGTTGGGTAGAAAGTTAAGAAGGGTTTGGGGCAGAGACTTTGAAACAAATTTTAAAAGCTTACTCTTGTTTGAGTACAAGGTCTCTACATAGCCAAATCTGTTCTTGGAGCAGTGAAGTCATGTACTTGATGTACATCAAGTACAAATTGTACTTGATGAAGTCATGTTCAAGTACAATTTGCGCTATTCAAAGATTTTTAAAATGTGTGTGTGTGTGTGTGTGTGTGTGTGTGTGTACACGAATAATAATCCAAGAAAAGGGGAACTTCCATTTCCGAAGAAGGCTTTGGGGTAGTTGTTGGGAGGACATGGGAAGGAGTTTGGAAGAGGAAAGGGAACAAAGAAAGTGAAATAATTACATTTTAATTGAGACTTTTAAAATGTAAAGGCGTTTCTAGGGGATTTCAAACTAATGTTAAAATAGTTCCTGCTGGGAAGAAACTTGGGCAGGCTGAAAGTACAGTGGACCAAAAGTGGACTGAAAGCACAATGGACTGGCTCTGTGTGAACACACACAAGAGAAATTCTCCCACCTCTCGTGTTCAGCAAACAGCATGACCAGAGAGATGCTGTTGGGAGAAGGGAGTTCAAAACTTCTCAGTGAATAAAAAATCTAATTTGGGATTGAGGGAACAAATGGGAGTTAATTAGTTAAGACTTTAGGGAGCAATATCCCAGCATCTCCTCTGTGGCTTGAGAGATAACAAGTTTAAGAGAATGCCTCTTACCATATGAGGCCAAGAGATGAATGGACAAGTGAGTGGGGCAGAAAGCGTACTGTCAAGGGCTCTTCACATGAACAGGGATTCTATTCTCTGGCCAGTAGAGAGCTTTCCAGGAGCATGAAGGATCACCTTCCGTGTCAGAAGATCAGAATCCATGCGTATAGACAAGGAGTGCTGTAAGATTTCTTGCTCTTAGTTGGCTCTGACATCACAGAAACACTTCCAAGTGGTAAACGTTTTCCAATTAAAGAGAAAATTATAGAAAATTCCATTAGGGCTTTAGACCTTCTTGTCTCTAATTACACTAGAATGTGCAGACGTTTTGAACTTGAACCTGCTTTAGTTGAATTTGTTAATGATACTTTATTACATTTGTTTGAGAAACAAAGCTAAGATCCAAATGATTTTGGCACTTTAGCTAGAAGCCTGAGTAATTTCATAGAGTAATAGGCTTTGGGGCTACCATTTAAATCCCATTAAGGGTTTCTGTGTAATCTTGGAAAAAATACTATAAAACTGTATGGGCTGAGAATGATCCTGCAAAACAAATTCTCAGTATTACCAGCCAATGAGCAGAGTTCTATATGAAGCAGCTAGCCCAGTTCCAGGGTACACTAGTGCGGAGAGGACAGACCTTGCTGGGAAGAAACAAATTTTTCTTATATGCTTTTCTTTCTTTTGGGGAATGTCAGTTGGGCAGACTAAGTTAAGGAAAGGCCATAGTGTTTTTCCTTTAAATCTTCCTTCCCTTCCCTTCCCTTCCCTTCCCTTCCCTTCCCTTCCCTTCCCTTCCCTTCCCTTCCCTTCCCTTCCCTTCCCTTCCCTTCCCTTCCCTTCCCTTCCCTTCCCTCCCCTCCCCTCCCCTCCCCTCCCCTCCCCTCCCCTCCCCTCCCCTCCCCTCCCCTCCCCTCCCCTCCCCTCCCCTCCCCTCCCCTCCCCCCCCTCCTCCCCCCCCCTCCCCTCCCCTCCCCTCCCCTCCCCTCCCCTCCCCTCCCCTCCCCTCCCCTCCCCTTCTTGAAGGTGAAACATACATTGTTTTAATAAATATGTATGTATAACAGAAACTGACTTTCTTCCAACATTTGCAATATCAACAATGGATTATGACAGGCAGGGGGAATGGGTCAGTAGTTAATGGCACATCATGCCTTTTAAAGGGACTCCAGTGTGTTTCCCAGCATCTGTGCTACCTACACCTATACCATCACAGCTACCTACAACTCTAGACTGAGGCCCTACCCCCACCTCTGTGGACAGCCGGACTCATGTGCATATATCCACACATAGAAACACATACATACGCATAATTGAAAATAAAATAAATCAAAAAAGAAATGACATAAACAATATTGGTTACAAGAGGTTTGGGTGAAATGGTTTAGTTACTAGAGTGTTAACTCTGCATGCAAGGGGTTCAGAGCTTAGAGATCCAGAAACCCACTTAAATGTTGGCTGAGTGTGGGAGCACAACTTTGACCCCATTGTGAAAGTCAGAGACATGGAACTCCAAGAAAAGCATGGCTAGCAAGACTAGAGGCCTCACTAAACTCTGGTTTCAACTGAGAGATACTGTTTCAATAAATATAATGGAAGAGTGAATGAGATTGAATTTTGGGATCAATCATGAGCAGGACTACTCATGTACATACAGACATGCACACACAAACACAGTGTATGCATCTCCACACATGCAAAAGCATGCATACATATATGTATACCACACATATACACATGAAAAATGGGAAGAACATAAAGAGATTTCTTGTGAGAGTAGGCTAGGAGGAATGGAAGCAGATTGGCTCTGGTAGTATTTACATTTTACAAGGTTATACCCATCTTCATTGGTCAATCAGGACCAGAACAGATCAGTCATCTACACCAGTGTAAGGGAAATTTAGAATTCAACTAATTCAAGGTTGACAGACTTACTGTTTATCAGAAGTTTTATGCTTTTTAAAATTCATATGAAATTGGGATTTTTACCAATTCATATATTTGCCTACTACTTGTATACCTCTTCAGGTTTGTCTTTAGTCATTGTTTAATGGGATAGTTTTATCCTATGAATCCTGAAGTGTCTTTTTTTTTTTTAAACTCCAGTTCCTGAGTGAATTCAAGGGGAAAAACCCCTCCAAACTCCAGCCATTTGCTTTCTTCAGAGTATGGCTCACGGGTGCAATAGCTGTTCCAAAAGGAAAGCCTCTCCTTCCATCTCCCTCTGTAAGGAAAAAAAAAATGCTGCAGTTGTTGGACATGGGCTAGCAGTTGATTTGGAAGGAACCAGCCAAAAATGTCCCAAACAAATTAATAGCATAGAAACATCTGCTGCTGTTTTATTAGAGTTTCACATAAAAACCTAGTTTGCAAGCTGGCGTTTGGAACGTTTTTCTTTACGCTGAACTCCTAGTGTAGCTGCAAAAGGCAATCAAGACCATATGTCTTCCATTCTGAGGTCCAAATTTCCCTGCATCTCACTCCAACCTGGGACAGTTGCTTGTAACATGAGTGCTGAGTTATGAAACCCATTTTTAAAAAATCAGACTTTCTTTTAATGGACTGTTTTTAAGTCATTGGAGCGATGGTATTTGCATCTCTTTCCTTTGGCTATTATTACAATTTAATTTACAAGTTGTTGTAGTCCGTATTCATCATTATTTCTATGATTTTTGGCTGTAGCTCAGTGTAACACTTAAATAGGCATAATAGCATTAATTATGGAATTTTTTTATTTAAAAAACTTAATTATGGTCTAGGAGAAGCCTCTGAGTTTTCATGGAGATGAAAACCATGTAATAGCCTATGAAGTAAGTGATTTGGTACAGTTAGTTCACTTCCATGTTTAGCTAACTTTACTTTCAACTCAACCCTTATGAGAAAAGGGGACAAATTTACTTTCAATATAAAAAAAAAACCCTCCACATTTATTGTTATTGTGTCATACAACAACAAGAGCTTTAAAAATGAATCTTGTTAATATTTCCAGCGGGATTCTAGCAGTTTGCTCTTGGCTACAAATACTGGTGAGGATGTGACAGGTCTTTTCCCTTATCCTATGTAGGGCACGAACCATTCAGGGTCTGAGACTTTTGCCTCCCTAGTTTCTGGTGTTGCCCCCTCGATATTTGTCATTATATACATAGGCACACATCCACAGAGACATGTCCTCACGTGCATCTGAGAAAATGCATGTGCCTATACAGTAAACACGCATTTAAATGCTTAAAGTAAACTTCAGAGGATACAGCCATCTGTTTGTATAAGCTTCTGTTTGTATACAACAAAGCTCATTTTCCCCTTGGTCCTCAAAAAAATGTGAGGAAGTTGCCTGGTAATTTAACTCTGTAGCTTTTGTGATTTTTATCACTCGCAGTAAGTTATTTTTATTCATGTTTAATGGATCTGAAGTCAGGATAACGTTTACAGCTGCATTTTATGTTGAGTGAAACATAGTAACTTTTTTTTTTCAGTACAAGGAGTGAGGGACCAAAATTTCCACACCGCCTCATTTTCCCTATGGGAAGAAAATTCCTGTGCTCTTTGTCCTCGCCCCATTTCCTGGCTGTTTGTCATCGCCCACTGCTTTACACTTCGGGGAGATACCTTTTTATTTTATTTTTAAATCTCAGGTTACAAAACGGACCAAATACCTGCAGATGATGTAGAATATTGCATGGTTTCTAGACGAACTCACTTAAACTATAAAATATCCATTTACATAGAAAAATAGTAACCGAAATGAATACAATTTCCGTTTTGTCCCCTTTAGAGTTTTAAAATTCTTTTGTTGCTGTTGTTCAAAACTGACTCTTTCTATATCATAGCCCAGGCTTGTCCCTACCTTAGTGCTGGAACTCTAGATTCAGTCTTCTAAGTACTGTTAGGGTTCCATGGAAATGCCAGGATGTCTGCCGGGGTTACCAGAGTTCTTGGTCCTGCTATATATCTGTGTTGTATGTTATTCCTTTCTACGTAGTTCTGTCAAGGTCTGTGAAAAGAAATGCAGTGTTCCTATTAGATACCAGACTAAGAAAGAGAGCTCGTTGTAAAATCCAATGTGTTTTATGTGGACTGTGATGCTGTAGTTTATCACATTACACACATGGGAATTATCTATGGAAGACCAAGTAGAAGGAATTCTAGTGACCAAAGCAGGGTTTGACGCTAAACCTTTGGAGGTTGCGCATCCAAAAGATGCTAAGTGTAAGGTGGGAAAGGCCAGTAGAAAATGAAGCCCATCAGTAGACATTGGGACTCTTAGCTTAAGTACAGACTCAAGCCAGCGGAACCTGTCTGGAGGAACGACTTGAACAGTTCCTGTTTCTTCTCTCTGCTTCCTTCCTTTTCTTCTCCTCATCCATTAAGTGGGATGCAGGAATGAGTACTGGGGAAAAGCTGATGTCTTCTCTGGCAATATTCTTTGCGTTTGCTTTTGTTTTTGTTTGTGTGTGTGTTTTTTTCCCCTCTCTCAGCACAATTGTTTCAGTATGTGTTGGGGGAGGGGTGGGCAATGACCATGGGGTGCAGGGAGTACAATAAAGAGTCTTTTTCAAAGTGTGTGTGGGGGGCAGGGAGAGGGCGTGAGGGAGAAGTGACTTTGAAGTATTAGTTTTTAAAACATTCCCACTGGCAAAAAGCTGAACAACTGTTGTGGTTTCCTTAATTATGTTATATACACAAAAGATGTTTTAGGGAAAGAAAGAAGCCTAAACTGAAGTGCTTGGGAAACAGGTCTTGCTGGACTTGATTTAATGTGAAATTTTTGTGTGGGGGGAGGGGGGATCTGAGCTTTCTTAAATTTTTATTTTTATTTTTTTTAAACCCTTGCGTTTCTGATAGAATTGATTCTAAAAATACTGGAAAGTAATGAGGCAGATGACTATAAATAATACCGTATGATGCTTACAAATCTAGATGTATATGGCAAAGTCAACAGGAGAAGCCCACAAGGCCTCAACCCTACACAAAGAGCTGTAGACAACTTCGGGAAACAGAGCAGGAGAGGTGGTCTTCCCCAGCGAGGAGTATGCCAACTGGGTGCCCAGTGGCAAATGGTCAGCCCTGAAAACGTTCATAAAGGAAAATATAACATTATACAGAATCACCAGATTATATTTATGTATGCATTTGTATGTCATATATGTATGTGCATGCAATAACAATTAGTGAAAAAGAGATGCCATGAATTTGAAGATATGAAGAAGAAAGGGTTTGTGGAAGTTTTTAGAATGAGAAAGTAAAGGAAGAAATATTTTAATTATATTATAATCTCAAAGCTAAAAGTGTTAGTGTAATCATTTCTGTGGAAGTGTGTGTGTGTGTGTGTGTGTGTGTGTGTGTAGATCAACCTCAGATGTTCTTCCTCAGGCGACAAGGTATCTCACTGGTACCAGAGGTTTTGTGATTTAGCTAGGCTAGTGTCCAGCAAGTCTCAGGGTTCCTCTGATCTCTTCTTGTTTATCAATGAATTTAGAAATGCGTTCCTGGCATTTCTATATAGATGCTGTCAACCTAATTTAGGTCCTCACACTTAGGTAACAAATATTTCACCACCTGAGCTGTAGTCCCTGCCTGGTTTCATTATAATTGAAAGGGTATTTAAGCGTGATGATGGATTCATTACCTTCAATTAAATTTGAGAAACATAAACTTTAAAGGAAAATGGGTTATATTCTTCATAAGACTGAAATTTGTTGTCTGCAAGAAGAACAGGAATCACATGGAAGCAGGTCATATATAGAGGAGGACATCCCAGTATATATATATTTTTAAATCAGCACATGCTGTTACCTAGTAACCCATGGATCCAGTCTGTACAGTTTCAAATGGCTTAAATTATATGTGCTCATTTAATAGTTGCCCACACTCAGACATTGCATGAAGATTTTCCTTGGTTGGACGTGGTCATCCTCCTTATCTCTTTTCTCTTCTCCACATTGTCCGGCGTTCCTTTGTTGCTGGTTTTCTAGTCAAGAGTGATTTTTATGCCCTGACTTATTTCTATGTAGCTATGTTTTTCATCCTGTGTACAGAACCTTGACTTAGAGGGGAAACCTGAAGAAAAAGTTATTGCAAAGTTTGTTTCATAGAATGTTCTCAGAAACAATCCACCCAACAGTGTGCCAAACATTAAAAGACCACTAACACATGGAGACTATCACAATTATAAGAAAGCATTGCAGAGACCAGTTCTTACATGTTATCCATGATCATCATTATAACTTTATCTTACATATTATATCTTATTAAAGGCAGAGCATACTGTGAAGAGCCTTATGAGATACAGTATCCATAAACGGTAACATAGATGGTGCTTATTGGTGATGAAGAACCTCACAGGAGCTTTCCCTAGAATCTGTGCCATAAAAATACCCTGTAGGTTTTAAATCATCTATTTGTTGAGTTCAAAGGAACTTTGTGGGCTTAGTAAACAAATCAAGGACCTCTTCAAACTGTAATTGGGTTCGGTTTTGTTTCATTGTTTTTGCTCAATAGCTCAGTGAGCCTATCCCAACCCTTCAACATGTTTTCCTACATATTTGAAATATTCTTGCTATCACGTGGGAAAGGAAGATTGGAGACCTCTGCGGACTTCCCTCGGTTAGGAACTCTGCACTGTGTCTGTTCTCAAGTTAATGGCCCTCATGTCTAGTTTGTGCTCTCAAAGAAAAGAAGAATGGTTTTTGTCTTGAAAAGCTTTGTTGAGACCCTTGCGGGTAGGAGCTCAAATGGCAATGCATTGCATTGCTATGGTGCCTTTCTTCAGAAACTATCATCCTTTGTAAAGAGACAGGAGAAGAGATCCAGCCCAGGAAAACACGCTTCTTTGCAGAACATTACCTAGAAGGCTGAAACACTCTTTTGAACTCTCCTCTCAGCACTGTCTGTCCTGCTATTCAACTTCTCATGAAAAGCTCTCCCTGCTTCAACCAACTGGTTAGTCTATTGAATCATCTTATCTTACTTGCAAAGGAATGGAAATAGTGACCAGAAAAGTGGCCACCCATCTGAGAGGACGTAACATTTATGATTGCTTTTTTTTTTTTAATGAATCAGATTGGTGTGAGAAGAAATATCTTTCGAATGGGGTTTAATATGATCACACTAACAATTCATACAGTGGCACGCAACCGGAAAAAAGATGGTCATGAACACACAGGAAGCATTTCCTTTCCTTGTCGCTGCATGCATCACATCTGCAAGTGTACTGCCAGATGTTTCCAGAACATTCCAGTGCTTAAAAAATTTAATGGCACTTCAGTTACAAACCACTTTTATTTCTATTTGTTGAACAAATAATGAACATGGTTGAAATAATGATTTATTAAAGAGTGGTATGTAGACAACATGCAGTAGACAGGATTCTTCCGTTACCTTTGGATATGCATTATGAGTATTTACAACTGGTCACTTGGTTTACATTCTTTTGTAATTCATATTTTCCAACTTAAATGTTAATAGTCTAGAGTTTTTATTTTTGCATAAATATTTGTTAATGACAGAATGAGGATAGAATTTTAAAAACAGCTAATGAAAAAAATAACATTGTGATTTTAGTTTTTGATACTAATATTCTTTAAGGATGTTTTTTAGCTTTAATTATGTGTATGCATATGTATCTGCATGTATGTCTGGCCATGTGAATGCTTTTGGCCATGGAGGTCAGAACAGGGCACCAGGTCCGCAAGAACTGCAGTTATCAGATGCTTTTTAGCCAAAAGACATATGTATTGGGAATGGAGTTCGGGTACTGTGGAAGAGCATCAAGTACCCTTAACTGCTAAGCCAAGGGTGTAGGCTTGAGGTCAACTTTCTTTTAAACATGTGTTCTTTCATATAGAAATACTGAATAAATCCAGTACTGTAAGAATTTTGATTAAAAAAGGTGAACTATAAATCCTATATATTAATCTTAGAATATTAAGAGACAATTTCATAACTGAATATTTACTGAAAAAACTTTCAGCCAGATAGCTCAATTGTTAGGCATTTTCTCATCCTATTCAGAATCTTTTCTATGATAATTCACCTATGAAGTTTTTGGACCAATTTTATTAGGAACACCCCTGAGTTAACACAGCACTCTAAGTATATATGATGGGTGTATAGAATAGAAGGTGAAAGCTTTCAGAACAAGATGGTAAGCAGCTCATACTTCATTAGAACAAATAATAGATTCAGTTGAGTTCTCCCCACGGTAGAATCCTACACATCCTTTGTATTTTCCTTTCCTACAAATGGGGTGTTACAAAGGAAAGCTGTGAGGATTTGTAGGGAGCAAAGAGAACTCCCAGAACGTCTGAAAACCTTGAACATGATGCTAATCTATCAGGTCATCACTTCTGGAACTCCAGGAGATAAACCATCCCAGATGCATTCATCCCTCCTCAACCAGCATCTCTTGTCACTAGGACCCATTGTGTAAGGATAGCTGTGGTCTGTCTCTCTTCCCAGCTTCCCTTGCTCTGTAGTCCCTACCAAGGTCTTCCCTCCAGACAGTGCTAAGTGAACCTCCAGGAATAATCTCACCTGTAAGATGTCAGTTAGGGAAGCATGAAAGAACACTAAGCTCCTCTTCATAGACATCTCATTGAACTGAAAATTTCCAAATTGCTCTACCTCTGGGTGACTTGATGTTTTGACATGTCTGCGTTTCTATATGTTTGCCCAGTTGGAGATCTAAAAATATATGATGAAATTCCTTTTGATCTTCTTTGTTGAACATCTGAAAAAGTTTACTTAGCATGTGGTAACAATTTTAATTTGGGAGCATGCTGATAATAAAAAGATGTTATGTGCATGCGTGCATCCACAAGTCAAAAATGAGTTCACATTTTATTTGTTCTCTGCATTGAGCTTGCCCAACTCTGTTTTAATAAACAGGACTATTAAGCTTGTGGCTTTTGGTAAGTCAATGCAAAGTAAACAAAGTCTGAGTCAATCAAATTTTTGATATTATCTACGCCTGGTACCTAGTAATTTTATGGATTTCGGGCATCTGCTGTAACATGCTTATTTGATAGCTCAGTGAAAATATCATATGTAGTGCCTGTGAGCAACATGAATAGGTAACGTGTTTTAAAAAATATATATTATGAATTGCTAATGAAAGTCATTTTAAGCCAAAAAAAAAAATCCCCAAAGTTATAATACAGCACATGCTACACTTTGAAAAACAATTTTTACCCCCACGTCAATTTGAAAGAGTATTTCCTAAATAAAGTGTTCCCGCTTTATCCTCATGCCATATGTGAAATGTGAGGATGTGAAGGGAATTTTTATACATTTCTCAGTGGGTTTCATTATTTCAAGTTTTTAAACTCCTATTTAAGAAGAAGGAAAAAGTTTTACATCTAGTATTTGATAGCACATTGCATTACTGTTCTCTGTTTCCTTATATCATAAAGAACATTTATTAGATTCTTGGCTTTTACAAGTACTTTTGGGAGCCCATGAATACAGGACATGTGCCGAGGCACACGTGTGGAAGTGAGAAGGATGTGTGTGGATATTGTTTCTCACCTTCCTGTATATGGGATCAGGAGAGACAACCTAAGTCATCGGGCTTGGCTCCAGGTACCTTTATCCACTGAACTATCTCACCTACCCAAAATAGTCAGGATACAAACAAACTGAACCACTTACTACCTCGTTGTGTTTTGTGACCTCATATCAAGTATGTCTTGACTCAAAACTGAAATATTCTCTTTATATTGGATTTTTTAAATTTATATTTCAAATTTTATCCCTGTTCCTGGTTTCCCCTTCTTAAGGTTAATTTAGTACCATTTGCCCATAGGCAAATGTTGCCATTGAGGAAGACTGAAAATTGGAAATGGTTTTATTTATTTTTTTATATATAGAATATTTAGTTATTTTACTGGTTACTCAACTGTTGCCGTTTTCCTCAGCAAGTCCTCTGCCAGCCTGTCTGAATACTTTCTCGTTATTTCTCCTTAGTTAGCTATGCTCTTTGGACAGTCCCATCTCTCCTGGAATAAACAAAGACGTTGATTAGAAGATGACAAATCTGCTGCTCTATGCAGCTCTGTGAGGGCCAGAGCCCTGCTTCAACCTAAAGGCAGGAGCGTTTCATGCCACATATATGTTTAGAATGATGTGGAGTTTAGCATAAAGCTAGTAGGACAATTCTGAAATATTGATTGACAGGGTAGGATTTAAACTGTCTTTGTTCCTACTGGCAGCCCCTTTTGCCTATAATATTCTCTGACTCACAGAGATCATCTGAGATCCCCTATTGTATGCCTGAAACCACAGAGAATAATGAATCCTATGTTTTCCTTCTAGATGTACATCTTTAATGAAGCATAATTTATTAATCAGGCAAGAGATTAATAACAATAATTGACAATAAGATCAATTAATATTTAATTATAATTAAAGTAATTAATTATAATTAAAGTATAAATGTGGTCTCTCTAAATATTCTACTTTTTAAAATCTTTTTTTTTTTACATATGGGAAGTACTTTACAATTTTTTCTTTTAGAAATGTAAATTGTTAGCTTCAGTAAGTTGTAATGCAGGGCTATGAACCATTAAAACAAGAGCTGTATTACATGAAAACTGGGACAGCACACCAGCAAGGCTATTCCTGAAATGGGCATTGAGTGAAGTGACGTGAAGGTAGCATATACAGTGTGGAAACTCTGGGCAAAGAGATGACTCATGTCCCATAGGGGACTCAGAATGACACAAACCTGAAAGTCCTGAGCTCTGATATTTTCCATTTACTCTTTTCAGAGTAGTGTTGACTGGAGGTAACAGACTCAAAGAGCAAAACCCTTCACCCAGGGAGACTTGTTCTATTCTGTGACTGATAACTGGTGTTGAAATTTAAAAGATACTAATGAGCAATCATGGCATCCCTAAACTATCCAAAGGCTTTGTTCTCTGAGCACTGTAAGGGGTGGAAAGACAAGAGATAATGATGGAGCTATAATGATCAAATTATGAATTATTATCTATGATAAAAGTTTTGGAGTCTCTTCTGAAGAAAATTAAGTGATATGGATAGTAACCAAGTCAATGAATTTTTTTCTAATATTTACTTGGACACCATATTCTTTTGCTTTATGATGTATCTATCAGCCTGGCATGGTGACACATGCCTTTAATCCCAGCACTCGGGAGTCAGAGGCAGGCGTATTTCTGAGTTCAAGACCAACCTGGTTTACAAAGTGTGTTGCATGACAGCCAGGGCTATACAGAGAAACCCTGTCCCGAAAAACAAAAACAAAAACAAGATCTATCTGTCTGTCTATCTCTCTATCTCTCTATCTCTATCTCTGTATCTCTGTATCTCTGTATCTATCTATCTATCTATCTATCTATCTATCTATCTATCTATCTATCTATCTATCTATTTACTATATATGAGTACACTGTCACTAACACCAGAAGAGGGTATTGTGCCCCATTATAGATGACTGTGATCCACTATGTGGTTGCTGGGAATTGAATTCAGAACCTTTGAAAGAAGAGCCTGGAAAAACAGCCAATGTGCTTAAGCACTGAGCCATCTCTCTAGCCTTGCAAACCATATTCTTGTTTCACAAAGATGGTAAAAAATTGAAAAGGCTGAAAATTTTGAGAAAACAAACGTTAAATATTTATGACACAGTCACATTTGAAAAGATGTCTTTAGGACAGCGTTTTCAGCTGGATTAGGATGGACTGTGTGACAGGGCTTTGTAGGAGATGGAAGGAATGTGAATACAAATGGGTAGAGAAGCGAGAACTAGAGTTAATACAAAAGAATTAGGAGGAACAGGAGTAGAAGCTGCTTAAAACAAACAAGCAAACAGAAATCAGAAATTCAGTTTGAGATACATCTTTCCTAATGAGGATATTGATCTGGGTTATTCCTAAATTATTTGAGGAATATTTATGGTCTATGTTCATAGTTTTTTGTACCATAAGCTTAAACCTAAGTGAGGAGAGAGACAAAAAGAGACATACCACACACACACACACACACACACACACAGAGAGAGAGAGAGAGAGAGAGAGAGAGAGAGAGAGAGAGAGGGAGTCTGTGTGAAGTTCTGGTTATTGAATTTGCATCTCTCATTGCTCATTTCTTTTATATAAGATATAACTCATGGTTGTAGCTCATCAACTGTAGTCAGCCGTTTCTTACTGTTTTAATAAGATATAACTCATGGTTGTAGCTCATCAACTGTAGTCAGCCATTTCTTGTTGTTTTAATATGTTTACCTCTGATAATTAATAATCAACAGACCTTAAATAGCTAATTCTTTAGTTTCCTGTTCATCATTTCTACTTTGACATGACTGGTATTATTATCATCCTCATTTATAATGATGATGGAAGAGATCGAGACAGTTTACCTTGCCTGAGATCTCATTGCAGGTAGAGATGGGGTTATCACTAAACTTAGACATTATCTGTTTCAACATCTATCTGAAAGTCTTGAAAGTTCAAGTACAGGGGATGTAGATGAATGATAGGACAGTGGTATGAGGCTGCCATGTCAGTCAAAAAGAAGACTTTCATCACACAAGAAGTAGAGATAAAGAGAGAACAGGAAATAGGGCCAGGTTATTAAACCTCAAAGTCTGCCCCCAGGACCCTGCTTCATTCAGCAAGCATCCATCCCCTATCTGTTCCATAGCCTTACCAAACCATGCCAACACTGGAAATCCGTTCTTCAAATCCATGACCATATGAAGTACATTTCTTATTCTATTTATAACACCTAACGTGGGCAAAAATCTCAATCTGATCTCCTACATGTGTAAAGAAACAAAGAATTTAAAATTACTTAAACTCAACATTGCGTATACATCATTGTTCTTTGTGAATGTCTTTCTAGTGACTTTTTGTGTATGGTCAAAAGTGTATTCTCTCGCCAAACTTCTGGACTTGTCCTGCACCATTCCTATTAATAAAGAAGTGTATCGTGTAAAATAAACCTTCTTTGGGAAAGCTCGGATTTCTATAAAGCTTTATGTGTGAGGTACAGTGTACCTCGGCAGGTGTTCCTGACCTTTCCTCCAGTTTTGATACGATCATTCTGACTCTCTTCCACATCTTTTTAATGTAATTATCAACCATGTTTTCATTTGCATTCCCCACCAAAGGAAAATGGCTTTGGAAGTTTCTGCCATCTTTTTCTGCAAATTCCTTTTTCTTTGCGGTTCCAAATGCAATATCTGGCTTCCTGGTTTAGTTTTAGCTATATATGATGGCAGTCTTCTCCTAAAAGCCATGAAGTTTTTTGAAGATCTCTATCAGACATAAGAGGTCATGAATCAGTATGCTTCCATAATGCGAGGGTGCTGTAATTCCTGACCTTGTGTTTATGTTTAAAAAAAAAGTCCTCTTAGCCAGGCGTGGTGTCGCACACCTTTAATCCCAGCACTTGGGAGGCAGAGGCAAGCGGATTTCTGAGTTCCAGGACAGCAAGGGCTACACAGAGAAACCCTGTCTCGAAAAAACAAACAAACAAAAAAGGTGCTCTTACTCCATGGAGAGATGTCATATATCCAAATGAGGTTACTTCAATGGATGTTTGAAGTATGAGTCAGTACTCTGACTTCAATCCTTTTTCTTTATTTTTCTTGGATAATTGATTTACTTTGTAGTTGTGGGAATACAGTTAGGTCAGAATATTATTATTTGTGTTCACTGGTGTTTTGTCGCTGTGACTGAATACATAAGATTAAACAACCAAGAAGAAGAAAGTTTATTTTGGCTTACAAATGACCGAGGTTTCAATCTATAGTCACTTGGCCCTGGTACTTTGAACCTGCCATGGTATAGTGCATCGTGTTGGGAGTGGTGGCAAACCATCTGTTCACTTCTAATCTTGGCCGGTTAATAGAGAGGGGATAGAGAGGAGACGGGATGCAGGAGTGGGGATGGGAGAAGGAGCTGATATCTGGTGGCTCCTTGATATGCATTCCCCCCATTGACCCAACCAACTTCCTTCTGCTGGGTCTTCCCTTCCTAAAATTTCCACTGAATTCCAATAGCTTTACAGGCTACAAGTCACTTATATATGGGCCTCTGAGAAACGTTTAAGTTCCAAACAATAGCAGCATTAGAAGGAAATGATATATTCTCTTGTGGCCAAAATTTGTTTCCTGTAAAGAAAATATAAATAGTCCGTCAATCCTTTGAACACTCGGCAAACTTTGAGTTGAGTAATTTTCAGTAGAGCTTGATTTCTTTTAAATCTCATAACCAGTACTGTAATGGGCTGTTTATATACAAAATTTGGGGAAAGTATGTCGAATGAGTCATTTGAAATTATTCTTGCTTAGAAGTCCAATAATGTCATCACTGGTAAAGAATGTTCATGCAATAGGTCTATTGCCCCTTCTCTGAGCTCAATGGTGGATCCTACTGGTGACTCTGCCTTTTAACTGCTCCTCCCAAGCAGCCTAGGCTGCCTTCCCCTGCCTGTAAAATAAGGGGCCCTTTCTAATGCTGAACATGCTCCAGACTTGAGTTTATACTCTCGATTTTTAAACTAGATTTTATAAATCTTTGTAGCAACCATTATTAATATTATTAATATATATTCAATATATATTAATATATATATTAATATATATTCAACCAATAATATTCAGAACTGTTTTCTTTTATGTATTTTAATTTTTCTGTGATCCTCATATGAATGAAGTAAAATAAGCATAGTAATTATTATTATCTCAGTTTTCCTGGTGAGCAGTGGAGGCAGAGGAAATTAGGTGACCTGTCCCAGGTTCGGCTGGCTCAGGCTAAGGAGCAGGGTCAAATCCTGTAGCACCCTTCCTTCTCCTTACTCTTCAGCAATGCACCCAGTACCTTCCATTCTAAGTTTATTTGCTGGGTTTTTGTGAATTTAGGAGTCAATATAGGATTAAAAAGTGATTTTTTTAAAAACATTTATTTGGTCACCAGAGACTGGCTGGTACTTATGAAAAAGAATATATTATTTCAGTAACATTTGGTATCTTCATATGGATGACTGAGTTCCTGGAGATTTTTGTGGAGAATACTGCCTTTCTTTTTCAGATTTTCCTTGCCAAGTCTAAACTATGTTAGCATATGCTCATTGTATTTTATCTGGTATCATAGCCTAGAGTTGAGCACAGAACACACACTAAGGACGGTGGGTTCCCCAGGGAAGACTCCTGCCCTAATGTGTATAGACATGAAAGCAGAAAACTGAACACACCACAAAACACACCGTTAGCTCCTCCACTTGTACTTAGGTTCCAAATTATAAGGATAGAATAATCAGGAAATTTCAATGAAAAGTGCATGCCAGAATTATGGGTATCATGATTATAAAGCATAGAATCTCAGATTATAAGGACAATTTCAATTAGTGTGTTCAGGTATCAGGCTCATTCTAAAAACAAAAAGAAACCCTCTCTTTTTCAGGATATTCTATTATGCGTATATATACGTGTGGGGGTGGGGTGGGGGGGTGGGTCTGTGTGTGTGTGTGTGTGTGTGTGTGTGTGTGTGTGTGTGTATTCCTAAATATAACCTGCTCAGTTTTTCTGCTTGACTTGCCCTTTATACCTCTCTGCTTGTTATTGTCCATTCAACTCCTGCAGCACTTGGATGCTCTCAACCATGTGGCTGCATAATTAGTTGTGAAATTGCTTGTTACCAAATTCTGCAACTTCAGCAGCTGACTACCTAATAAAGGCACATTAACAGGTAAAGCAATAAATCATATTTTAAAACTCATAACATTTCCAGGAATGACAGGATGATGAAAACAAAGAAACCCACTCCAGACCAAAAAATGAAAATCTACCATGGCTACTGTGCTGTCTGGTCTTGTTTATGGAAACGACACCTACTATCATCAGCGCATTCAATTAGTAGACAAAGTCTATCAGCGTCTCTTAGTGCCACACTTCCCACCAGATGGTAGCACATTGTTTCCCACAATGAGGTCTCAGGATTCATGCAATCCTGAGAAGTTGAAACCCTTCTACATGAAAGTCAACTCCCCAGGGCTAGAGGAGAGCAGTGCACACGGCAAGCAGATGAAACCCTAGGAGGGTTCCCTGTAGCACAGCCTGAAGCAATGTCACATCACAGTAGATAGCTGGCGAATACCTGCAGCTGGATGGGTATTCTGGACAGCCATCAGGGATGGCTCAGCTCATTTAGAGCTTCCCTCTTGTCATATCCCAGAGACAAACTGGCAGGAGCAGATGCAAAGGCAGCCTCTTGCTAGGAAATAGCTGCCACGGGAGAAAGGTGTGCATTGATGATTAGAATAATTACGGAGAACACTGCTCCATAGCACTTTGATGTATGGATTTTTGATCTCTATCACAGCTTTGCAAGAATGGTAGGGTGCCTTCTATTAAACCAATTTATAGGAAAAGGAAACGGGCAGATAAGAGGCAAGTGACATGTTAAATAGTTGGTAGGTAGCACTTGGTTAGATGGGGCTGATGTGTTAGTAGAGATAGATTCAGATTTTCAGGGATCTGAAGTTCATAAAGATTACAGAATATTTAAAGAAAGATAATACAGTACAAGAATGTACGATCAGAGGTGCTGTGGCATTGAAGTCTTAAAGCTTGAACTTTATTAGACATAGGATATTTATCCAGCCCTCCGTATCAGCTCTTGAAATTGGAATCTGGCTCAAAGACAGAAATATCAGGGTAAAGGCTTATACCACAACAATGAGACTCGGGTATTTGACTTTTTTTTTTTTTTGAAGCAAAGGACTCTTGGTGCTCTGCTAGGCTATTTTTTTTTCCCACTGAACATTTTCAAACTTGATATAAATTCCTTTAGTAATCGGAAGGAGGTACAGTCCTGAAAACCATTAAGAATTGTGTTTCTACCAATTCTTTACTAATGGAACAGGGTTCTCCCAGTAAGAGAAAGTAGGGGGAAACTGACAAGCAGGAACTCAGTGCCATAATGTAAAGGAGCAAGGGGCCATGGGTGCTCTGTTTACCATCCATTCTCCATCCCACTATGCTGGCAGAACCTTGGTTTTGATCCTTTGAAACTTTCTTTCCTGCCTCAGATAGGAATGGAGGATCCTCAGTAGCACCATGTAAATCAACCCATGCTAGGTTAAACCGTTCACTCAGTGTGCAGCTGTGAAGGCTACACATGGCGCCTTCATGTCAGTGCGTCTGAAGATGAGGCAGGTGATCTCACTAGCTTCGGATGGCTTTTATTCCTTGTTCTACCTTTTGGAATTGTTTCCTCATGCAAGACGACAGAATGAGAGCTGCTAGCTCTCTGCCTCTAAGAGGAACCAACACAAAAGTTGAATATTAGAAAATGGGATATTTAGGGAAACAGGGGCCCTCAGATCCTTATGGCTCCCACAGCAGACAATTCCTGTGGCTTCTTCATATTAGAATATCCTGGAATGTTCTTCTTTGTTGCCTTAATCAAATCAATGGAGGAATTCTATCATTCTGGAGCTTTTTTTCTGATAGAAATATGTAAAACGACGCACCTAATGTTCTGAATACAAAGGAGAAACTGCAAACCTAGAAGAATTATTAAAAATTCAGGTAGGGTGGGATCTAATACCGAGATGGTTTAGTAAGCTTTATTCTTTGAACACCAGACTTTTAAGAAAAGGAGGGGTTGGATGAGGAGGAAAAGGAAGAAAAGTAGAAAATCGGTCACAATTGAGAGAGATTATGACTTATCTTTTAGTGTCCCAAGAGCCTCACTCTTGTTATAAAGGTTTATGATGGGTGGGCAGTGCTCAATGGAGCAGAGCCTAAAGGTGATAAAAAGATTTTAAGAAAGCTCAGCTTTTCTGTATGGATGCTGAGGTAACTCAAGATAGTAGTATAGCATTGGGCATGGAATGGTGAGAACTTAACGGGTTGAACGTGCCTATTCTATAGCCAAAGAAGTGTGAGCTGAAGATGAGACTGGCCGTGGGCTGCATGAAGACTCGACTTATTTGAGTAGGGGATTTTTTTTCTCAAGTATATTATCCATGGGCTGAAAGTTCCAATGAGCTCAAAAAATATTAATGTTTTTCTATTGTTCTGCAAAGGTCAGGAGGCCAGTTCCCAAGTCTTCTTTGGTTAGAGGTTTTATTTAAGAAAAGGATATGAAAAGGTTGCAAGGAATTGGTGAAATAAAGAGCATATCATGTATGCCTGTTCAAGGATCTACTGTTCTGCTGTTCAAGGGTATACTGGTCTACTGTCCAAGTATAATAGAAGATAGGGAATTCTAAGACCCTAGCAAACTGGCCCATCATTTGTATTTTAAAGATGTGGTTTGCTTTTATTGGTATGTGAAATATAATCCATGCTGCTTTAAATGTCACTCACAAATCATTACTCTGAACCCATTACCTCTTTATTCCAAGGTGCTGAGAGATTATGGGAAAGTCCTCGTTCTTACTCATTAAAAGATTGCTCCATACTTGAACTCTAATTTCATTTCTAAATTTGAGCCAAAAGCTGAAATCAGCTTCAAATGAATGCTTTTGAAATATGAACACTATTATCAATATCAGTACCCGACCTTATTTTTTTATAATACTTTGTCATTAAAACCGATAATCTTACCTTTATTAACCCTATTGCCCGGAGACACAAAGCCAGTGATGACTTGTTGAATTTTAGGTACGTGTGGTCTACTTCCCTAGGTTTGCCAAGATCACTCAACACTCATTAGAAATAGATTTCAGCACTTTATTCAGACTTACCAAGAGGAGTTTATTATTTTGGATGACAACACTGATCTACGTCTTGCTCTTTGGCCCAACCCACACTGGATTACTGAAATGGCTCCATTCATAATTCTTTCCAGAGGCATTTACCTGCCTGAGTACTACTAACTGTGGTGTTATTAGCATTTTATAGTGTACAGTCTTGTATGGCTCATGGTGAAGCATTTAGAGAATTATGAAATTGTAGGGTGCTTTGCCCATATCTTTCTCTAATCTCTAGTTTGGTCACTATATAAATGGAGTTGGCAATACCAGTGTTGTCAGTTTAAACAAAGAGCCTAATGTCTTGTTACTATACAATGCAAATGTTTGAGAATATTTTCTCATTTTTTTAACCAAATGAGGATTCACCACTAAGATATGGTAAAGGATTAAGTAGTTTGAAATTATTTCTTGTGAAAGCAGTAAAAACCCTGTCTTTGCAGGAAATATATTACATTAAATATATTTAAATACCTCCAAAATGAGCAAGAACAATTTCCTACCAAATAGAAAGATGAATTTTGATACCAGCATACTACTTCCTTGACAAAATAGAATACAGTACGTTCTTCATTGGTTTTCTTTTAGTTCTGATTTTTTGGTTATTTGAGATTAGATTAGTTGTCTTATTAGCGTGTGCTTGTGTGTGTGTGTGTGTGTGTGTGTGTGTGTATGTGTGTGTTACATAAGACAAAGTAGGTCAACGGATACAAAAAACTCCATCCCAGTGGAAGAAATCACAATAATGATGTACCATGGATAAATTCCTTAGTAAATAAATCCGTACTATCTTGCCTCTAAAAATCAGTGTCAGAGTGTGAAAAGAAAATTCTCTCCTCAACTAAACAAGCACACTTGTAGTTGACAGTAAGAGACGCCATGTTATCGTTTGTTTGTCACATGGAAAAGATGACACCATGAGTGGTCACATTACAGTGATCTTGTGACAGTGACCAACTCGTGCATGATTACTAATTCTATGCACAAATTAAATAAAACTGGGACATTGGTAAATTTCAAATTTTGTCCCTGTGGTTCCTCAAAAACAGGGTCTTGCGACTATCTGGGGACTTAGCCTCAGTTCTTCTACCAGAGTGAGTAAAGAAAAAAGTAGAGGGCAGTGTACAGAATCATCTTATTATTAAAGCTAAATGTGAGACTCTGATGCAGACTTTAGTTCAAAATGCACAAGTAGGAGGGGATAAGCAAGGAAGATTTAAGGGAGTAGGGGGGTTGGGATAGAGAGGGGAACAGAATCCCCAGGCATAACCAAAGCATACACATGGAGGGACCCATGGCTCCAGCCGCCTATGTAGCAGAGGATGGCATTGTCTGGTATCAATAGGAAGAGAGGCCATTGAACCTATGAAGGCTTAATGCCCCAGTGTAGGGGAATACCAGGGAGGTGAGGTGGGAGTGGGAGCACCCTCATAGAAGCAGGAGGAGAGGCAATGGGATAGGGTGTTTCCGTAGGGAAACTGGGAAAGGGGATAACATTTGAAATGTAAAAACATAAAATATCCAATAATTTTAAAAAAAAAGAGAGAGAGAGAATGCTAAGAGGTTTAAGGAGGCAAGCAGGGGCACAGGGGAATAATAGGCAGGAGATGGGGAGAGGAACAGGGAAGACCAATGAAAAGGACATTTGAAGGAGCCATAACAAAACCTACTTATTTATATGTCAGTTAAGAGCAACTAAAAGAGCATCCCTGGTTTAGGAGTGTCCAGCTGGGAATTACATATAACTTTTTCAGTTCTTAATTATGTGATGTTTAACAAACTACAGGCAGGTTCTAAGACTTATTTTGGACATTTATAAAGTGATAATAGATGGCAAAATTATAAGTAAATAATATCATAATAAAAATCATAAGGGCCAAGGCTAGTTTTTATGGGAGGTCTTCCTACCTCACTTAACTCAATCTAGAAAATCCTTCACAGGTATGCCAATGGTTCATTTCCCTGGTGATTATAAGTTCTGCTAAGTTGATAGTCAAGATTAACGACCACAGCCTTGACACATGACATAAGGCCATAGTCTCCCCACTGTTACTGGTGTAGGCTCATCACACGGTAGACAATACATCAGAACCCCATCAATGGTCCTAGTCTTTCACAGTTTCAAAACTGATGAAGAGTTAAGTAAGTGCCCAGTCTCTTTTGAGTTACATACTTCCAATTCCAATCTACAAATGGCACTGAATAAACATTACTGCTCTCAAAGAAATAAAGGTGAATATAGCAAGAAAATACCAGCACGAAGCAAGCCTGAAACCTACTAAAGGAGACATCCAATACCACAATGCCATATCTGGTAGCTAGGACTCATGACAGAATTATTTAGCCTTCAAAGGGCTTGATAAGCTATACCACTGTTTCTTTGCCATCCACAGGACTTCTCCCACTGTCCTAGACCAATTCTACATCATGCAGTCAGCTTTCTTTAGAGGACACCCTATGGCTGTGGCATTTTGAACATTCAGAAGTCTTCCATGAAACAAAAAGTCCCAATCTTCACACAGTAGTCTTTTAGTGCTGGCTTGAAGGGATGCCCATTCTATTGCTTGGCTTTATAGGCTCTCTGAAACCATGGTGCAAGACTCCATACCCTTTAAATCTTCCATCATTCATGCCCACAAGCCAGTACTAGGTAGACAACACAGCTAAGCTGTGAGTTTGGGATAGATCATCATGATCTCCTTGGAGCATAATTGCACTGGCCTAGGTATCCAGACACTGAAGTAACAATTTCCTACTTTAGAGCACAGGCTCTTGCTGTGTAATCCTGGAAACCGGAATTCAGTGCCTGGATTAATTAATTTATGGAAGGTGGTAAGAAAGGACCAACCCCACAAAGGTTCCTCTGACCTCCACAAGATCACAATATCTCTCTATTCACCTTGGATAGGAAACTGCCAACAGACTAAAATAGGAATATCACCAAAGTCCAGCTGGATGAAAAAAAAAAAGGTTTTATTGTGGTTAATTGCAGGAATATGGGTGAAAGAGCAGATTTGAATCAAAGGCAGTTGAATCACCAAAGCCCACCCCAGCATAGATGACAGCTCATAATAGCTGAAAACCCAGAGCACACTGTACCTCACGCAGACAGGTCAACACGTTGGAAAGTGTCCATGTTGTCTGAGCCTTTTCTGGGAAGCTCAGCCCTCTTTTATTCATTTTTTTCTTCACTCTACGTAGTTCACTGGTCTCATCTTCCTCCAGGGTGCTTGGTTATTCTCCGCTTCTTTCAGGTGACTGTGGTCGTCTGAAAATCTTCTTATCAGCAGTCTTTACTATTTATACACTCTCGGGGTGGGAAGGGCCTTGTGAATCTGGTCAGTTTCAGGGACTTCCTGAAGGTAACTTGCTTTGTTTACTACCTCTTTTAAGGCACTTCTCTGCATTATTTCTTCTTCCCTTGGGATATCTTATTGTTTTGTCTCCCAGAGATTCCCTCCAAGAAGACGAAAGGTTTTATTCTCTGAGATAAAAGAAAGACAGTCTGTCAACATCGTGCAATTGTACACATGTGTGTTTGAAAATACAATAAATAATTAATAATAATAATAATACAATAATAATGATAATAATAATGGTAGGAAAAAGTCATGTCTTACTTGGGCCTTATACTCATGTTCACCTAAGAATTCGTATTCACAAATGTAATAAGATAAAACAATATTTAAAATTTATATAGAAATACATGCAAAATTTTCCTATATCTTCTTTTCACATGGATTATGTTTTTTTAATTCTCAAGTGTTGCTCCAGGCCTTCAGATTTTATGAGTTTAAAATAGTAGCTCTCTCTGCCTTTGCTGTAGACTGGAATCACCAAGGTACTTTCCAGAACAATCATTTCTAAATCTCTCGCCGAAGACCCAGAAATCTAAAGTTTTGTGTGTCAGGAAGGGGTTTTTGTGGCAGCAGAGGCTAAGAACCACTTAAAGGAATTAGAAGAGTGGCTGCTACGCTCAGTACAGGACAAAAAGAAGAGGAGGAGAGAGATTTGTTATATTAGAGGCACACAGCAAACAACTTCTCATTATCACTCGTTTGGATTTTTAAAAAGATTTCATATACACAGGGTGATTTCTTAAAAGTTCCAATAAGAAATTGCTTTATGTTCACAAATAACTTTTAGTTTTGTGATTTTTTTTGTGTATAAACATTTTTGCAAATGGGACATTATAAAACAAATGTGCCACTGTATCAGTCACCCAAGCAAACACTATATTGGAAATAGAGTATTTATTGGTTCAATATTTATTACTATCTTGCAACGATTTTATGTTCATTCGTAATCACTTAACAGAAAAGAATAACATGTGTGAATATAATATAATATAATACTGTAACCAAGGTCGTCAGCAGGCTGGCAGCACAGTAGAATCATCAGAACACATTCATAAACTGCTAAACAATAGAAGCAACAGAGAGTATCTTATTCCAAGAGAAGAATAAAGCAAACAAGTAATAATAATAATAAAACAGTGGAGTCCTTGGTGCACATAGTCTGCATACCCCTGCGTCTAACCCTTTGGGTGGAGAATTGGAGCATGTGCAAAAAGATATAGGAGAACCAAGGGAAACTTAGTTGCTTTTCCCTTTTTACAAGAGAATACTCGAGAAAAAGAATTTTTTGAGGGGTGGGGGAGCATTTAATTTGGTCTCCATTGAAAAGCTCAGTCTTTCATTATAAAGAAGTTGAGGCAGCTAGAAAAAAATGCATCTGTTTCCAGGGAGCAGAGAGCAGTGGGTGCTTGCTGTCAACCATTTTCGTATCCTAGGACCCCAGATTATTGGCACATTTCCATAGAGCTGAATCTTCATCTTCACAGGCTTGCCCAGAGACAGTTCTCCTAGATGATACTTGATCCTGTCAAGTTGACAATCGATATTAACTACCATAGGAAGCTAGAAAGCTTTCCCCTTGCATATGACAAATAAACTATACTGTGTGCCTCCATTTTAACTGCTACCAGTTTTACTCTGTGACTTGTGGGAGTTTTTACCTGTACTGTCATGGCCGTACCCCAAATCTCACGTAATAGAGCGTTTCTCATGTTGGACTTTCAGATTAGAGACCTTACACTTGAAGTATATGATGTGAGTTTGCTTCGTGGTTTTTTTCCCCTGCAAACAAATGCAAAAAATGTTGGCATAAAGGATACTAATTTTAATATGTATAGGTGTAATAAAGCAGGATTGCACCAGATAAGATTTATTGCATGTAGATTCTTTGAAAAATTGGGTAATAAGTATGTGTTGAATTCTCATTCAGGGTCTTTTGTATCTCACTTAACATTCTCCTCAAATTAACATTTTTGTTTACTTCCTGTGAAGTTCCCATCCTGTCCCTCTGGAGCTAACATTTTTGGGTAGAGTCACTTAGAGTAACCTATTGTATTACAATGAGATTGATGCAGTTTTAATTACTACTGAAAGATGAGTGCTCCACTATGTATCTCTCTTATAGTTGGGCTAGCAAATGTTAAGAGGTTTTTTTCCTCAGTTTACCATGAAGAGGCACCAACTTTATTGTCTACCACCATCATCACCACCGCCACCACCATTACCACCACAGTCACCATCACCACCACCACCACCAACAACAACAACAACAACAAAACTAATCTCTTTGTGTCCAGTTCTATGCAATCAATGCAATCAGTATTACAGTGATTCTAAAGATAACATATAATAATCTATACCAGTTAAGGATAAAAAGCAATTACTTAATATTGACCACAGGAGCTAATATTTCCACTTAGAATTTGGTGTACCAAGGACTGTTTTAGAGTCAATCACTTTTAAATCTTTACAGAAGTTCTCTGATAAACCATGCATAAACCCACGAACAGAAGCAGACTAAGCAACCTGACCAAAATCATGTTCACTGTAAGTGGTGGAACTGAGGTCTTCATCCAGGTGATGAGACTCTATCTTCTTTGTTTTTAAAAAAGGTTCTCTTCAGATGTAATCCACTCTCATCCAAACTAGTATGCATAGAACCACATCTGTGACATGAGGAGCACTTTTTATTGCAAGTGTAGTGATTACTTTGTGCTGAGGTGATATTTCATTTGGTTAGTCACTTCTCTCTGGAGTTCCTGGGCCAGGCTTCCTAACCAAATCTGTGAGGTCAGATTACAGGCCAGTGAGTTGGAACGCCATTTTAAAATAAATAAATAAATAAATAAATAAATAAATAAATAAATAAATAAAGGTGTAGAACTTCCTGAGGATGGATGCTTGTGTTTCTCCTCAGTCCCCATCCCTAGAATACACATGTACCCACACTCCTGGACACATGTGAAAATATACAGTCAGACAGACCTAAATATCCATGGCCTTGCTTGAGGTTTTTAAACTCATATTAAAATCCAATGACCAATTATTTATTGAAAACTCCTTTACATAATTTTTCACAAGGAATTCAAGGCTCCCTTGTTCCGTTGTCCATCATATAATATCTTCTGAGTGTTTGCTCGGCCCTGTTTTCTCTGCCACCCACAAAAGCATTCTTGGGAACTCTGGTTGGCCAAGGCAAAGAATCTGTTAGGGAAAAAAAAGCTATAACGTAGTAAGCAGACGCTATGACCACACCAAGCAGACTCGGACTCCTTGAGAGCCTTTCCATTGAACACGGTAGGCAGGAGCATAAGTGGGACATTCAAAGAAGGGCAGTGCAATGCTCTTGCCTACCCCCTCAGTCCTGTGAGGCTTCAGTGAGTGCAGGAACTGCACTGACATGCCCAGTGCTATCTGAGACGTTAACATGAACTGTTTAAATCCATGGTGTGGGCAACCAAGAAAGAAAAAGATACCTTTTTTTTTAAATAAAAATAGTTGGTTTTTATTATTATTTATTATTATTAACAAACATTTCTATCGATTATAATATAGTACTCCCTTAAATCAGGTGTTTGTAAACCCCTTTCATTTCTTTCATTCCATTATTTTTGTTTGTTTGTTTTTGTTTTTGTTTGTTTGTTTGTTTGTTTTATTTTATTACGTATTTTCCTCAATTACATTTCCAATGCTATCCCAAAAGTCCCCCATACCCCCCCCACTCCCCTACCCACCCATTCCCATTCTTTTGGCCCTGGCATTCCCCTGTATTGGGGCATATAGTTTGCAAGTCCAATGGGCCTCTCTTTCCAGTGATGGCCGACTAGGCCATCTTTCGATACATATGCAGCTAGAGACAAGAGCTCCAGGGTACTGGTTAGTTCATCATGTTGTTCCAACTATAGGGTTGCAGATCCCTTTAGCTCCTTGGGTACTTTCTCTAGCTTCTCCACTGGGAGCCCTGTGATCCATCCAATAGCTGACAGTGAGCATCCACTTCTGTGTTTGTTTGGCCCCGGCATAGTTTCACAAGAGAGAGCTATATCTGGGTCCTTTCAGCAAAATCTTGCTAGTGTATGCAATGGTGTCAGCGTTTGGAAGCTGATTATGGGATGGATCCCTGGATATGGCAGTCTCTAGATGGTCCATCTTTTCATCACAGCTCCAAACTTTGTCTCTGTAACTCCTTCCATGGGTGTTTTGTTCCCAATTCTAAGAAGGGGCACAGATATAAGATACAATTTGCTAAACGCATGAAACTCAAGAAGAATGAAGACCAAAGTGTGGACACTGTGCCCCTTCTTAGAATTGGGAAAAAGATACCTTTTAATCGAAGGCCAAAAATAGTTCCCAGATCATAATAGTGATTTCACCACCAGAGCAGAACTTGGGCGAGAGACAGAAGCAAGATTAAGAGCCTCAAATAGGACCAGAGCCCAAGGAGAGCTTGGTAGAGAGAAACTTTCCAAATGCTTTAAAGTGGGGTCCTTTGTATAGATTTTTTTCTTCTCGCACGTATTTGTAGACATGTGCCATTGCCTCTTTTTTTCCCTTAGAGTTGGCCTCTTTGTGCAGAGGGGAGTGACTAAATCAGTGGATGCTGAGTGAAGTGAAATGCTGACGTGTGAAATGCTGACGCAATAAGAAAACTATAATGTTTTGGTACCTGGGTACATACTTAGAACTCTATGCAGCCCTAGTCCGTTTCCTTTCACTGATATATTTACTAAGGACACACGACACATGGGTAGTAGCATTCAGCCTGGAACCAAAACTCACCTTCCGCAGTCTTGCTTGGTCATCTGAAAAATCAACATCTGTATTCTTGTTAAATGCTGCAGTTCCCACCCCCTGGAAATTACTCACCTGAGCTGCTTGGGATGTAGTTGGTCCAGGTCTGTGTTCATCTGGGTAATTTAGTGGAAAACCTGCTATTAAGCTGGCCATAATTTCATGCGATGGTTCCACAGCTATTCACCTTTGTTTTGTGATGGATACAAATTGGCCATTTATACCAAGGAATATGTACAAAATAATGTATTCCTTCAATGTATATGACACACGTTATCAGAAGTTTATAATTTACCGAGAATTAGATTCTGCACAAAACTGAACAATTTCACCTCTTTAAGTTTTAAGTAAAATTTAAGTTTGGTGAAGGTTCCAAAAGACTGATTTAATTTTTATTTAAAAATGTCTTAACAAATATTTTTTATTTAATAAAGGATAAATCTTTGAAAGGGATTTTTCCATATAAGTCTTGCTGCTAGAAGCATAATGCATGCAAATGCTGAAGACTTCAGGAAAGTTTAAATGGGCAAATGATTTGAGGCTGTCCCAGTTGTGGCCAGGGGTAGCATTAGTGCCCAAGCAATAGACCAGGGCGTGGATAACTGCCAGTGTGTATGCACGTGGAGTCAGGTGCACATTGTCTTGTACCTGTCTGTTACATGGTAGCTCTTATTCCTAGGGAGAATTCTCACATTTGCAAATGACTACCAATTGAGCATGCCTCTCAGGGTTGCTTGGAAACCTAAAGGACATTATGTTATTCCTTGAAAATGTGCTATTGCATTCCTTACTACATAAGAAGTATTGCCTGGCCTAAGGGATCCAGAAAGGAACAGAACACAGAAACTTAGAGGGGACACGGAGAGGAAGGACCTGTGATGTCACAGCCATCCAGCACCAACACTGGCAAACATGTGGAGACGACAATGTGTCTGCACATATGCTGTGCCAGAGACTCTTTGCTGTGGGTAAGGGGAATGAGGGAAACACAGTTAATGAGGAATAATATGTGTTGTGCGTTGTTTTGAAAGTCTAGTGTAGAGCAAGCCCACTTTCCATAATGCCTTCTTCTTTCTTTCCTATCCACAGCCCTCAATCAGAAATTATAGGCTATTAATATTTGAGGAAACCTTTGACCAGTTTATTCTAGAAACACATGGTACTCAAAAGAAAGATCTGAAATGATTCATAGTGTTGACTTTCTCATGAATTTCAAATGACAGTTTTAACCAAATTTATCTTGCAAGCACTTTTTTCAAGAAAGGACTGTTTTATAACTATAGTACAATATACCCACTATGGGATGTTATTTGGATATAATGGACGAGAATTTTGGCTTTTGTTGTTGTTTTGTTTTGTTTTGTTGATTTGGTTTTTTTAAAAAAATTAAATTGATGTGAGTATACCTGGTTTCCCTGCCTCTATAATAGCGTCCCTTCCACCCACTAAAGATCATTTGACTCTGGTGAGAATTGCTGAGAACCTATGCCAAGTTGTTAACCCAGTCCCTACCACACTAAGCATTAGATTTCAAAACACACCTGCTAGACACAAAAGCACTGATTATTAAATATTAATGATCAGCTTTATTTGGGAATTCTCATAGAGCTCCATGACGCTTTCCTTTGGAAATATCTGATATAATGCACAGTCCTTGGTTCGAAGGTCACAGAACTCTTCCATGAAACCAGATTGGATGTCATGTAGACATAGGGTAGAATCCTGGTTCCTGAAGATAATAAGCAAGTGCCTTCATACTTCCCCAAAACATGTGTCCAATACTGCACACTCTCCAGCTTCAGACAGGATGGAATAAGATTCAGTGCTCAGCGTAAACCTAAATTCAGAATTCTGAACTTCCTCATGCTAGGGGAAGCCATCTTGTGTCAATTTTATTTATTTATTTTTGTAACTTAAAATTTTGTCTCAGGTCCTTTATTGTTTTGTCTTTGAACATATATTTCTGCCTGTATAATACTCTTTTGCTGTGTAGTTACTTCACTGACAAGGTAACATTTTGATTTATAGGAAGTTTGAAATGAAAACTCCAGAGCCTAACCAGACCCAACAAGTCTTCATGTAGTCACCAATGAACTGGAACTAGGACGGGGATGGTAAAAGTGTGCCCCAGAAGAGAGACCCCAGTGACTACCATTTTTGTTTATCGCACTTCAAGAAAATTGCCACTAATGATTTCATGGTTGCCTGTCAATCCGAGGTGCACAGCCCTTCCTTGCTGTGGAAGCGACAGACTTGCTATGGCGTGCCTCTTTCTTTTGTTCAAGATCATTTTGAAAGGAAACATTTTAAACAAAATGACCTCAGCTAGGAAGTCGCAAGGAGGTTAGGGAAATTTATCCAAGCGCACACTTTAATCAAAGAGGTATTTGTTAGAAGTGAGGCTCCAAATATACTTGGCCGAGTCATATAAATAGTAACTTTTTCCCCCTTTGAGCTCTAGCCCAAGGCTTTAGAAATGACTTACGAATGTAAATAAATACAAATCAATAGGAGTCCTGTTTTTATTATTTCTCGGGGAATTTCTGGACAATCTGAGAGCAACTTGCTGTAAGTTCAGCATTTGGTTAAGTTTAACCTTGATCCCGAGCCAGCGAGATTGGCTGGCTTTCTATCAGCAAGGGATGTAAATTTACTCGGACACGTTTTAATTGGCATTTATGCAACTTGTACACACAGATGCTGGGCTCATTGAGAAATCCTGGGTACCATCTGTTTAGCCAGCTTTGCCCTCTGTGATAAAGTAAGCCACTCCCATGTTCCCTTCAGCATTCATCTCCCATTTTGAATGGCCTTCCCCTTAGTATGCTACTGGGTTTCTATTAGTACTTACTACAGGAATCAAAACACACATTTTTCTTACTCTGTATTAGATAATCCCTTACTCTTTTCCTTGATATAAATCATAATGAATTTTCTTTTTCTGTTGACAGACTATTTTGTTGAAGATAACTTCTTAATTAAAAAAAAGGTAATTTTAGTGTTATATATAGAATTGAAGTGCTTTATAAAAATCAAGTTTTCTGTTACTAACAAAACTTAAAATCCAATTAAAATAAAATCTAAATACCATTTTATATCCTTGTGAAGTCCTATGTTGGATTTACATAGGAACTGATCTTTGAATATTAGTCTGCTGTTTTATCTACGTATAATTTTAAGCTATTAGACCATGTGTCGAGTCACATTTGAGTCTCTGTAAGACTTAGGGTATACAACAGTAACATCACCTCATGGTCTATATAAGTAAACCTTGAAGGAATGTCTCTATCCTATGAGAGTTAAAGGCTTGGAGCGATGGCTCAGTGGTTAAGAACGCGACTGCTCTTCCAGAGGTCGTGAGTTCAAATCCCTATGACAATTAATAGGAAGCTCTGTTTAAACACAAGCTATAGTTTTTGTTGGTTTTGTTTTTTATTTCAGTGCTGGAGATTGAACTCAAGGCCTTACCCAGCCCCTAGGAGCACGCTGTCATGATCCAAACCCCAGCAATAATTACAGAAACCAGTTACAAAAATAAGCTGCAAGCCTTTTAGACTTTGAAAATAAACTTTTGAAAAAAGTATCTGAGACATAATTAAAGATGTAATCCGGTTGCCTGACATGGACGAAGCCCTGGGTCCTATCCTTGTATCACAGAAACCAGACATGATGCCCCATGCCTGAGCTAGATATGGAGTGTGAGGCCAGCCTGACACAGAGACCCTGTCTCAAAAATACAACAGTTTAAAATGTACACAAATTTGTTGAGATGAGTCCATTCGAGTTAATATTACAGCTATATCTTCCCCATATGGTCTTTTGTGTTTTTTTTTTTAAAGTCACATGACCCATCAAATTAGCGTTGCAGCTTTTCTTTTTAAAGTAGATAGTCAGTTCTACCGGAGCTGTCATTTTTAAAGCTGTCGCGATGACAGAATGAGCCATTATTTGATCATCACAGGCCTTATATCTCCGTGACAGGTAGAGATTATGATGACATTGTCTTCAATGGGAATTCATGAGCCTGAGAGCTGAATTCCTACGCTGAAAAGATGTTCAGAAAGGAACTTAGCCTAACAGATGCGGTAGCAAATGTACGGGGCTCTTAGGGAATGATTTAGTTAATTTTCTCTTGTGAGTACTGCCTCACACTGTACTATACCTCTCTAGATTAAGATAATTGCTTCTAAGTACTGACTTTCTGACACTGATCTAATGGAGAAAGCAATCTTTCCCCAGCCAACCATCTTGGTCATGTCTGCCAGGGCCTTTTCCAAGAGGCGCCTCCCTCACATTTCTAAACACTTTCCAAATATTTTTCAATGATTTTTAATCCATTTTAAATTGTAAAGATTTTAGTTATCTTTGGAATCTGTTCAAGTTGTCACTGACCAAAGATAATCTAATTAGAGGCCATTGAACCTCCCTGAACTGTTTCAGTTACTCTAGTATTTACATCCAGGATTTTAATTTCTGAAACTTGGTTTTCCCTTCTGTCAAATGAATACTTGGACTGAAAAGGACTAAGCACAATAAAGCACTTTTTTTTTTATGGAAACCTTCTAGGATTCATGATGACAAATATAGAAAATGAGGTCACAAATATAGAAAATAATGTATTTAGTGATGTTTATGCCTATAAACCTTTACGCTTTAGAACTTATCAATATGTCCATCTGTTAGTTAAACTGTAGTGTGTCTTGTATTGAAATAAAAATGTTACGGATCCAGTGAGATTGCTGAATGGATAAATGTGCTTGATGCTAAGCAAGATTTCCAAAATCTAATCCCCAAATCCCCATAGATCTGAATGCTGTAAATTTATCTACACCTTCTAGAAGTGTGTCAGGGCACACACACATGCATATTCTCTCTCTCTCTCTCTCTCTCTCTCTCTCTCTCTCTCTCTCTCTCTCTCTCTCTCTCTCTCTCTCTCTCTCTCTCTCCCTCCCTCCCTCCCTCCCTCCCCCTGTCTTGCTCTTTCTCACACACACACACACACACACACACACACACACACACACACACACATTTGGGGCATACCATCACATTTTTAAACCTTTTCCACTGTTCAAGTGAACCATCACTTCTTTCTGAGCTGTCACTCTGGACCATTTATGTCATAGTTTATCTTGCTTACAAAAAGCACAGTTATCTATTGAAAAAACACACCACAAACAGCTTCCATTGTGTTCTAACTGCAATAACATCCTTAAGACATAACAACATCTCTTCCATTTCTCCTGTAACCTTATCCAATCAGAGGGCTCACATTCTCCATGGGGATTTAAATTTTCTTACATATAGGCTGTCTGGCTTTCAGGCTAGTGTTAGGGTTGAGGAACATGGTAGAAAATTCAGTGGGTGCAGGTAGGGGCGAGGTGGAGGGTTAGCTGACTTGTTCTTGTGGAATGAATGTAGTTTCATGATAAGTAGAGCGAGCCACAAAGACAGGGACTGTGATTTATGTTTTCTTACAAGAAGACCTTGAGTGTCTGTGTACAGGATTAAGATAAACAATGAATTAATAATGCCAAACAGTGAGGTTTCCGTGTTTGGAGAAAGATAAATTTCATGTTATGTCTTGTTTCGCACATGTATTATGGAGTCTGGTAATGAAGGATGTTAAGCATAGCTAACTAAAATTCACAGGAACTTCAAAGTCTATTCCAACATTGAATATGATCCGGAAGACTAAGATGTGACCAGATTAAGATGAATACAGATGGTACAGTGCCGCATTACCTTAAATGATTCAGTTAGTAGGAGTGCTCAAGGATTAAAACGTTCAAGCAGCCTGTCAGTGAAGAAGCCCTGTAAAGCTGCTGGAAATGTCTTCACTAGGTCATTTGCAAACCATTAGAGAACCAACGGGGAGCTACATAGTAATTTAGGATCCCTTACGTCTCTGATTTTGTCTAAGTGCTAGTTTGCTGGTAATACTCTGTGTCAGCAGCCTGTGGGGTCCAAGGGACGGTTTAAATTGTCACTTTTCCCAGCAGTCTGCCATTATTCCTGTTAGTGACAGCCATGTGCTTTTTACTCCACAACTATGTAGGTAACACCATCATGGCCATAGAGCCTTCCAAGTATTTATATGGTTTGAAGTAATATACGTGTATGCCTTGTTTGTCCTTTGTCACGTGCTGAAGTGCTCGGCTCTGTTGCTCCACATTAGTTCCTGTTGGCAGCATGCTTGCTCCATCCTGGGATCTTGTGTAAATATTGGTAGTGGTCTTCAGTTTCCTATTCCTGATGCTTTGGTATGCCCTGGTTTTAATTTTATCAGCAAAAAAAAATGTAACATTGTAAAATTTAGGATGTTGAAAGTAAATGTGATATTAAGTCCCTTCGAAGCTTCTCTCCTTATCAGGAGTGGAGTCATGTATGGAATTTGAAAGAACTTGCATAAGTTACTTGGGGAGAAGGGACCAGGGAATTGTCCCTTTTAACAGCGTTCGCCTTTTCATTCTAAGCATTTAGCATCATCAATTTTTTTCTTATATATGAAGTAGCTCATTAGCTTTTATTATTTAGGGAGTTTAAAAGGACTTCATGCTTCAAATGCACAGGAACCAGGAAATGTTGCTTCTCCATGGCCTAGAAACAAAATAAGATACACAATTGAGAAATGCTAGAATCTCATTTGTTTGGAGCCATCATCGTGTTAATGGGTCTGTGTCCTTCATCGATCTTTTGAATATTCACATGATCCTCTCTTTAATTATAATGTGGTGAACACTAGTCCACAGGCACAAGGAACAAACTGAAATATAATTGAAGTGGAAACAACAATCTGGTTTTAATTTTATTATTTCCTGGCTTTTTGGTATTTGGGTCAAAAGGCATTCTGTTTTGGAACCATGCCTTAAAAACAAAAACAAAAACAAAAAATATCATCTTTTATGTGGCTCAACATTTTGCTCATCATTAAGACAATGGAATTTCTCCATGTGGCTATAATCCGGGATTGTCATATCCTCATCAGTAGTCACTATCAACTAAAAACTGATACATCTATGCATTTATTCTTCATGTATGAATTTATTTTGGTTTTTCAAGATAGGGTTTCTCTTTGAAACCCTGAGTGGACTTGAACTCAGACATCTGCCAGTATTTGCCTCCTGAGTGCGAGGTCTAAAGGCCTGCACTACAGCTGACATAGGCATTCAAATCAGGGCATCCATTCAGTGTCCTAAGAGATCTATTAAAGGGCCAAGCAAACCTACTTAGATGTAGAGAAATTGTTTTATAATTACTTTACCAGATGCTTTATCTCAATATTAATTAATAATAGAATATAGAAATCATAGAATAGAATAATAGAAATTGTCCTTTTTCAAAAAAAAAAAAAAAAAAAAACCAAAACCTCAGGATTCTATTCATATTTATTTTTATGGTACTTGAGCTTGTTACAATTCAGTCGGCTTTATGACAGTAGGAACATCAAATTAATGTTGATATCACATTTACTTCAAAAGTCTTGAATTGTTCAAAGTGAAAATTGTGTCTGTTGTTTTTAGAATTGAAACCTTAGGGAATTATTTCAAATATAGTCTTACCAATATATTTCCTTTTATAATTATTACCAATCACTGTAAGAAAATTAGGTACAATCAAAAAGCCAGTTTGTTCTATATTTTCTTATAATAGTTAATAATCTCTAAAATGATTTTTTTCCATTTTTATTTTCTGTGAAAGATTTGCTGATGTTGAAAGGGAACTTATTACATTAGTGTCAAAAAAGCAAATGAACTACTCATAAAACCCTTGTAGCAACATATTAAAAATAGAGACAAAATTTTGTGATAATCAAACATTATTGAATAGCATCTAAGACTACAATAGAAACAGAGCTGTCTTTCAATGCTTAGAAAAATCAAAGGCTGCTTCTTTAATTGTCAAGAAAGTCACAGCTGCTACGTGAAAACTAAAACCATCTACATTTGTTAAATTTACAAAAGATGTTGCCACCCCAACTGGGGTCTGCCAAAGGGGAGACTAATCCACAATGATCCCCCAGAAGAGTGAAGCTCATAGCTTCCTTTGTATTGTTTCTGCACCTCAAGTTGCTAATGGTTTTATAGTTCTTTACATGGCTCATAGAATATTTTCAAAAGCCTGTCTGTTAACCTGGCCTCCTAACATTTGTTTTTCCCCATGCGCAGAGAATTTCCACTCTCCAAAGAGGCACAGGGCACCTTTATCCATTTGGCTTAGCCCCTGTTTGCCATACTCTCCTTTCCTTGATTGATCCTGTAAGTCTGTTTGATTTAAAGACCTCTGGCAGATAATTCTATTTAGCAAACTCAATAAAGGTGTTAGCAGTTGACCAGGGTTATTTTCCTGTGAATTTTGTGATTAAGAGTAAAACTCCTAGAAGGAACAGCTTAAACTTGTGAGGTTTCACAAAGTTTTGTCCTGAGAAGATAATTGTTATTCATTTGTGAGATCCTGTCCTGGTTGGGCTTTGTGGGTGTGGTTTCTGTTGTGCTGAGGGAGGGGCTGCCAGGAAAGCATGTGACTCCAATAGAGGGAGGGGAAGGATATTTAGAGCTCTGCTCCTGGTCTGATCCCCATAGATTTCAAAGGTGAGCCATTTCTTATATTCAAGGATTTTAGATTCATCTGTGTTGTTCACGTGCCTGTCTGAGAATGTCTGTGCTATGAAATTATCTCCATGTCTTCCACCCCATAATGAAAAATCTAGATCAAAGTTTGTGGGCAGCAAGCATAGGAGCTTAGCATAGCAAGAAACTGGTCTTCCAGAAGACTCACGGAGGAGGGCCGATCAATCGATTGGTCGTTTCCATATACACGCATTCGCCAAGGGAAATAACAGGAGAGGGGAACACGGAACAGGAAAACAAGATGAGAAAGATAAAGAAGTAAAATGTACAAATGAAAGTGATTACACATGTGTAGAGTGGGTTCTCAGTGTCTACCAGGAATGTTGGTGTCAGGGACTCACACACACATACACGCACACACACACATGCACGCGCACACACACACAAACACACACCAGCCTCTGAATGCTCCCGTGCCTTGCAGGGCGTGGTGTAGCATTTGCACATCACCCTCACATGCCTGCAGTAGACTTTACATCTTCTCTAGATTACCTTTAATACTCCCTGTAAAGCTACATAAATTGTTTATACTCTGATGTTTGGCAATAACATGAAAATGGCTATACATTTTTGGTACCAATTTCAAAATATAAATTTCAAAATTAAAGTTAATGGGAGGAGGGGCTGTGGGAGGAGAGGGACCTGGAGAGGGGGCAGTAATCAGGATGTAAAGTGAATGAGTGAATGAATGAATGAGTTATAAATAAATACATTTAAAAAATTTTAAATTTAGTGCAATTTAAAAATATTTTCACTCTGCAGTTGGTCAAATATTTGCATGCAAACCCATAGGTAGGAAGGGACAAGGCCATAACTAAACAGTAAGACGAATCGTGACTCACAGCGGTACTGTGGACATGTTTGAAAGGATCACAGAATTCGGAGGGAAGGTCGGGGAGTGTCTGTGTGTGTGTGTGTGTGTGTGTGTGTGTGTGTGTGTGTGTGTGTGTGTGTGTGTGTGTGTTTGAATGTGTGTGGGTGTGTGCATCTGCTCGGAGAGGCTTCAGGTCCATACAGGGGTCTTGCTCAGTTGTTCACCTACTCACTCTTTGCCTCAGAGTCTCTTCCTGACTCTGGAGCTCTCTGGCTTGCTTAAATCAGCTAGCCAGGGAGGGCTGGGTGTCTGCCTGTTTCAGCTTCTGCAGCGTTGGGGTGACAGATAGACTGCCATACTCTCTCAGCTTTTCAGTGAGAACTGGAGATCTGAACTTAGGTCCTCGGACTTGCATGGCAAACACTTTTTGGGTTGGCTATCTCTATAGCCGTAGCTTGCTTTCTTTTTTCTTTCTTTCTTTCTTTCTTTCTTTCTTTCTTTCTTTCTTTCTTTCTTTCTTTCTTTCTTTCTTCCAATTTAGTGACTACATTACAGACTAGATATTATGAAGAACAACTTTGAACAGATTTTGGTCTGTCTTTTTTTTTTCCTTCCTCTGTCTTTTATTCTTTTGTGAGCCATGTTTATGATTCGTTCATTTGTTGCATGTGAATCTGTCCTTGGTGAAGTTCTTGGTTGCAGATGATTTATATTTGTCTTTATCACATAACTGTGGTAACTACTGAACCAGCTTGTCTAAGGCTTCGGAGGCATCAGGAAGTCCATATGCCAAGCTGTCCAAGTGGACCATCACAAGCATCTTTTGTCAAGCATCCGATGTCCATCGCACCTCCCTTTGCCCATGGTTTGGGCTACAGCTGGAGCTGAATGTTTAAGGCATCCAGACACAATCAGGACTGTCTGTGCGAGGCAGGTGTCTTTATGGCACAATGTGTTGTCACCGTCTCACAAGCTGAGCAGGACACCAAGGCATGCACTAACCTCCTGGCTGTTCTCTAAACATGATTTGCCTTCAGTCAGCTCACCTAACAATGAACTTCTGGGAAAGGACTGGTTGCGAACTACACATTTTGCAGCTTGAAATTTCCCTGGATTATAGACGTTTTCTTTCCAATATGTGGTGACAATAAGAAAAAAAAAATGGATTCCTGAAGTCAGCATTCAAGAATGGATCATAACATGCGACATTTTTGATGCGGTTACTTATTTTTATCTTGTTATCATCTTTGATATTTTTCTTTCGCATCTAATACTTCCTAAGGGTGACTAAGTGGCGTATTGCACAAAGTGGAATTATTGATAAAGCTAGCATCATTAAGGTGATTTATAAAATGATGTCTTTCAGCTAATTTAATCCCCTGCATCTTTAGTCGGAGCTTGTTAGTGTTTGCACCTCTCAGCAAAAAACAGTCTTAAACCCTGTCAGCCAGAGAGCAGGGGCTGAATGCTCACTCTCTCCCAAGGGAGCTGCAGTGTTAGGAAAGCAGCGTTCAGAGCTACACAATTGCACACTTGTTATGGACCTTGGAGATTGAAAGCCCTGTTAGGCACTCACCATTATTATTCTGAAGCCTCGGCCAGCCTGCGATAGGGGAAGATCCAAGGAATGAACAGATCTGAGAGTTGTTAAGTTCGGAAATGGTAATAGTGATTTAGGGCAGATTGTCACCAATTAAAGTCCTTTTTGTAGAAACGCTGTGTCCCTCTGTGTGACTTGTAGACTTCGGTGTTTTTCCTATCGTTGAAAATGTTCCTTTGCATTTTGGGAGACATGTTATAATTGGCAATCTTAACTATGTTGCACAAAGATACACTGGTGAAGGTTTTGTTGTTGTTGTTGTTGTTGTTGTTGTTTTAATCTAGTTGCTGTTTTCTCTGGTGCTTCACAATATCTAGGGCAGTTTTAACAAGATTATTTTAAACTGTGAAGATTTTTCTCCCTTGAGGCTCTAACCATTGCTCGGCATTCCTTCCCCAGCTCACTGGGAACATTTGAAATCTGTTAGCAGTTCTCATAGGCTTTAGAAATAAAGAAACTATGTGTATGCTTTTTTCTATCTCTCTCTGTCTCTCTGTCTCTGTCTCTGTCTCTGTCTCTCTCTCTCTCTCTCTCTCTCTCTCTCTCTCTCTCTCTCTCTTTCTTTCTTTCTTTCTTTCTTTCTTTCTTTCTTTCTTTCTTTCTTTCTTTCTTTCTTTCTTTCTCTCTTTCTCCCTCTGTGCTTTTTAACTTGACAGCCATTGTTTCCCATCAAATGTTCTAGTTGGGAAACATTATCGCCTTTTACAGGCACTTTATAAAATATGTAAGCCTTTTAATGAAGAACATGGAAACAGTTATTACAGGGGTCTAATGCTGTACATGTCTAGTGTCTCAGCCCTTCACTACCTCACTTTGTATCCTTGTTTGGGGTGTGGGATGGGAGTAGAGGCTAGGTACTTCATGCTTAGCCTGTGTGACGTTGTGAGTGTATAAGCTATAGTTGTATAGGATTACAGAAAGGGGGTATCTCAAGGAGCAGGAAAAGGATGTCTCCACCTAGTATTTTAAACTAACAGTACTTCCTCAGCTGAGTATATTTTGAAATGACACAGAAGTAGAGTTTGCCAACCAACAAGGTGACAGTCTCAGCTCTGGACATTTCCTAGAGGACCAGTCAAGATTACTGTTAAATATTTAATTTGTGAATACTAAGAAAAATCTCCAATTTGTTGGAATACATACTGACGACCTGCTATACTGTTGTCTGAAAGCTATCGAAAACCAACCTATAAATCATATCCGCCCTGCCTATCGATGATCAAAGCCCTGCCTACTAGTTTATTGTGACCACTCATTATATCAGTATTTGCAAAGTCCCTTGAATAGTGTTAACCCTTAGTATGTATGCCAAGGATGGATGTACGATGGTATTCCTGTGATGTTGTAATTATTTCTGAATAGTGACTTTCAAGTGCTTTTTTTTTTTTTTTTTTAGTTTTCGAGACAGGGTTTCTCTGTATAGCCCTGGCTGTCCTGGAACTCAATTTATAGACCAGGCTGGCCTCAAACTCAGAAATCCGCCTGCCTCTGCCTCCTGAGTGCTGGGATTAAAGGCGTGCGCCACCACGCCTGGCTTCAAGTGCATTTTTAAGTCAGATAAAGTATATGATGTGTCAAATTATGTTAAAATCAACCATCCTAAAATCATAATATACTTTAGCTGATTGAAGGACATTACCACTTAATAAACTGGACTTTGAAATATTGTAATACAGTTAGTTCTCTTGGTAAAACTCAATCTTGTGTTATAAGGAGTAGAGTTCGAAACCATAATAGATTAATCAACAAAATGGACTTATGTTACCTTTATGCTGGTTCTTTAGCAAACCGAAAAGCATTTCCTGTATTCTTGTTCTTCCCTGTGGGAGAATTTACCTTGGCATTGTCAACTATATGTTTACGAGGGCATGCTCAGTTATGTAAGAGGTGTGGGCATAGGTTTTGACCTATTTCTGTCCACGTCCACCCCTCTTGAAGTCAGTTTCAATTTTACCTACAAATGCATCTCCAATTTGCCCCAACCTACTAGTAACACAAGAACCCGCGCCCCTGCCCTTTTCCCTAGTTAATACAGAATTTCTTTATCTCTCGCCATTCTTATTTCCATCTCATGTTCACTCATAGAGCAGTGAGAATGAGCACCTCAGTATGAGATAAACACCACAAACCTACTGTATGGATCTTTGGGGTCATTATGGGATACGTCCTAGAAACCAGCTCCTTCTGTAGGCTGCTGTGCACTCAGCACAACGGCTCCACCTTTCTCTGCCAACCTCATACTGCATTGCCATCAACTTGGCCCACTGCACCAGGCGGGCTAAGTCTCTTAGAATTCCTTTACAGTGCCAGGTTTCCGTGTCCTCACAGATTACTTGCTCTTCCTGCAGTGTACTTCCGTAAGCTAATCCGTGCTTATTTTTCAGGCTTCCGTTCACCTCTTCCTTCCTCAGAGCCCCTTTACTCCCTCAAAACTTCTGTTTGCCATAAATCTTCCACACAGCGTCCTTCCTGCCTTGTATCACAATAATAATATATACGCAATATGTTACATATTATGATATGCAGAATAATATGTAATATTAATTGTACATCTGTACACATAAATATGTGTGTTCATTTTTACTAATATACAGTAAATAATTGTTTATTTACCATGATATATTACCCGTAGCATTCACTTAAATATTGTCTGTCACCCTCCCTTTATCTCAGAGCTTTTTGAGAATAGGATTCCTGCTGGTCGCTGTCACCAGTGGACAGGTAGTGCACAGTGAACCTTGACGGATGCTTACTGTATCTTCCCCACTGTTCGGAGCAGTGGTGATATGGAAGTGATTGTTCTCGTGAAGTTGACCTTCAGCTGGAGGCAGGCAGTAAATGCAGAAGAATTTTCTTTTGCCTAAAGACTCTTTGAGTGTGGGATACTAAATATAAAGTTGGTTTGATGGGAGAAAGAAAGAAAGTCTTCCTCTCCTGCTCTAATCAGAGTCCCATAGCTCAGATAGCCCCATTTTGTCTCTGTTGTTTTAACCCTGCCAGGGTATCCCTGAGTGTGACTTTCACTCTGGCGCTTAGGCGCCCTCGTCAATGGCATTCTTTGTCCTCCTTCCACATTTGTACTGGCAGCTGAGAAATTTGGCAATTCCTTACCCAGTGACTAATAGCAATAATTCTTTGTAGATGTAATGCCCCATAAAAATGGCAAGTCCTGTATAAACATTAAATAATTAGTTTTCATAATAACCCTATCGAGATAGAGCGTAAAACTCCGTTTCGTGTGGGAATAACTGAGTCATTGTAAGTCTACTTATCACAGTCACAAGGTTCTCCAAGAAGCACTGGTAATTCTGAAATGTGCCACTTCCGTTTTCTAACTCAGATGCGTCACAGGCCCATAAATTTCTGCCTCATAAGTAAGGCAGTTTTCAGTAGTAAATTAATTTCACTCCCACTTTATTTTATATTCAAGCATGTAAGATGCACGCCCGTCCAGTAGGTTACTGACAGTTTTAACATAAAGGACATGAGTTATCCACTTGGCTCACCTCCTTCAATATTCCAGATTTTTTTTTCTTACGTTACCCCAGACTTTCTAATCTGCTGGGACTTGGCTATGTGAAAGTCTATTCTTATGAATGTCCACTTTTCTCTGGAATGTGATAGATGTTCACTGTGACCTAGCATGCCAAACCAACCTATCCTTGGATTCCATGAATTGGTGCCATTGTCAGAAAGGCTGGGAGGTATCCTAAGGCATAGAGCAGGAAGAATCACAATGTTGTCTAGGCTTCTGCAAAATGGAAATAGAGATCACAAGTAAGTGCAGTCTGAACATTGATTTTTGCCCAATATACAAAAGGTCTTAGTTTCCCCAACCCCCACCCCCCAGCTGCATCATAATGGTGGGGGAAAATGGCCAAGAACAACATGGCCCCAGTACTGCAGCCCAGCAGAACCCGACTGAGGGAGCATTCACATGTGTTAACTGAGCTGGCTCCTTCTGCATGCCTTATGTAAAGGAACAGATTATTACCAGGCACTTCTGTTCTGCCAGTAGGATCTCTTTCTGTTTGCAGTGGTTGCTTATCACTTCCCTAAGATTGACTGATACCTGTTATCTTCCAGCACCAGCTGAGTATGAATACATAATTTTTAAGTAGACAGTAAACTTCTTTCCCAAGATGGAGATTCAGCAGCTTCGGAAATCTCAGGAGCTCTAGCCTTTGAGAAACGAGTGTTTCTTCAGCATATCGTACCCCACCCCCCACCAAGTCTTAACCAAAGCGAAATGTACCATTCTAAAATAAAGTGGCATGCATTAAAACCACGTGTAGAAGATGGTGTAATTATGGAACAACACTCCTAGATAGATCCCATGTCAACATGAAAACCTGAACATGGTAACAATTTCTGTAAGCTCAATGCCCTGCACAGATCAGATATATGAAGGTAATGTTTTAGAAAAGAATGGCATTGATACCATTACAAGATGGTGGCTTAAAAGGCACATCACTGGATGAAGTATTATTTCACACCCTGTCCCTTTCATTCTCATACTTAATGTCATATCTTCTTGTACATGTGGACTATTTAAAGTTAAAATTTGACGGATGACTTAAGAATATTTTGAGATATTTAAATCTTTTTGTCCTCTAAGTATCACGTTCCAACAAACAGTCAGGAAAATGAACAGTTTAGATATCCCTGTACATTCCTGTGCAGCTCCCAAAGTATATCTGGTCATTCAAAACAACTTGCTGGAAATCCTATTCAATTTCTTTTTCTGACATGGATTTTGGATCGGGGAGGGTTGCTGTGGTCTGTGCGTACATGTCGGGCACAGGACATTCCCAGTGTCATTCCTGTGAGTCATTCACCTTGCTTTAGGAGACAGAGTGTTTCACAGGCCCAGACCTCACTCATTCTGTTTGGCTGGCGAGCTGGCCACTGAGCCTCTGGAATCTGCCTATTTCTACATGCCAATGAGATTATAAGTACATACCACTGCCCGTTGTTATGTGGATAATGCGGATCCATCTCTTGTCCCCTTGCTTGTACAGTAAGTGTATTGTTAAGTGAGCCAACTCCCTAACCGTAGACTTGATATATATCATATATTTTATCTTGTATTAAAAAATTTGAAGAACTTTATAGCATATTTACCAGACACAACATTTACAATTAGGACAGATATCCCATATCAAAGAATTAATTTTTAAATTAAATAGCAATTCTTAGTGCAAGTTGGCATTCCGATAGAGGTCAAGGTGTATTGTAAAGGTGAGTCATTTATGAACTACTCCAAGTTGAAAAATTGTTTAAGTTTGAGGGAATACAGTGCCTTACTCAGCATAAACATATTACTTAGCAGCTACAAGTTATCCTAGCTTGTTTTCCTCTCCAGTACCCTTGCTTTTTGTTTCTTCTCTCCTCATAAACATTTCCTATTTGCTGCATAGTTTCATTGATAGGATTCCCTTTTGTGGAGAAAAATAGATCTCACGACTGTGTGCTACCTTCATTTGTTTTTCTCCCAAGATACCCGGTTCTCATTAAAATGCCTCTGTTCAATTAAAATGCTTATTCTTGTACAGCCTGTTCTGTTGGGTTTGGGTTGAAATAAACTGTTGACGAGAGAAATAACACATCATATGCATTCTGGATAATGAATTCTGACTTTCAATGTGCTGTTCAAAATGTGAAGAGGTCCCTTCCAAACGTGGCAGAGTCTGAGGACAGAATGTTAAGAAGATAGCCAGATGACTGTCAGGAGGGAAATTTCTCAGTGAACTTCTGTTCCATTGAAGGAAGCTGAAATATTAGTTACATGAGGATACTTAAGTATTTGGAATTGCAAATGGTTTTCACACAAGACTGATAGACAAGCCACTGGGTGGAGAATTTCCTTATGTGGCTAGAGAGCTGATTTAGGCTTGCCCTTGACTCTTTAAACATTCATTCCCCTTTTGTGTCACAAATTCAGTAACCTCACTTTCTTCTGAGTTGGTTCTGAGGACTATCTGAGGTGGCAGTGACCAGTGGACACTTGTTAAGCATGTGTTATTACATTTTTTTTTCATTGGTTTGGTGACGTGTTTCTTTCCCTTGAGGAGTCCTAAGTTTTGAGATTCTCATTTTACAATTTGATTTTATTTGATTTCACTTTATTATGCAATGGGTGTTTTATCTTCATGTATGTGTGTGTACCACCTGTATATCTGGTGCTGCAGAAGCCAAAATGGCCAGAAGACAGCACCAAATCCCTGGTACTAGATTTACCAATGGTTGTAAGTTGTTGTGTGGGTACTGGGAACCTACCTCAGGTCATCTCTATTCCTAAGCCATTTCTGTCGCTTCCTTTTATATTTATTCCTTTGTTTGTTTTCCCCTTCACACTGTCTGGGTTGTTCATGTGTAGAGGTTTCATAGGACAACAAAATTCAGTTGGTTCTCATTTCCCCATCTACGTTCTAGAGACAGAACTCAGGTTGGCAGGCCTGCCAGTAATCGGCTTTCTTTACCCACCCAGCCACCTCAGCAACCCATAATTCATTAATTTCTAAGACAAGAACTTTGGAAGGCACACTGTCAGGTTCCTAACAGCACTGCAAGGCTATGATTTGTGAAGGCAAAGGCGTGTAGGTCATGGTTGTATAGTATGTGGTTAGGGAATACAGAGAATCTGAGATGGTCTTCAAAGTACCAGGACAGGGGAGTTATGAGAATGGGTGTGAAGACTTCTAAGACCATTTATAGGAGTGTGGACTTGTGGGAAAGACAAAAAGAGAATTGTGATTTACAGGACAGGAATGCCATAGATGGTTTTTTGTTTTCCTTTATTTTTAAAGGAAAAAAACAAGGATAACTCACTAGGTGTCGGGATTCTCCTTTCTTGGCCTACCGACAAGCTTCCTTGCTCCTTATAATGGGAAGGATTTGGATACAGCCAATCTCCTGCCTGTCCTGAGATAATTATCCTCCTTCCAGTTCTAAAGCTTGGTGTAGTGTTCCCGAAGAGTGTTCTGCAAAGACTGACCCTGCCCTACACAGGAACTTTGTCGGCTTTTCCCCTGAGCTTCTCCATAGCAGGTGGATACGATTCAGGTGCATCCCTGGGGTGTGATCGTTTTGGTTTTGTGCTTTCAAAAACTCCTGGTAGTTGTTTTGTTCATGGTTTATATTTAATACAGTCAGTAAAGGCACGTGTGATGCCAAGCCTAACACCCTGAGTTTAATCTTTGGGACCCATGTGTAGGATGGAGAACACTGACTCTTCCAAGTTTTCCCTGACCAACATTGATGTGCCATGGCATATGTGAGCCCATATACACACACATATAAATAAAATGAAATGTGATGAAAATTTTCAGCTAAAACCTGTCTAATGTGATTCAGAAACAGAAATAATTGTAAGCTTCATTTTGCTTTAAAGGGGTGACTAGAGTCAACCACTTTCGGGGATTGGCTAATGCCGTGCCGTCTTTTATTTAACAAAGTGGAAGACACGGAGAGCTTGTTAACTAAATGTGCATCAGCCCATATAGCAGGATTTAAAGGACGCAGACAAGAAGAGGAAAGCCATCGCTGTCTCAGCAGATTTGACCTGCACTTTCTTGTTCTTCTTCTTCTTTTTAAATATTTACTTACTTATTTAACGTGTATGAGTGCTGTGTCTACATACACACACACACACACACACACACACCAGATCCCATTACAGGTGGTTGTGAGCCCCCATGCGGTTGCTGGGATTTGAACTCATGACCTCTTGAGCAGCAGTCAGTGCTCTTAACCACTGAGCCACTTCTCCAGCCCCGATCAGCCATTTCTTAATTGAAACGTGGTAGACGTATAAATGTTGTTTGTTCATTTCAAATCAATATCATACTTTATTGAAAACTGAGTTATCTTTTTAAAATCTTATAGTAATCACACATAGCAGGTACCATGGATAAATAGAGAAAAAGACAATTTTTTTTAAAAGATCCATGACTTGGAGTTTTTCTACCAAGATGCTCCCAGTCAGTTGAACTTAATTTTTTAATTACTTACATATGTCTACAGGACTTTTAAATTGGACAACTTAATTAAAATAATGTCATTTAATAATATGACATACAATATTTTCCTCCAAAGGAAAATTTCAAGACAAGTCTAAGTAAGAAATATTATTTTTATAGAAGAAAGAAAAGTCTTAAATTCATACTTTTATGAAACATTGCCTGTAGCCATAAGCATTACTGGATTTTTATACTTAACAGCTGCAAAAATAATTGCCTGAGCACTATCTAAGCAGCAATCTTTAATGGATTATGCATTATTAGTTTTCTCTTATACACTGCAACAGCAGACCAAATCATATGATACTTGGCAAGTACAGCTTGACTAATCTTAAACCTTTGATATTTCCAGAAGACATTTCAATATTTGTTGGCTTATTAGGGAGATGATTCTCACTTATAAATAAGATAAAGTATGATAGAGATTGTTTTAGTCTACCACTTATAAAAAATGTAATATTTACTTTCATTTGAAAGATATTTTCTTTTGGGTATTTTAGGGGTCTTAAGGAATTTCAGGGGTGTTGTCCCTGATTAGTAACATGATCCAGTATGGGAGTTTGCTGCCTGTTAAGGCCAGTTAATTTCTATAAACTTTACATTTTGTTTATTTTACATTCTTAACACCTAATAACAGCATAGCTTAGAACGGGTGAAAGCCTTCCAGCTCTGCTTATTTTTATAAGGAGAGGATGATCAGATGATGAAGACCCCCTCACTCAACAAAATGCACTTTGTATCTGTGCTGTTTTAAGATTATATAGTGTAAAAGTTACCATTGCAACAGTTGCGGCCGTCCAGGGTTTCTTTTCCTCTCACTCCTCTTTCTAAAGATAGGAAGTAGCATTCTTTCCAAGGATAGGAAGAAGTTGTTTCAAGATGCAGGATAAACCCAGTTTGGCATGGGTTCCTTGGCTTTCCCAGTTACATGAATATGGCTAGCACAAACAAAGGGAAGGAAAGAAGGGAAAGGTGGGAAACTATAAACGACTGGGAGGCAGTTAGTTTATTCCAGGCTGAGAGACCAACATTTAAGGTTGATTCTATTTTAACTGATGGTTTGAGCAAAGATTTTCAGTATCCTGACTCCTCATCCATTAGAGCATTTTTAAAAGCCACATGGGTGACAATGTATCCAGTGCAATACACAACTACAGTTCTAAAATTCTGTTCAGTAGTTTTATAAAGATAAACACCGTTCATCTCCAGATTTATGTGCCTGACTTACAAATAAATGTTTCAAGTGTTCCCTTCATTGACGTTATGAAAACGGTTCACATCTTATTCCACACAGGATGACAGAAAACAAGGATGGGCAACTTAACCATTTATTTCACTTTGTGATGATGTGTATGTAGTCTTCCTTGCTTTGTCATTTAAAATGGGGGCTATAAATAATGGACATAAGATTATCTGGTAAAGAACATGCTTATGATTTAAGGCTTGATGATAATGCCATGTAATTTAGAATCTCCTGATATCATTGAGGCACTGAGGACCATGTCCCTGTATGAACTTTTAGAGCACATTATTTAATTTCCCAAATTTTCCCTTCAGAGACTAAGTAAATAATGCCTTTTTTTTATAGTATGCTAACAGTGTATTACTGTCCAGTTGAGATGACACGAATAGATCATTTACTCCTTTAAAATATAGGGTTTTCAGTAGAAAAGGGATTGTTACTCTATTTGACTCTAAATAGGTTTATGAATTTAATAAAATACTACCTCAAAAATAACTTTGGACATAAATTCTGATGTTGTTATTAGTTATAATCTGTGTGTTCTAACTTCTTCCTGTCCACTGATTTAAAAAAAGGAACTGATTTTGAAGTCATTGGCAAATGTGTGTGTGTGAAGTTTTCATAGTGACTATATTTAAATTATGTTGGTCATAGAGTATAAATATCTATTAAATCGCTTAAATATATGCTTTGAAATAAATTCATATTTTTTGTGTATATGTAATTGATATACTAATAGAAAGCATTGTCATGAAGTTTTCTGTAAGTAATGGATTCAGTTAGAGTCGGGGTATGGAAGAGAGAAAAATACATGGTGGGCAGAAATTCATACAATTCAGATGGAATGCTAACTGTGAGGGGGAAAAGTAGCAGAGCGTACATGCTTGCTGGCCTGTGAAGAACAAGAAATAATCCTATCTGAGTATGCTCATGGGACAAGTCCCTCTTGTAAGCAGCAAATGCTGATAATAGATGGGAGTTCTTCAAGCTTCCCTGAGATAGCTATTAGTGGGAGTATATTCTAATAGATGTCACTATTGCTGAAGCTCAGAGATAAGGACTGCATATTTCCTTATTGAGTGTGATGATTTAATCTTGTCCCTACAGTACTACGGGATGACTTCAGACAAAACCCTTCAGATGTCATGGTGGCGGTAGGTGAGCCTGCAGTCATGGAATGCCAGCCTCCACGGGGCCATCCAGAGCCCACCATCTCCTGGAAAAAGGATGGCTCACCCCTGGATGATAAAGATGAAAGAATCACTGTGAGTACTGAATCCAGTGGCAGGGAACATCTGCAGGATAGCTGCATGCATCATTAACCCAAGCAAAAAGAGGATGTGGAAATCAGTTCTCCGGGACAAAGCCTTGCATTGGCCCTCGGTTTCCATTCTTCTTTTAAAAGAAATATATCTATTTTCCTTGTGTACACATGAAAACAAGTGATGGAAATGTCTTTAGAAGTTACTAAAAGTCAGGAAATATATTTCCAAATCTAAAATGTATGATTTCATACTTATACATATATACTTAATTATTACGATTGCTTGATGCTTAGGCCATTTCCATGTATTTCCAGTTAATATTATTACAAAATCCATTTTTATAAGACACTTCCAGAAGTTCTCCGAAGTTACTTCAAGGGTTTGCTGTAGCTGACTCTCTTTTTCAACTTGCTTTTCTCTTCTGTGTAGTTGACTTTCGCTTCTGAAAAATAGAATCCCATGCTGTAAATGAGGACTATGCCTCATGACAAAATAAAATGCCATGATCTCAGATTAGATTTTAAAATCTCTGTTTTAAGTAGAGAATATGGGATGCATTGTCTTTTTTGCCAACCACAATTCCGTGTGGCTTTTCTAACTACTTGTCCTATAAGTGTTCACAAAACACCTTAGCCCACTGCTCTCGTGGATTCTATGGTTGTATGACCCTAAGGTGGTGTGGTATTCCCTCTTATTATCTTGGTTCCATATATGCTGAGACTTTACATTGCAAAGTGCTTGACACAAGGTAATAGCTATGTAAAGAAAAGATTACTGCCAATTTATGAAAGAAGTTATAATATATATTGAATGTATCTACGAAACGCTTACCCTAGTCTTGAGTAACCAGTTAACCAACCAGCAGAACACAAAAGTGAGAGGAGAACAGGACCAGCGAGAGCCATGTTTAGGGAAGGAAATATAATGTGTGGGGTTTTGTTTGTTCTGATATTTTTGTTGTTTGTTTGTTAGTTTTCTTTCTTTTCTCAGCACTGATCTGACTTCAAATGAGCACCGCAGAATTGTTTGTAAGTGTAGAACCTGGAATAAGATTATTCAGCTCTATCGCCCTTTAAGAAGCACTCAGTTCAAAACCAAGTGTAAACTCTGTATAACAAGGTGGCTTGAGGAAATGAGTTCAAGAATACTGGGGAGTAGAAACTGAGGATAACCACTTCTCTGCTTAGTGACAACTGTTCCTATGGGCTCTGTGTGCCACCAACATAAGAATATTTGACCTTTAAGTCCTACCCCAGATCACACTCGTGTATATTCTCTATCATGCCCATTACCCTGCCTTAGTAATTCAGATGCACTCAAAGCCTTATTATCTTTGACTTTCTCAAGTGTCTCCTGACCAGCTATTGGTATTTAATAGAAATTAAAGACAAAATTCTCAACAACTAAAATGCAATATTAGGTAAACTGTGGAGAGAACCACGAACAACATCAACTAAATAACTCTATTATGTAGTTTTGAAATACTATTTATTTTAAAATAATATTTACAATATTATTTGAGAGAGGGGGTAGAGAGGGATTGATTAGAGATCACATAGAAATGTAATGTTAAAAGGATGATCAGAGAATATCTCAATAAAAATATGGAGAGAAATGAGTAAGGGACATGTGTAAATTTTCATAACTGGCTTTTGGGCTCCTTTTTGGGTTTCTTTTTTTAAACCACCCTTCTCCACACCTATTCCAACTTTCAGACTCCCCAACACTAAGTGGAAGAGAAGGAAGGCTAGTGGGGAAAGGGGACATCGATATCACTAGACAACTTCCTGTTGATTTAGGAGACTGAATTCCATGGGGCACATTTGATCTTCAAGTCAGCTTATCCAATAACTTCCTCTTTACAAATGGCCACTTGACAAACCCCAACAACAGCAACCACCACCACCTCCACCACCAACAGTAGCAGCAGCAGCAGCAGCAGCAACAGCTATATAAGCAAAGGGCTGCACCCATTACTTGCTGCTAGCATGTATACACTCTTTCCAGAGTTCCTAGAATTACAAATGTCATCCACCTGCTGAAACTTTCATACACTTGCAGAAACTATGTACTGCTGGCAAAATCACCCCCCTGAAAGATCACGAGGAAAATCATAGTCAGCCGTTGTAGACAATCTAAAGCAGCCCTATATCCCACACCTGGGATTATAACAAGAACATATTCCTATTGTTTTTCTGTGTTTAAAGACACCAAAATTCTCACTACAATTTTATATTTTCCTCTTGGTACGTTTAGGAGAAGTTGCTCATTATCAGATCAGAAGTTATGAGTGGTGGTCTTCTCAAAAGTAGACTAATAGGGAATTTTTGAAGTTATCCAGACATGAGATAAATGGTGGATTGAACCAGTCGGGGGGTGGGGGGGGAGAGGTAGAGAAAAGTAATTAGATCCTTAATATATTGTAAAGTAGCACCCCCTCCCCAAATTTTCAACCCTGTTGGATATAGCGTATATGAAGTGAAGAGTCAATCCTTTATGGATTGGCCTGAGAAAGTCAGAATATATGGGTGCCATTAACTACAGTGAGTGCATTGACTGTAGATGGTTGGTGTGTGAGATATATCAGGAGCTGAGGCTTAGGCGTGGTAATTTTCAAATGCTCATAAAAGATCTAAGTATATATGAAATAAGCAGTTGGGTATATGAGTCAGAAATTCAGACTTGAGGTTGAGTCTGGAGAATAAATTAAGTTGTGGTAAACATACAAGAACTCATTACTAGGCAGTCCTCCCCTCGCATTGAGCAGAAGAAAGACCAATCCTAGCTTCTCAGGCAGATCTGTTAGACTGTCTTGGCTTCATAACGAACACTATTAAATACCAGTATTTGAGTGGACCTCAGCTACCCCATTCCTTTACCACTAGACAATCTCTCCTCTCGACTGGTCAGCTTAGACCATAGAACACAGCTCATGGCACAGGACCTGAAGTATGCATTACAGAATTTTACACTCCTCCACTTTGTTCCTGTGACCAGCATGCCATGTTTGATGGATGGAGGCTCATATTGCTGACAGAAGTCACTACTGTTTCCTTAATATAAAGTTGTCTATCCTGATGACTGTGAGGCTCAGCAGGCATTTCATATTTCATATTCCAATCTTAGAAACTGACATCATGTGGGGAATGAGTCTAGACCAAAAGGAAAAGATACAGGGCTTAGCTCTCAAGGAGACAGGCAAGCTAACTACAGAGCAGCAGAAACCTAAAGTGTGTAAGAAAGAAAATGAGCTCTCCAGACTTTTAAGAAGGATCTGGGAGGAATCAATTTCAGCTTGTTAATCAACTAATGTGAGGATTAAGGGTTGCCCAGTACATGTAAGAACTAGTCGCAGTCAAAGATGACATGTGGCATTTGGGGTGGGGGGATGTTAAAAATACTGAAACCAGGGGCTGGAAAGATGGCTCAGCAGTTAAAGCTACTCTTCCAGAGGTCCTGAGTTCAACTTCCCAGCAACCACACAATGGCATACAACCATCTATAATGAATTCTGGTGCCCTATTCTGGCATGAAGGTATATGTGCAGATAGAATACTCATACATAAAATAAGTAAATAAATAAATAAATATTATTTAAGAAGTGTGGGAAAATATTGAAACTGGACACAGACTAGATAGGACTCTTTACAGGTTATAATATGTTAGATATAAAACATAAAACACCGGTTAATTTTTAATGTTATATTGTATGTGTTTCTATATGTGTGTATTCATTTTTATGACATTTTTATAGCATTCATAGTTTAATCCTGTTGTAGTAAATTTGTTTTGTTTTTAAGCAAAATCTTGGAATACTCTCCCCATTTCATATATTGTATTAGATAATATTATGAATTTTGTCCGTCTTTAATACCCAAAGGGATGCTGTCCACTAACTCAAAACCACCCATCCTTCAATACCTACAACAGTTTAGAATCAGTTTTAAAACCCCTTCTCATCAGGAGCCAGACAATTTAAAGCGGTAATAACCTATGACTGTGAAATGATGCCAAGATGTTAATATATAAATAATTTTAAAAATCATTTACATGCTGCCAAAACGCTGATCCACAGTAGTGTTCCATATGCCAGGAAGTAGTAACATCTGAAATTTTACTACTCCCAAGACCATCTGTGCATTTTGTATAAATTATGACCATTGAACTGTTAAAAAAGAACTAGAAAGAAAATGCACATTTCCACACCTAGAGAAACTAAAAATCAGCAGTTTGGTTTCAAAAATCTCTGTTCTTATTTGGATCATACCTGTTTTTGTTTTGCTGATTTCCTTTGGGCAAACATAAATGAAATGATAAAATCAGAGAGAGAGAGAGAGAGAGAGAGAGAGAGAGAGAGAGAGAGAGAGAGAGAGAGAGAAATTTAGACTCTCAGTAGAATGTACGAATGTATTTCCCATTTTTTTTTTCAAAACCTGAAACAACATTCTTAGAAGATGTTGGTTTTGCGGTATTTTTATATGGTTCTTCTCTCCTAAGCTCTGCATCCACATGATTGTTTTCATTCCGCTCATTGATGTGCTCTGCCCAATGTGTTGAGAACTGACAAGCAGGAGATGAAAGGATACAGTATACGTATGAAAGGCCATTGAAGAGAGCATGGCCATGGCTACAGTTTGGGTCCCAGGAATTCCTAGAGTTCTTTAATGTGGTGGCATTTCTTTGTTGAAAATTTAAAGTGCACATCTTCCAGCTGTGAGAACAAAGACACACCCCGCAGAAAGGGGAAATATGTAATTGGATTGTAGCTGCACCTGTATTTTGGATATTCTTTAGTCATTTCTTTTCACAATGACCTAGATTCTGAGCCAAAGTTTAGATCTGTGATGCTCATAAAACATAGGTATATAAATTACATTTTCATACCCTCCTACATGGCATGAGAATCTTTTCAAACTCTTTTGGCATGTAGCCCTTAGAATAAAGGAGGCCTCACATGGTGTTTGTCCCAAGTATTATTTCTTCATTTCTTTTCTTTTTTTTCCCCTTAGACATGAGTACTTCAAGTAAGAGATACAGAAGTAGTTTAGTTGTCAGATCAGAAGAAATTGACTTGCTTCATGTCTTTGAGAGTTAGTCATAACTGTTATGATGCTTAAAAATATTAAAATAAACCTCATAAAAGTGATATTTTCATTTCACTACATTTTGCAACTATTATATTAAGATCAAGATATTTTATAAATATATCAAAAGGGAAAACAGAAAAAATAATGCCAAATATTAAAGCAATAATTTTGGGTTTGCTAAGACAAGTGAATTCCTTTTGAGTCAAAGAGAAGTTGTTTAAAATAGTTGCCGTAAATAGTTTTCTAGATTATAAAAGAACTCAATCATTCATTAAGCTCGTCATGTACAAGATTAACTACAATAAATGATGACATGTAGTTCATAAATTTCCCCAGAGAAACACTGCTATAATTTTGGATTTCTGAACAAATGTCTAATAAATAAAGACGGGAAAAAGATAGTTTTGATTAAACATTTTCAAAGGTAACAGTCTTTGAAAGTTTTCCACACATTGACTGATGGCTGAGTTTGATGATTCAGTATTCTGTCTATAAGTTTTCTGTGATTTAATAGTATTTTTTAAATGTTTGTAGATGGTAGGAGGCTCCATGAAATTTTACAGGGCCCTGGCATCACTTTCCCAACCTAAGGTCTCTAAATGAAATGATTGACATCCTAGTGGTATGGTAGTAATTGCAAGCACAAAGTTTAAAGAAATAATTGTTTTTCATGAAGATTCCTTGCTGTCTTGATTTTTATAAGAACCGATGGTTTATAAACTAAGATATTAAAGTGTTGTTTAGAAGCTATGAGGTGGTTAATAAAACAAGTACAAGTATAGCCACCATCCATGCCATCCTGTGAGTCCCACATACTTAGACTTACCCAGTCAAACGTCAGTCATTAAAATGGGTTATATGCAAATATTTGGTGAGCTCACATGCAGAACAATTGTGATTTCTGTAGTTTGTCCTGGCAACAATATACCATAGCACTATTAAAAGAAATTATATGATTTTTACCTAAGGCCTATGCTGTTTGGCACTGTTTTTGGAAAGAAGAGAATAAATATCTATTTATTCCAGATAAAAACTGTCCACAGACCAACATTAAGGATACCACTAAAGCTCAACTTAGTAAACCACTGAATTTTGTAGTGGTTAAGCACAGGAGTGTGAGTGAGGGTTATTTCCAGGAATATAAATGATTCATTGAGAGATACAGCACCTCAGTGTGGTTGGCAGCTCACAAGAGCTGTAACTCTGAACCTTAATGAACACTTTACAGGCTATGCAATGGGTTTAAGAGTATCTTTTGCACAAAGCGTAGTTGGTCTGAGCCTCTTCCAGTTAGTTTGGGTGGTACGAGCCACTTCTAAATATCTTGGGTAGTCTGAGAATGTCTCTCAGCCATCTTTATTGCCTAAATATGCTTGGAGAGGAAGGTGAGTGGTGAATCTGATCAGTTTCAGGAACTTCCTGAAGCTTTGGAGTGGATTACTTCCCAAGATTGATGAGCTTCCTTCCCTACGTGATGGTTAATGTACCTTAATGACCCATTCTCCTAAATGGAAAAACTTGGTATAAAACATCAAGAGTATGAGATAGGAAGTTTGTACTGATTTATCATCAAAGATAGTACTTTTGCATGTATTTATGAAATAGATGCTAATAACTGATATTGGAAACTAAGAGTTTTTGTAAGTTAATAAATTGATATTAACAGGAGAAAGATAGAAATAAATGATCAAAAGTTCACCAAATAAATATTGAGTCAATATTTATCTGAAGAACTGTATTCAGATCTGGTTCAATGTACTTTGCAATGAATTTTGAAACACATCTTTTCTGAAAGTTGCAAACAAATATTTACAAGGTTAGACTTGTAGAAACATCAACAACTTAGTAACTACTATGTAAAGACAGCTTACTATATAGTAGATTATTTATATGGTCATTTCATCTACTGGATCACACAGAGAATGGGCTCTCTTCATTTCATTTGGAAAAAGATATCTCTCACTTCACGTTTTTAGGGAACAAAGCTTAGCTATGCAGCTATTACAATCCAGACAGTGTTCAAAGCGCTCTGTGTATTAATGGTTTTAATGATAGCAGCAACACTGTCAAGTAAATACTAAGCCTTTCTGCTGAGGCAGTGGCCACCTCCTAATTGCTTGGAAGAGGGGCTTGGGGGGCAATTATCAGGTTTGTTCATTGAAAACATTTTTGTAAAGACCAGTAGATTGTGCTACATGTATGATCCGATATCCTAGTGTAACATTGACTTTTATCTACAAGGGATTTTTAATTTTAGTAATTTTTTTATACTTGTACATGTATGTATTTATGTGTATGTGCAAGTATGCATGCATATGGAGGACACAGATAAAGGTCATTTATGTTCCACTGTCACTCTCTACGATTCCTGGGGGGGGGGGTGTCTCTCACTCTCATCTGGCACTCACAGATTATGCTGGTCTGGCTCTCCACCAAGTACTCAGTGTCTACCTGTTCTACCTCCCTGCTGTTGGAATTCTAGGCACATGTTGCCACAGCTAGCAATAGTTTCCAAGAGCTTAAGATGTTATGCTTTTTCTCAAACTAGCATAGTTACACTCAAGAATTAGCATCTTTTCTCTCTAGAAGTGAAATCTGTACTGTAGAAAACAATTGATAAAATTTCAAAAGCTTAAGACTTTTCATAAAGAATACATTATAATCAGCTGAGTTCAACCAAAGATTAGGACTCTATTTATGTGTTTGTGTGTTTATTTGTTTGTTTGAATACAGTTTTGAAATGTGTAAATAAAAAAAGCCCACTGTATCAATTCATTTTAACATGAGTGTATTTATGGCTTTTTGTAATGATTTACCTTATATATGATGACGAGCCATCGCCACGATTTGCTCTGGACTCTCCTGATATGTAGCAGTGGAAATCCTACCCTTGGAAACCTGTCCAGTCTAAGAAAGTAACTGAATCCAAGTTGGTTGAAGGAAATGGTTTTATTCATTAACAGAATCAGCACCACAGATTAGGAAAAATGACAAGATAAATAGAAGGTCTTATCTGTTTTATTTCTTCCACAAGCAAAATTAAGATTTGAAAGTATCAATAATGCAGCCATGAGCAAATTTGGTTATTCATTCAAACATACTTTAGCACTTCCCACCCCATGTTAATGAGGCAGAATTGCTGGGATGAGGCATGTCATAACTTTTTCCAACCCTGCTCTGCATCCTGTACGTCTTTGAGGGTTTCTTTGATTTTTTCCGTGTTGGTGTGATATTTGGGTAAAAAGCAGCTGACTCACATCCCATCCAAATCCCCAGTGTCCTCTATATCCTTCTCAGAATTGGCATCCTGCCCACTCCTTGCCAATGGCTTCCTCTCCTCCAATTCCCATATGTCTCCTTCCTGAGCCATCTGCTCCTCCCTTCCTTCAGTCAGTATTCTCCTCTGTTCTTTAGTTCCTTCATTGTTCAATGTCCATTGATTCCTGTCCCCTTCTCTTCTAGAGGAAATCATTAGATGTACCACAGCTGAGGATGTAGAGCCCCACTTCCCTGAGAAGTTGAATTTGAGTTCCTGTAAAATAAATAGGTAGTGCTCTAACAGCAAGGTCAAAGGAAGCTAGGGTGGCAAGCCAAAAATAGATGTCTTCCTGTCCATCTTACATGTAGTTAATGCACACTATGTGCATTGTTTCTTCAAAAATAAATTACTCGTGACTTAAGCACGAGTAAAATCAATATATGTGATAGGATTATACAAATTAATTATAAATAAATTTGTGTCCAATCTAATTGCTTAGTTTTCAAATTTTATAATAGGAAAACATCAAAAGAGTAAAACACATGTGTGGGCATCATAAGACCAAATTATAAATCCCAGAATTCAATACTTACACTCATGAGCCTATGGAAGTTATTTATTATGCATACATTTCTTTTTAATTCTTGTATCTATCAAATGAATTATCTAATACTACCTATATTAGTTCACTCTTAGCAGGAATGCTCTCTGGATACATGCTTAGGTATTCTGAATATTCTGTTATATTTTGCTATTATAGACCTGGAAAGACTCTACATAGAGTTAGCTGGGAAACGAAAATGAGGAACTCTTGTTCTGTATCAACTGTAATTTCATGAATATTTAATAAAAGTCATACTTTCAATGTGTATAGAAGACATCTTGTCTCCCATGGCCGTTGCCAATATTCATATCTACACTGCATTCACATGTGCCTGATCCTTCATGTCTACAGACTCACCCTGTGTACTCAGGGTAAATGTGATGAGTAAGAAGGTTAGGCTAATTCTGGGATGAGGAAGCTGGTGCTAGTCCTTTGTCCAGCTGAGTTCTGAAACGCAAGCCTCAGCTGTGGTGTTCACAGGGAAATGAGCTGAAATGCCTAAGGCAGCCACTGTGCAGACTGAATCAACTTTTTTTCCCACGCATCCAGAACACTTCTACTTAGATTCCATCCTTAGGGAAGTTGAGAAATTGTATGATTCAGAAGGGGAAGGCTGATTGAGAAATGATGGTTTAGGTTCCCAGGGAGTATTCTGATCCTTTCACAGATGTTCACATCTACATAATTACAGATAGATCCATCAAACACAACATTGAATTTGAATACAAAGAAAGTCCCGCATTTCTGATCTACTTGTGAACCCAAACGTTTCAAAAGGATTGCAGTAACTGAGACATCCTCGAGTCTAGTACATATTCTAGGATAGATGGCAGATATTCTAATGAGGACTTGGCAACTGTTCATATTATAAATTTTGATTATCAAGCTTCTTGTTGATTTATGAAAGTCTTTGCTTCTTGTACTTTATCTTCCTGGAATGTCCTGACCTCTTCACCCTCCTTTTATTTTAAGTAATTTTTCACATCCCAACTTAAATTCTTTTAATTTTTTTTCTTTTCTTTTCTTTTTTTTTTTGGTTTTTTGAGACAGGGCTTCTCTGTATAGCCCGGGCTGTCCTGGAACTCACTTTGTAGACCAGGCTGGCCTTGAACTCAGAAATCCAGAAATCCGCCTGCCTCTGCCTCCCGAGTGCTGGGATTAAAGGCGTGTGCCACCACGCCCGGCTTCTTTTAAATTTTTTATTGGTTGTTTTGTTTATTTATATTTCAAATGTTATTCCCCTTCCCGGTTTCCTATCCAAAATCTCCTATCCCACCCTCCTTCCCCTGTCTCCAGAAAGGTGCTCCCCCACTCACCTGCCCACTCTGCCCCATTGTCTTAGCATTCCCCTACACTGGGGCATCAAGCCTGCAGGGGACCAAGGGCCTCCCATCTCATTGATGCTCTACAAGGCCACCCTCTGCTACATATGTAGCTGGAACCCTTGGTCCCATGTGTATTCTTTGGTTGGTGGTTTAGTCCCTGGGAGCTCTGGGGGAGGGGGTTCTGGTTGGTTGATATTATTGTTCTTCCTATGTTGTTGCAAACCCCTTCAGCTCCTTCAGTCCTTCCCCTAACTCCTCCATTGGGGACCCCTTGCTCAATCCAATGGTTGGCTGTGAGCATCTGCCTCTGTATTTGTTAGGGTCTGGCAGGGCCTGTCGCAAGACATCCATATCAGGCTCCGGTCAGCAAGCACTTCTTGGCATCTGCAGTAGTGACTGGGTTTGGTGATTGCATATGGGATGGATCCCTAGGTGGGATAGTCTCTGGATGGACTTTCCTTCAGTCTCCACTCTTTGTCCCTGTGTTTTCTTTAGACAGGAACAACCAACGTAAATTTTTAAATTTAATTTTTTTGTCTGTGTGTTTATGTTCATGTGTGGTGCATGTATGTATACCCTCCTTCTCTCCCTCCCTCCCTCCCTCCCACCCTCCCTCCTCCCTCTCTGTGTTTGTGGTTTGCATGTTTTGTTTGTTTGTTTTAAGTCGTGTTGGTGGACACACGTTGCCACGAAGCACATGTGGAGGTTTGAAGACAACCTCGAGTTTCGGACTTTGCCTTTCTCGTTTGACAGAGGGTCTCATGGTTCTTATCATTGCATTGCATGCCAGCTGGCAAAAGTTTTGGCCAGTTTTCTTTCTATCTTACCACAGAAATACCAAGATTAGAGATTTGAGCTCATGTGTCTGGGCTTCCTTTGAGTTCTAGCATGAACTCTGGTCATCAGCCTCCTGCTGTAAGAGCGGAGCCTTCTCCATAACCCCTTGATTCTCGATTTTGAAGCAGTTTCTTCAGGGGAGTCTTCTCTATCATCCTTCCTGAAATACATAACAGTTATTTTTCCAGATCTTTCTGTCTTTTTTCAAGTATTCTTCTTAGAGTTGTTGCCAATCCTGATTTATGTCATTTGTCTCTTGTATTTGAAGCATCTTCAGTGAAGACCTGTGTTCCTGAGTCGGTCTTTTGGTAGGAGCTTGGAATGGTTAACTTTGAATGACAGCACGATGGAATTTATTATTTCTCCATTACAAAAAAAAAGTATTGTTTATAATGACTCTCATTTGATTAATAACAATGTGTTTGAACCTAGTTGCAGTGATTTAAAATCCACAGTTTAAGACCACAACTCCTTTTATACTAACTTGAATAATAGTATATTCCCTATTTATTATGGGCCTTCTGTGACTTAGATTATACTAGTATCCCCAGACTGTTTGGGCTGTGGCTATAGTTCTTTAGTACTATCATTATCTAACATAAATATGAATCTAGATTAGATCCTTAATGGAAAGAACTGGAGCAGGGGAGGGGAGGGAAGGGAGGGGAGGGGCTGGCAGGCTAGTGGAGAAAGTGAGGAAAAGAGAAAGGAGGAGAGCCTAGGAAAGAGGAGAGCCAGAGAGTGGGGGAGGGGGAGGAACATAGAGGAAGAAGGAAAAGGTGGAGAGTGGGTGGGGAGAGAGGAAGGGAGTTGGAAGAGTTTTAAGATGGATGAAAACACTCAATCTAAGTTACTATGTATCAGTGTCTTGATTTTCAGTGATGATAGGCTGGAGATGTGGCTTCAGTGAGAGATTCCTTACCAAGCATGCAAGAAGCCATGGGGTTGATCTCCAGTCCCATATGAACAGGGTCTGGTGGATCATTCTAGTAATGCAGGCATTGGGGAAATGCAGGTGGGAAGATCAGCAGGCCGAGGCTATCATTAATATGTGACTTCATGACCAGCCAGAAAGTGTGAGAACTTGGGAGAGATCAGAGTTTAACTTAATAAATAAACAACTTGTGGAATAAATTACGTAGAAGGTTCACAAACACAAACAAACATTTGTGAAATCATAGCATAGCCTGGTCCACAGGTTCATAAGTTGCATCAAATTTATGTCTTGTGTAACATATAACTTTGGCAGCCTTGATATTGTGTAGTCTGTCTGCTCATTCTTGTCCAGATCATTTAGCATACCAAGTTATCATTCCTTGGATAACCCTTACAAATCACTGTGAGCTGATGCAAGAGCCACAGAGGCAAGGTAAGCAGGTCCAGTGGCAGAGTTAAAGTGGTAGAAGCCACATTGGAGACAATTGATTTCTAGGATAGTAAGTAACTCCTTAGCAGTTTGGAAAATACTATGTAGTTGTCAGGGATATTTTGAGTAAAGTGTTAGACTTCTGTGTATATAATTGACCTCACATATATGATCATCCTATATAATCCCATGCACTTTGAATATGGTAATACATCAATATTTTATCCGTATAGCCTTCTATTTAGTCTCTAGACAACATTCTACTCTTCGGATTCTTCCAAAACTGGTTTCTGTTAAGCCAGTTTTACTATTATTTCTTCTCAAAATGCCAGGCCCACCAGCATCTTATATCCAGACTGTCAGACAACACAAGAGGGCTGCCTTGTTGATCTGCCTGTCTCCTCACCCTGTGCTTCTAATTAGCACCCTCAATCCTCCAGCCCAAGGGGCTCCCCTCACAAAGAAGAAAGGCTACTAGACATTCTTCTAATCTCTCCACAAAAGTGAGACTTCAGAATTCAAACTAATTCTCAGTGAGCTATCCCTGTCTCAAGTACTATAACGATGCAGGATGAGTCCAGGCTGCCAAAAGGTATTTCCTGCCGCAGGCTCTTGATGGTAACCTGCTACCTAGAGTATAGAAAACAGAAACATAAATGTTGTCCTGATTTCTGCTCACAGTGACTGTACTCTTTCTTACCTGTCTGGTTTCAGTGCCTTCAGTTCTATGCACTTTGATATATTTGATCAGCCCAGTCAATTTCTCCAAATTGCCGTAGACTAGTGGAATTTCACTGGAGTCTGGGAGCACTTTGTTTAATTATAGGTTGAAGTCTCTTGCCAAATTAAAGACACAATCTTTTATGGGTTCAAGGATGGTGTTCTAACCCGTTTATTTTATTTTTCAATGTTCTATTAATCTCAAATGAAATGTTTCTTAGGAAAAAAATCTAGCTTCAAATTTATCTTGAAAGAATTGCCCATAAATCTTATCTTTGAGTTGACAAAGTTCACTGGTATCAGCCTGGGCTTGGGAAAGCCTTTGTGTTTCTACAGTTTGCTTTGCAAGTCAGGTATCTCTGATTGTTCATGATGGCCAGGTGGCATTTGGTTTCTTTCTGTTTACCTCAAACAAAATGAATTGTAACCTTCTTTTTAAAGTAGTAGATTCCAAAGTTCACTGATTGTACAAGGCCCTCTCTCTTTACAAGAGGCCCCAAATGCAGAAATCAAAGAAACATTTGAAGCCATTCACGTTTAAATTACTTCTCATCTGAACCTTTGAAAGGGACCTGGGATTTCCTTTTCATTATTTATGCTTGGCCAAAGTTAACTTTATTCCTCTATGGTGTCTACACTGAAAGATTCTCCCTCAAAAATAACTTCAATTTTCATTCCTAGGCCAAAGTCCCTAATGCTGACTGGGCTTTTTCTATTGTTTAAAGGGCCAGATGCTTTTAAACCAAACGGCGATTGGTAAAGTCTGACCTCTTCAGTTTTATCTCCTTAAAACCAAAGAATTTGATAATATGATAAATCATACACTTGTAAAATAATCTGGTGTACATTAACAGAATTACTACCAGATGGTCCAGTATTTCACTTCCTAAATCTTAGAAGTATAGGTGCTCCTGAAACTTCGAAGGGTGACCATGCTTAAAACAGGCTCAGGTTAAAATCCACTCTTGTGGAAAACTCTCAAGAGCAGTTGAGCTCAATTTATAAAAAATTGGTTGAAGGTAATGGACCTTCATCTCCTTGAGAGGATAAAGGAATCCATCATTTCTTAAGCTGCCTTTTACACCCTCTTCTCTCATCTAGGTACATCACTCCACTCCACAGAACCCTGCATCATGTTTGCAAAGATCCTATCGGGTTTACCCATCTTCATTAGAGAAGCCTATAAATATTCTGCCTGAACTCTAAGCATGCTATAATAAACTCATGTTTACCTGTGAGCAAGAGAGCTGTTCTCTCTACATAGTCACTAATGTGGGATGTTTCCCTAACTCCACATCCTGCACACAACACACGCAATATGTGCTGTAAATAGGCACATCTATTCTGATGACAACTTGAAGGATTAAGGATAATTAGGCTGGATTTCCTTATCAAGCATGCTTAAGTCTGTCATGTGCTGAAAGGGGGACCCTAGGTCTAACACCCTGGCGAAGCCCTGGGATCACATTTATTTGTTCTAGTCTTTGGAGCTCAGTGTTTCCATACATTTACACAGTATTGCAGATGTGCACCTCATGTTGTGGGAAGCCAAGAAAATATACGTTCCTAATCTCTATTCAGAAGAAAGCCCACTAGAGAAGCTTTGCTTTGTATGTGTGCAGAATGTGGTCCAGGGCACTAATGGAGTGATCTGGAACAAATGATTGATATTCCCTGATTGTTAGTTATCTCATACCCCCCCAAACAAAACAAAACAAAACAAAACAAAACAGGAGAATGTGTCTTTATTGTGAGTAGGTTGTAAAACTAATGATAAAGCCTGCAGCATTGGACTATATATACCACAGGTGTTAAGATGTCATAACTATGATGAACACAGATTGCTACATGAAAATATCAGGCTATTGATTAAACTTGCCACAGACTTGATGAAGAAAGTTTCATGTGCTAACTTGCCTACCCAAAGCCACTAAAAGCATTTTGCACCTAAGACAGTGTTTCATTTTTTGTTCTTCAGATGTCATTTAAAATTCCCAGACACGAGTCAGAGAACTTACATGCATTTCTTTGGGAAGGTGATCAGAATTGGAATTTGCCTTCCATAGTGTAACATAAGAGTTTGGAATGATCTCCAGTTCTGGAATATTAAGCAGTGTCTGAAGAGATGACAGCAGACATCATGAAAAGCCGGTTCATGCAATTGCCCTGGAAAAATACAGATAACATGTTTTCTACATAGATGCTGTGTATTTTAAATGCTAAACTTAGGACAAAGTCTCAGTTGTCACAGAATGTGTTGATGCATGGAAGACAAGCAAAGACGGATGGGAAATTCAGTTTACCTCTGGTTGTATTGTCCTTGTTAGGCTTCCCATTGGTTGACATCACTTCCAACACAACCACCTGGTATTGGCAGAGTTCCTGGGGTAGGGGTGGGGGCTTCAGGGGAAGTGGGGATCTGGAAGCAACCTAAGACTTACAAAATTCTGATTTCCAACTCCAAGTTCTAACTGTAATTTAGACATAGGTCATGAACAATTGTAGCCCCCTTGATGGTTAAGCCGAGGTCCGGGAGCAATCAGTAGATCCATTATAGCAATCTGTAGTCCCTTGATGCTCTTGGCAGTGCATTTCTTCTTTGTGTTTTCTGTCTCGGCTATGGAACTGAACCACATATGATTGTAAGAGGATGTCTTTGAAGCCAACCCAAATGATTTTTTAAATGTTTTTTGAAATAAGTAGCTTTCTCCTTTGTTTGGTTTTCATAGATCAGAATAGAAGTAGACGCCCACGGGAAGTTCTTGTTTTAACTTTTCATGTAACATGGTTCATCACTAGCTGGCAAGAGGTGTGCATGGCTCATGCAAAAACCTGATGCTAATGTTTGAACTCTTGTTCAGTCTTTGTGTTCCTAAAGGCTTACATTCACCAAACATAAATAAGTGATCATTCTTCATAAGTTATACACACACACACACACACACACACACACACACACACACACATATATATATATATATATATATATATATATATAACATAATGCTTAGAGATATGAGGGTGATTTGTCTTCTCATGTATCCCCAATGACCAAGGCACAAAACTGTCACGTCAATGAGATTTTTTTCTAGCATCATATTATGTTCAATAAAAGAAAAGGAAATTTGCAGTATGGGTTTGAACTTATACCTCTGTTCTCATTGACATGATCTTCTGGTTAACTAACTCACCAATTAATTTCAGCTGCTTACTTGCATGTTTTCCTTATAATTCTTTGATATTCTGAGATGAAAACAGGACCAGCTAGAGATCAAACTTCAACCTGCAGTTTTTACAAAATGTGCTTAAACTTGTGTAGGATCTCAGAGAATAGTATTAGATAATCCTGTTGCTCTTTTATATTTGCAGATTTCCTTTTTCTAAAGTCAGTCTGCCCACTGTATTTCCAAGTCCAAGGATCCCTGCTGCACTCAACTGTGGCTCTCTGTCAGGATGTAAGAGAATGTTATAAATTAGACCCAGTCTCTGGAAAAGGCATTATCTTTGCAAAGTATTTGGTGGGGAAGGAAATCCTCACACTCAAGCAAAACTGTAGAGAACAAGGAAGCCCAGCAAGAAGGGAGAGAGAGAGAGAGAGAGAGAGAGAGAGAGAGAGAGAGAGAGAGAGAGAGAGAGAGAGAGCGAGAGAGCGCTTTGCTGTTGGCAAAGTATTTTCAGCTCTTGTAACTCAAAAGAGCCAAGAATTTGAAAGCGAGCTTTTCTCTTCTCAAATACTATGAACATTTGTCATCTTTATTTCTAGAGTACAGTCATAATTCCTCCGTAGATTTTTATTTCAGACGGTCATAGCGGTGGCTATATGTAAATTCAGAATTATAGCCAGATGGCTTGGTGAGGCGATAAAAAGCCAACCAGGTTTTGTGGGAGAGTGAAAATTGCCTGTAAGACTTGGCTTTTACCTTTAAAACAGCAGGACATTGTTTCATGAGACCTGTGAAGGAAATAATACATTAAGTTTAATAGCTGTGGGCTAAATTAATTTTTCATATCCAAGCTGAATACTACCATGTAATCTGCCCAGAATTTTCATAGACATAAAAGCCAAATCAGCTCCCTTGCTTTTAGGAGATGGCTTGCAAAGGCTACTTTATGATAAAACCACTCTTTATATTGCTTGGTATTTTACGGGATTCACATTGGGGTTCTAGTCTAAATGGCTTGGGAATCAGACACCTCGGGAATCAGCTAAAAGCTTATGCTGGGTCATCCGCCTGCCATTTCATCAGATGGCTGCAGTGGCCAGCTGGAGTTTGGAATATTATAAATTAGACCGGGGTTTTCTCCCTTGATTGTTTTAGGGACCATGCTGTAGTGCCCCCCCCCCAGTGGATTTGCAGCAGAAAATGCCAAATTCAACTTTTCTATTCTTGTCTTTAAGCCCCCACTTATGCAAGAAAACTAGGTAGACATTAAGAAGCCCGTGTTTCTTAATCTTTGCTTTTTTTCTCTTTGTTAAAATAACACTTCATGAATAGGTTCTCTGGTGGTGTGCTCCCATTATATGGAAAGGTCTTAATTTATCCTTCACAATGAAAAGCATCCTCTCCCTCTAACTTAACTGTGTCTCTGCAGGGTGCCTCCCACTTGCCTGCAATTAGCTGGGCTAGATGTAGTCTGTCATCAAATTATCATAGGTGCACTTCTGCCGCTGTGAAACAGCCCACTAACCAATTTATAAATTGCTCGGAGGAGGAAGCAAAGAAGTTCAGCAAAAGAGGGAAGTAGCTGGGGAACTGCAGCTGCCACAGTCCTAGACTGGATTCCTCCCTGGCCTGTGTTCTCAGCTGGCGGCTCCCCAAGCTGTGTGGAGAGCCACGTGCTCCCTCTGGGATAATTGCTTCTTCTGCCTGAGTCTCTTGTTGCTTCTTTCCGATGATCAAGTGTGTTTTAAACTCCTGGCTGAAATCATGTTGGTTTTCAGACAGCGTTGTAAAGTGTACCAGCAAACAAATGAAATTGGATCATGTGCTCTTGAATGTCTGTCGCTCAGGCAAATATAGGATAGCCATGAAAAGATCTTAATTGCCCGTTTTCCCCTAATTCAAAGCTGAAGAGAGTCATCTAAAGACTTACATGCTATGTTTCTTTTCCCCCTTTGAGATGCTTGCCTTCTTATGTCAGGAGATTAAATGGAGAAAGGTGATGTGATTGCTTCCAGTTTGCTCTCATGTTTCCTGCCCAGTGTGTATGCTGTTGTCTGACCTCCTGTTACCAAGTTGATTCTGTATGTGTGTGCGATTCCCAGGAGCACGCTCTGTCCTTTAACTAGGCTGTGAAAAATGAAATAGACAATGCTAATGAATTAGTAAAATAAAGAGGAATATTTTTCCCTTTCAAGTTTGAGTGTGTGTGTGTGGGGGGGGGGTGTTTAATAAGGTTGAAATCTGACTGGTTTAATTTTTTTTCTACCCTACAGCAAGATAAAACATCATTAATATTAGTATTCATCTATTATCTTCTTTTGACTCATCTCAAGGCACAGCTGTTCCCCTTTTGTGTCTGGTCAGGAGTACACCACAACTTTACCTACTAGCCTTTGTGGGCCACATGCAATGGCTCTTAATCAAAAGGCCTCAGTGGGAAATATTTTAAACAGTTCATTGTTTCTTCCTCATCTCCATCCATTTCCTCCCTCTCCACCTCCTCCACTCATTCCTGTGTCAAGCTCCCATGTCCAGATTGCAATGGCCATAGGGAGAAATGAAAGAGGTTTGCTGTCGCTTTTTTCATGAGACAGCGGTCAGTAGTGTTAGGAAATCTAGAAAGAGCAGGTTAAATTATAATCAGCTTTGCTAATTCAGAAGATCTGTGATATGGCTGGATCAACTTCATTGTTGTATTAATCTAAAGATTTACCATTAGCGATCTTCTTGATCATGTTGTCATAGGCACAGATATGATTTAAAGTCTTATTTTGTATAATTTAATAGCACATATATGGAAGCTATATACAAATTAATTCTTGAAAGTTAACTTACATCGAAGAGAAATGTTGATGGAATTGTGGCAGTAGTTCTATGTCAGGCCTTTTTGATAGTGAAAATTTATCAAGAATTTGAATTTTTTTAATAATGACCTTGACATGTAAGCTTCAAGGAGGAAAAACAATAATTAGTGTGTTTATTCAGAAATAGAAATTACCTACATATAATAATAAATCATAATTACTAAGCAGATGAGATCATCTTGATTAAAGCTGTTTTTCTTGCACAGTTCAATTAGGGATCTGGGTAGTGGGGGAAAGGGCCACAAAAGAACTGCTGTGCCTGCCTTCATACTCTGGGACCAGAATTGCCTAAATTCTCTCTCAGTTGGTTCTAAGTTTTTAATTACCATGAGAGATTTTTGGAAGACGTATCCAACGTTTCGTCATTTGTATAATAGAATAATACTGCCATCGCTGTTTTGTTTCTTTTAGAAAGCAACAAACTAGGATTACTATCACTGTTCTTTATCATTAGGTAGGGTCTCCATACGCTGCCTAGGCTGCCCAGTGACTCTCTGATTTGAAGTCATCAGCATCCTTCCTGCTTCTGCCTCTGAAGCACTGTGATTACAGATGTGAGCCAAAGCACAGAGCATTATTTTTGAGAAGTTGGCTAGTTCAGGCCTGATGATGATAAGAATCCTTTCATCTGACTTGCCCAACATTAAAGGTTAAAAATACTTTTGTAGACCAATTAAAAGATACAATTTTCTTGTCTCCCTTTCTAAAGACAAAATTTAAACAAGGTATTGGGTGTTATTTAAATTATTTTTTGTTGTTGTTACTATGGATTGGTGCCAGTTCTTAGAGATGAGTTTGTTCTTGTTGAGGGCTGGGGGAGGTACTGGTGTGGGTGTGTCTCTTCCTTGATGTGCCTGATGAAAGAGGAGACTGTTGTGCAAATTAGGACAAAAGGCAGGAAAAAATACCTACCAAGACTCAAGACCCGTCAACCATCTTGGATGTGGTTTCTCCAGCCTCAACGCACACAGATGTACACTCACAACATTAGTAGACAAATATATTGAAAAAAATATCATTAGGAAAATGTCCTTTTCCAGAAAGTCTGGGGACTGTGCATACCTGGCCATCTAGGTTATGGGCATCTCATTGTCACTGGCAGGCCATCGAGGGTATTTCTGTAATTCACAGTAGCTTGTTTCTGGTCTCTGGGTCACGGATCTTGGCAGAATTGACATTACTCTGTTAAGGGATGCCCTTCTCTCTTTCTGTCCTTTTCTGGACAGAAATCATTGAAGAATGATGCTGTCTCTGGGCAGTGGTGGCACACACCTTTACTCCCAGTGCTTGGGAGGCAGAGGCAGGTAGATTTCTGAGTTCAAGGCTAGCCTGATTGACAGAGTGAGTTCCAGGACAGCCAGGGCTGCACAGAGAAACCCTGTCTCAAAAAACTGGGGGGGGAAAAAAAAGAGTGATGCGATGCTCTCATTCAAGACTTTTCATCTCAATTACTTTGCAATATACTAAAAACATTAATTCCATGAGAAAGAATCAAGTTTTTAAAAGGAAAAAAAATCATATCCAAGCCTCGGTATATCTTAGAGTTAATGTTAATCACACTTACCAGGATCTTGCTACTCTCTGAGTATTTCAAACCTTTTGGTTTTTTTCAAAATCAGTGAATGTGATGCACTGTACAATTTTCAGTGGTTTGAGGGTATTTATGTGTGTGTCTTATATGTACTGTTTAAAATATCATCCTGTTAGTAAAAAATCAGTATTCTAGCCTATTGTTCAAATTTATTTCTTCGATGGTATGTGCAAAGGATACAAGTTTTTGAATATGAAAAAATCTATTAAAGGAAATGGAATAAATTATAGGACAGTTTGTTGGTTAGCAATTTGAAATCAACTTTGAAGCCCTTAATATAATTAGTGGTTTCGTTTTTTGGTCTGTTGAATTCAAGTCACATTAAGTTAATGTAATTAAATGCAGAAAAGATTTTGTGTAGCCAAACTAGTTAATTAGCCCCAGTTGGCTTAGTATGCTAACCCAGAGGTACAGGGAGAGCGTTGAGGAGGAGGTGATGGGGGGGGGGGAATCCTGTGTAACAGACACTGCAAATCATCCAACTTGCTTTAGGGTAGAAAATGAAGGCACAGAGCAAGGAGTTCATGTTGAGTTCATTTTCATTTCTGATTGGGAAAACTGACTGTGGGGTGAGCTGTCTACAGATAGAATAGGCAGACCAACAATCTTACTTTATTTACTCCCTCCCTCCCTCCCTCCCTCCCTCCCTCCCTCCCTAGATGAATGCTCCTCCTTTGTATGTAGAGATAATTATCATTTCTTGTCCCTATGTACTGGAAATAAAAATACTTACTGTGATTGGTTTGTTTTTTTTTTCCCCTATAGGCATTAAAACCATTGGTTTTGATTTTGGTGGACTGTCCCTCAATAGAGACAGTTCCAGGAAGATAAAGGAGTTAGGCAAAGAAATGGCCTCCTGCTCCACAGAAATGGTTAACTGCTTGGAGAGGACCCCCATGCCCCAAGGAAAAGTTTCCCTTAGGGAGAACTCCTTGTGTATTAAAATAATATGCATCAGCCACATTGGAGGGTTTTCTTGCCTTAATATCAGTAAAACATCATAAAATTGGAGGCTATTCTAACGAAAACTTTCAAGTTTAAAGATATTTGAGGTTTTAAAATTTTAAGGCCTTCTTCTCTCCTGCCTGTTTCTTTCCAGGAAAGGAGCACTGGGCCCACCAGGACCCCTCTTCTTGCTTTGACTTCATTAACTATGTACATAGCTGAGCTCCCCCAACCCCACCCCACCCCCAGTACTGTCTAGGGCTTATGGAAATGTGGGTATCTAATGTGGTTGCTGCTGTGGGCTGGTAAGGTGCATGGTCAGGAGGAATTAAGACCCCAGCCTTGGTTTTTTGACAGAGGCAGGATACTAGCACATTGTCTGAAAGCTTAGCAAATTCTGCTGTCCCCCTCCCTGGGATTATGTTAATTGAAGTCTCTAGGCTGCAGCTCACTGTTTAACATTGTGTCTGTTCATTATACAAACTAGTTTTTGATAGGTTTACAATTGGGCTGTCAAATCCAGCTGTACGGAGAGACCTGCCAAGAAACATTTTCTGAGCTTGTTTTAAATGGAGGCCGCCTTTTTTTTCCACATTTCTAGTGTTTTGAGGGTGTTAGACCTATTTCCCCCCTCTGTTTAGAGAGAGAGGAAATGTCATTTTTGGAAAGTATTGAAAGGGGCACCGTGGTTTTCTGTGTAGAAAGTCAGCACACACTTCCAGGGCTTTTATATGACAACACCAAATACAGACAGATAACTGTAGTGAGTTCTTGAAAGCCAGTGTGTTGATTTGATCAAGGTGAGAGTGCTGGGGTGATGGTTCTCTTTTTCTATTGAGAATGACACAGCAGTCTCTTTTCCATACCTGCGGCCATAGAGAATTGTGACTTTCGTATAGCCCCATTTAGGTATAGCCAGTGCCATACTATCAAAATCAACATACCTTGTGGAAATAGAAGGCTATCAGCGGTCCTCCATACTTTTGGACTCTGATTATCCAGCTTTGCTACTTGCCCCTTGTTAAGAACTTTTTTGTCTGTACACCTAAGAACAGTTTCATCTACTGTTGGTCTATTTTGAGAACTTTAGCTTTCTTGCCATGTTGACAAGGTACACTTGGCGAGACTTGGAAGCAGGTCTAAGTTCCAGGACAATCTGGTGTATGTAGTGAATTCCAGGCCAGGGCTCCATAGTAAGACCCTATGTCAAAAACAAAACAGAACCCCCATAGATGCATTTTTTTATATAGTTGTACCAATAGGGCTTTGTTGATGGGATTGTTGGGTATTTATAGCTGTCTGGGAAAAAAAATTCCATTTTTTTTAAAGTGAAATAACTAGGGGATTATCTCATTTTGTGTCCTATTTCCTATTCTTGTTTTAACCTGGTATTTATCCTTTGTTCATGCCTAGGACTTTAGGACCAACCTTCTTAGTTTCTGCAGCATTAACAGTTTGAAATGAGTAAACCTCTGAGGTAGAGAGTGATTGTGTATTCTAGCAGTTTTAACAGCCTCCAGCCTGTCTGCTAGTTACCTCTGACAGGGCTCCTTGCTGCTGTTTCTGGCAACAAAGTGATCTGCAGATCCTGCTTCAGCCCAGCGAGGTAGCAGAGTGATGGTCCAACCAAAAATCATCATTTGGGGGGAACTGATAGCAGCATAGAGAGCCTAAGAATAACATGTCTATAGTCTCTAATTTGATTGTGTCATTTTTTGAAAGTATGTAAAGAATATATATAATAGTTTGTCTAGCTATCTATATTTAATACTGAAATGTCAATATAAGACAACAAAGTAGGTCTCCTGATTATTTAAATCAAAAACTCTGTACCAGGATTAACAAATTACTGTGTTGGAATTGTAAAAAAAAAAAAAAAAACAGGTGTAATAGAAACTCTCTAAAATCCTCTTGTTTCTTCTGGTTTCTCCTCAGCTATTGTTCCCTGCCATTCTCTCACAGTTGGAATTATTCCATGGCTGAGACTCTCCCAGCAGCTCCCCTATAATTCTTGTTAGTTAAATTCCCCTCCTTCTCCATTTGTATGTAATCTTTCAAAATAGAATAACATCAGGCTGTAATATATAATGTTAATTGATGCCCCATGTGTACAAAACCAAGTTGATTTAAGGTCCTACATTCCCAAGTATTTAAAAATTGGAAAAGTAAATAAATACTCTACGACATGAAAACTGAAGAAATAAATCTCTGCTTTTGGAGATTATTTACTTGTCATCAGCCTTTAGTTTTTGTTCCCCTCCATAGTTCACTGTGTTTTCAAATTATCTCCTAAGCCTTATATTTGTTGTAGATAAGCACAGTGACTTATTGACTTTCTGATCAAAAGGAATGCTGCAGGCATTTGTGGGTTTCCTCTTTTTTTTTTTGGTTACATTAATCTAATATTGTTTCTGTTATGTCTTCTAAGATGAACTCCTTTTCTGAGCATGCAAGGTCATTTAAAGTTAGACTCTTGGGCTTAAGAGGAAGGTCCCCACATGTTGTCCACTGTGACAGAACTTCAGCTCATACAGAGCACACCACAGATACTTCCATTTAGCTTGGGGGCGGGGCTGGTTCTTTTGGTTGAAATGAATGTCTTTCTCTCCATTTTTAGGCTGTCTTATGTGAGTACTTCAACATGAGCATGTAATAAGAGGGGCAGTATATCTTCTCAGGAGGATAGGCATTTTATGATATCCTACTGGTTCTCCCCAAGAATTTAAGTTTATTAAATACAAGTTTATTTAACAGTAATTAATAGGTTGCAGAGTATATGTTTCCTGTCCCTCACCAAGCCCAAGAGACAGACTCTGCCTGTTCCAACTTGCTCATTCGTCAAGTCCTTTTCATCTCACAAAATTGTTCCTTTTCCTTAGACACTGGGGCAGGTTCTAGGGCTCTCAAGAGGAATTCGAGGCTCCTTTACATTCATTCTTTTCATAGTTCACACACAAGATGACCTGCTTTTAATAGCGTAATTAAAACATAGTATGTCTGGCATAGTTGAACCAGGCGGAGGAAGGATTATACTTGCCTGTACCTCTGAACCCTTTCTTGAAAAGTCAGAGTATTATAATGTTTACCCTTATCATCTCCATAGCAAAGCAATAGTAAAGAAGGTGCTAACTATATATATATACACAAATATGCACATGATAACTGACAGAATACAAAGTGGTTAGCTTTATGAACTATGAGCTATCACGAACTAATGTTGGGTCTACCATTGATCTGTTCTTTCCGTTGTTTGTTTCAGTTGTGGGTTTGGTTTGGTTTGTTTGTTTGTTTGATCATTCCATTGTTTGTTTGTTTTTTGAGCGATACTACAAGGATGATCGTTTGGGGGCTGTTTTTAAAAGGGAGGCAGAAAAAAATTGTAACGTCTGTCAGTAAGTGAATAGTACTTGATAGAGAAACCATGTAATCCAGTTGATAGTGAATATCTGTGCACAGTGTGTTCAACAGTTAAAAATGCAAAACCTCATCCTCATTTAGGGGAAAATGCAGGTTGCATTTTCACGGTTGACATGATCCTACTTTATATTTCTGCAAAGTCGTGTGACTCTGTATAAGTGTGTGTAGATGTCAGTCACTCCCATGAACTTTGAGCCAATGTTTCACTAGCTTGACTTGTAGACAGGACAACCATCATAGGCAGGACACCAGAGTGTGTGGCTGCATAAGTGTTTACATTGCTCCTTTGGCAGCATATAGAATACCTTACTGTACTGAAGATGCTAGAACATAGGCGTGAGGGCTCTGTTTAGAGGCCAGCTCAGTTTATTCAAATCCAATGAGTTGTTGTAGGTGTTGTCTTCAGCAATGAGCCTTGCAGTTAATTTGTGAAAAGCAACCTAGAGTCTTAGTAACTTCCTGGGTTGTCTAAGGATTCCTATGGGAACCCTTTGTCCAATATCTCATTTAGATGTAGTCCATTCCCAGTACTGGAAGCTTCATTTGGTGATAAGAGATATCCAGTTGGGGCTCTGTCTCCCCATTATTTGGCGATTTCATTTAGGTCACCTTCATATATGTATATATTTTAGGAAGCACCTACTGTATTAGATTTCCATCCTACCCCTCAAATTTTAGCTGTCTCTTCAATAGTCTATCTCTTGTACCCCCTCTCCCAGCCCCCTACAGGTTTGATCCTCCCATTCCAGTCCCCTCTCCAACGTTCCATAACTTTCTGTTCTATATCACTTTCCTAGGGAGGTCTATCTGCCCCCTGCTACCACCTAACCACTAACTTACCTCTGTGGTTCTACATTTGTAGCTTAGTTATTATTGGCTAAGCAGCTATTAGCCACATATAACTGTACCCATTCATATTTGTCTTTCTGGGTCTGGGTTATCCATTTTATGAAGTAAGTAGAAGAGTATTGGCATTTACTACTCTTTGAACATCTGGTAGAATTACCCACTGAAACATCTGGCCATCAATTTGTTTGGTTGGTTTGGTTTGATTTTGATTTTGTTCTGACTGGGAAGTGGGAGGTTAAGAGACTTTTAATCACTGTTACTATTTCAGTGAAGGTTCTAAGTGTGTTTCAATTGCTTCTATGATCTTGACTTAACTTTAAGAAGTTAAGAAGTGGTATACAGTTAAAGACATTTTCATAATATCCATGTCAATTGTTTTGGGGCTTTTTTTTGTTTTGAAGATACGAGGAGGAAAACTCATGATCACTTATACGCGTAAAAGCGATGCTGGCAAGTATGTTTGCGTTGGCACCAACATGGTGGGGGAACGGGAGAGTGAAGTCGCAGAGCTAACCGTTTTAGGTAAGTGTATTTCTGTCTAACATCATCTACCTCCTCCTGTAGAACATACTCATCATTATTCTTTTGTATCTTTATACAAAGGAGAAAAATCATCTTTAATCAAAGTATATAAATAACCTTTTACATGAGGGAGAAAGAAATACCTGTAACCCAGTATGTGGGAGAAAGAAAAGGCACGAGAAGGAACCGCAAAGCAGCTTGAGGGGGGAAAAAAGCCAAAGTTATGAAATGAGTGTAAATATGAAACAGTGAGGGGTCTATAGGAGTGGGTAGCTGTGTGGGATAAATGGAAGTCTGTCCTTACTGAACATCCTAAGGGATTTTCCATTCATTCATCTTCCAGAGAGACCATCATTTGTGAAGAGACCCAGTAATTTGGCAGTGACTGTGGATGACAGTGCAGAATTCAAATGTGAGGCCCGAGGAGACCCTGTGCCTACAGTTCGATGGAGGAAAGATGATGGAGAGCTGCCCAAATCCAGGTACAGATGGGAGGAGCTTCAACGATGCATTAGTTTGAAATTTCTGTTTCGAATCAGGCAGTGCATGCTTTAGTTAGTGACATGGTCCTCACTTCTGATCTTTACTGATCACCACTTTCAGTCAAATTGCTCAACAACCCATCTTTTGAATTACCATCCTTTCCAGGCCTAGTTATAAATGATGTAATATTCCCAGTCCTAGACTGCAGCAATAAGCCCGTGATCAGAACAGAAAAAAAACAAAACAAAACAAACAACAACAACAACAAACAAACAAACAAAACAGTACTCTGTAGTATACTGTGTTGCCAAGCTAGGGTATGGGAAACCAAGTATATGAAATGAAACGTGGATTTATCATATCAATTTATAATACACTCATTTTGATGTATTTGCCTCCCAAGTTGAGTAACATCTGTAGACTCTGTCTGAGGGTCAGGATGGAACCCTGGAGGTAATTAGAATCAGAAGGTACCATCTTGTCTCCAGAGCATCCCAAAGCATGCTACCCTGACTGCGGCTTGTACATGTAGTGTTCCTTAAACAGTTTCCTCTTCTTTTTTTTTTAATTTTTAATATTTTTATTGCATATTTTCCTCAATTACATTTCCAATGTTATCCCAAAAGTCCCCCATAGCGCCCCCCCACTTCCCTACCCACCCATTCCCATTCTTTTGGCCCTGGCATTCCCCTATATTGGGGCATATAAAGTTTGCAAGTTCAATGGGCCTCTCTTTCCATTGATGGCCGACTAGACCATCTTTCGATACATATGCAGCTAGAGACAAGAGCTCCGGGGTTCTGGTTAGTACATCATGTTGTTCCAACAATAGGGTTGCAGATCCCTTTAGCTCCTTGGGTACTTTCTCTAGCTTCTCCATTGGGAGCCCTGTCAGTTTCCTCTTCTACTATGACAAATTGACTATGAACTTTTTGCAAATGAGGAGGTAGGAGAAGGAAGACAGACCTAGCATTAATTATGTAACTATGAGTCAATTAAAAATTGGACTTCTTTTTTCATTAGCTGTAGTGTGGTCAGGAAAGGGTAGAAGTCAGGATTTCTTGATGTCTGTTGACCCCTTAAGTAGAAGAGAGATCTAAGATGTAGGGAATGTTGCTGATGAGATAGTGATATAGAACATTCTGGTATTGTCACAAGTCTTGTGGGTATTCATTCAGCAGCAGATGTTGGGTTCTTGCTAAGTATTGGCATTGTAGCATTATGATGTATGGTGTCTATGCTTATGGAACATAAAAGAGCTGGGAATAGCATCATGAATACATACCCAATGACGTTATCAAGTTCTTTTGGCACATACATAGATCCAGAATCAGGAGAAACTTATTAAAGGAAAATGAACCATATGCAATGGCTTAAATTTATCATTCATGTGTGTGTTGGGTGTGTGTGTGTGTGTGTGTGTGTGTGTGTGTGTGTGTGTGTGTGTATTCAGGAAAGAAAAGTAAAATATTGTACATATGAACCACTGCAGCATAGACAGACATGTATTGGGAAAGTTTAGCTCATGTACAAAGTTCACAGTAAGCATCCTGTCATATCAGACTAGAGCTTCTAGGGCCAAGTGGTGAGGCAATTCATGCAATAGAGAATTTCAGCTCATATTGCATGACAGGGCTCAGCCACAAACGGCTAGGATGAACAGGTTTCGTATCCAGGAACAAACTTGGTTTGTTTAGACAGTAGATGCTGCTTCATTAAGGTGAGAGGCTACACTATTGCTGTGGTTTGAACAGAAGAGACTTAGTTTCCTAGCAGATAAATGAAGCTAAGGCTCCTAAATAGAGAAAAACTGAAGTAAGCCGATATATTAGATGGCATGTTTGCCTCCAGTTTTCCACACTACCACTAAATACTTGAAAAGCAAAACCAAGTGGCCTCAGATTGCACATGTATAAAATAATACCTGCTGGATCCTAAACTTTTTGTTAGACTTTATAAGGTCAGAATGTGGAACACCTTTAAATGTTAGACTTACTCAATGGTCCTGAGCCTTTTAACTTTAATTTAATCATACTAGCTTATGGAAACTAATTGCTCTTTTAGAAATGGAATCAATTTGCATACACCTTGTTTCTGATTGTTTAGTGGGATGCCTGCTTATGACTTGAAGCCTAGATACAACATAGCTTCATACTTGTTTTTTTTTTTTATTAGGTAAACTTCATACTTGTAATGGTGTGATTTTCGAAGAAGTAAACCGCGGGCCTTTGTTTTCTTTTATTATATCAACAGATATGAAATCCGAGATGATCATACTTTGAAAATTCGGAAGGTGACTGCTGGCGACATGGGATCATACACTTGTGTGGCAGAAAATATGGTTGGCAAAGCTGAAGCTTCAGCCACTTTGACAGTTCAAGGTAGACAATGGAGAGGGGTCACATATCTGTGTTTGTGAGTGTGTGTGTGTGTGTGTGTGTGAGAGAGAGAGAGAGAGAGAGAGAGAGAGAGAGAGAGAGAGTCTGTTTAATCATGAGAAATACAACTTTGATGCTTGAAGAGAATACTACTTATTACTCTGAATATTTTATGTCAAATATCTAAATGAAGTATTGTCTATATTTATATACTTGTTGGAAGAAATTAAATTAAATTAAATTAAATTAAATTAAATTAAATTAAATGCTCAGAATCATGGTCATGCCCCTATGATTTAACTCTGTGTCTTGAAATATAATGTCCTTGAAAACTCTTAATTAAATGGCAGGTGTTCCTATGAAATCTTTGTTGTAGACAGAAAATAAGATGTGCATTGCTTCAGGTCATGTTTCAGATCAGGGTGTGTAAACTGAAGAATACCAGGTGGATTCTGTAACCCCAGAATGCAATATGCTTGCTTGGCCTTCTCCTCACACAACACCAATGACAAAACAGGTGCACTGCTCGCACATCAGCTGAATAAAGTTCATTTCTCATTGGCTAATTTTGACAGAGATTTCTTCCTGAGTTTACGTGCTACAGTGGCCCGAATGTTCAATGGCAGAGGTGTCTTGAAAGTAGGCAGTGTCTTGAAGCTGATGTTTGCAGATGTTTCCAGATGTTTCCTCACCATTGTGTTCAGAGTTCAGACATCTTCTATGTCCTTTAGCATCCCTTTGCTTCCATGATGTTACAATAATTATATTTCATTGTTTCTCATCTGAGAACTTTCTTTCTTTTCTTCTAGTGAGAAATACTTTATTGTGGAGTTTGAGAGGCAGTGACCTTTAAGTGTGTATATATATGTGTGTGTGTGTATATACATATATATATATATATATATATATATATATATATATATATATCCCTGCAGCATAGACAGACATGTATTGGGAAAGTTTAGCTCATGTACAAAGTTCGCGGTAAGCATCCTGTGATATCAGACTAGAGCTTCTAGTGCCAAGTGTATATATATATATATATATACACACACATATACAGCAATGTGTGTGTGTGTGTGTATGTGTATCTGTAAAAGATTCCCTATTTTGACACGTGTATATATAGTAAAAAGGGACCATAAGCCACTTCAGTTGTTTATGGGGCTAACATTAGCAACACTTCAGGCTGTCATCTTTTCTGAATGCTGTCTTTTCTAAAGCTATTAAGAAGAAAAAGGGGGCTTTTGAGAGAGTTGCACTACAGTAGATGTCTACAAAACAGCATGTGGGCTTTTCACATTAAAAAAAAAAAAGAAGAGAAAAAAATATTTCTTTTCTGTCTCAAAAGCTATTATGTCCCATTTCGGGGTTTTTTTAGCTCAACCTCAGAAAAACAAAAGAAGAAGAAATAAAAACAAAAAAGGCAAGAACGAACCCTGAATTTCTAAGGCTTCCAATACTTCTTAAGCTACGTTAAGATTGAAATTCTTACTCAGGCTAATGCTATGTGAAGCAAACAACACTCACATTTAGAGCAAGCATAATTTCAAGAGATGTCAAATCCAAGTTCAAAAGCCCACCAGAGGCAGCAACCATGGCCATGATGAATACAAAGCATGAAAAGGTGTGTCTGTCTCCAGGCCTCTGTGACAGGAAAACTGGCTGTCTGTCGCAGTCAGTTAAATAAGTCTTACTTCAAGCCCTGACCCAGAGCCTTCTACCCTGCTAGACGGTTGCTAATATAAACAAGTAGTTCTGTGTCGTGAACAATGGGCACTGAAACCAAAATATGGTTTCTTCCTACAATTTTAAACTCAGTTCCACGGCTAAGTCAGCCTTAAGTTTTCCATATGGAATTCTTGCTCCTAAGCCTGAATTGGTTTCAATGGAAATTGGTTACAAATGATCGGCTCCGGAGCCACTTGCTAAATTCAGACATTCTCATTTCAAATGTATTTGTTTCTCTATGAAGTTGTGTGTGTGTGTGTGGGGGGGTGTGGATCTGTGAGTAACAGAGACTGTATTGCTTCATTCTGTGTTAAATACGGACATTAGCATCACTGTGTAAGTCACCTTCACGTATTAGAACAGTAGACAGAGTCCTGAGGAGAAGCAACACTCCAATTCAGAGAAAGAGCTAGGAAGAATTTAAAGGAAACCAGAGATCTGGAGTTTTTATATTTTTTTTCATCCTTTGTGAAAATTGTAGCAAGTATTAGTTACTGCACTGGAACCTAATCAAAATTGAATCCCTTTGGTAGCAGGAAGCAGTTAGAGCAAAGTTAGCAATGTAATTTGCAGTTCTATGTGGTTCCTTTTAAGAGGGAATATTGGAATCGGTTTGCACTTGAAAGCAATCTCTATGCACTTAGCCATTTAGCCACCCTGTGAGTATTTCTTTCATGGGATTCAGAGAGGAAAGCTTCAGCATATTAAAATTATGAGTAAAAAATGCTTTAAATAAGGATAGTGTTTTGATTTTTCACCCCTAATACAAAGAGAATGAATTCCAATATCTTAAAAGAAATCCTGATTAGAGAGTTCTTTTTCTCTGCTCTTTCTTTTTTGAAGCTTTTTTTTTTCTCTTTACTTTTTAGTTTTTGTGGTGTCGGTGAATGAGCCAAGTACCGCCTTTAGCAGAGAGTTACACCCTATACCCAGTTCTGCCCTGCTTGAGACAGTATCTATAAAAGATACTCTCATAGTCCTTTCTTGAGTCAAGAACTCTTCTGTGGATTTTCTGTCCTTTCCTCCCTCCTTCCCTTCCCCCTTCTGTCCTTTATCCCTTTTCTGCATTTGTGAGTGTGCATGTGTATGTGCTAGTGCATGTGTGGTGTATGTTTGTGTGTGGTGTGTGTGCATGTGTTTGTTGTGGTATGTGTGTCTACATTTATTGTATGCATATGTTGTAGGTGAGCTATGTATATATGTGTGTGTTATGAGTGTTTGTGTATGTATTTTATTTGTTCTCTGTGTGTATGGTGTCTACATGTGTACTAGTATGATCTGTGTGTGTATCTGCATTTTTCTGGTATGTGCATTGTGAGGGCAAGTGCCTGTATATGGTTTGTGTGTCTCTGTGTACTGGCTATGTGTGTGTTGTATTTGCTGTGTGTACATGTTGTATGTGTATTTTGTATGTGGTGTTTGTTTATATTTGTGGGGTGTGTGTGCATTTGTATATGTGTGTTGCATGTGTATGTTTGTGTACATGGGCCTGTGTGTGAGTGCATGTGTGTGTGTGTGTGTGTGTGTGTGAGAGAGAGAGAGAGAGAGAGAGAGAGAGGCTGGGAACTATCTTCATGCATTTTGTTTCTAGGCAGTTGATCTCCTACAGAACTAAATCCAGCCCCTAGCCCTTCCTTGGCTTTTCTACTTAGATATTCTCTGCTGTGTTTTAACGAATACTTATTGAAACTGAAATATGAATCCACATTTTAACCTCTGCTTGAGTGGCAAAAGAGCACAGACAAACCCAAGCAGCGCCTGGTGGCTTGATCCTAACTGCCAACAGCCAACAATATTGGGTCAGAGCTGGAGAGGCTCAGATGTGTGATTCATTCTGTCTGTGGTCTGTGCTGGGAAGCAAGTAAAGCAGCAATCATTGTACCATTTGCATATTTTAATAATATCACGTTGAATATTTTAAGTGCATAAAGTAAGACAGACTAAGAAAATAAGGAAACAGAAAATTTTCAGACAAGACAAAAATCCTAACTGTAAGTGACTTGGTAAATAATCTAATACTCAGGCTGAACCTGATTCAGCAGCTCCTCCCTGGAGCACAGAAATTTGTCTCTATATTGTTTGTCTACAGAGAAGTTAAAAAGAATAAGGATATATTCTGTGGATTGACACAAATGATAATGATCTTGCAAAGGATTCTTTTTAATTCTGGACTTTCCAGAAGTTAACAATGTATGTCACAAAAATAGTAGCAAAGATGGTGTTACAATCATCAAAGCCAGGGCTACAATTACGATGAGGTTTTATGAATCAGGAACTAAGTGGATTAATGGATATTAAGACTATTGGGCACACAGACTGTTAAAAGGCATTGTAGTTTTACTCAGTGTTGTATTATCGAGCATTCTGCAGGAGGTGTTTGATATCAACTCTGATTCTGCTAACTGATCTGGTCGATCGCTTTGCCAATTTTAAACTCCTCAGCCCATGCATCCATCTCTCTGTACTACTAGAGTCCTTCTGTACAATCCAAAGGCTAGTAATATAATTCATGAATAAATAGCCTCTAAAACCTCTTAATATTCATGACCACTTCAGATTTGCATGGCCTGCTGAGGTCACTCTGTTCAGAGCTTGTCACTGCGCCCTGACAGCCACACCCCCTGAGGTCCACCTGCAGTGGTAGTTCTATGGGCACAGGACACTAAAGCCAAAATACATTTTGTGCTAAATCAAAATATAGATTACTTAATGCAAATGTCCCTATCTTTCTGGGTAATGAAGGTCACAATAAAAATTGGAGGCATTAGGAAGCTGAAGTCTGCAATGTATTCTGCCCTGCCTCTAGAAACAGTTCATCCATAAATATCAAGAGTCCAGAAAAATCTCAGTTCCTTTACCTTGCATATCCAGTTGTAGACACCACTGAATTTTGCTGTCAGAATGTGACTCAAGACTCAATGCTAATTTGACCAATGGGAAAATAACATTTGTTATGTTTAATTAATTATGCTCCTTATGTGACTAATTAAAATGAGGAAACAACCCTGTTTAGAATAGTTAGGATAGGAAAGAGATTCTGCCTAATTCCTACTAAGAAAATTCAATTATGAATAGTCCATTGTCTTCTGGGGTTATCCAATATTTACTACCTGTGATTTCAAATCAGTGATTGGTTAATTATGCCTAACACTTGTCTACAACTCTATTTCTCATGTGTGTATGTATTTCCTTATACATACATACATACCATCTACATATTTATTCTAGAATTTAATTTATAAATCTAAAAAAAAAAAACAACAAACAAAAGCTATTACAGCTCATAAACAAATGAGACAGTTCACCACAGTCTTAGGCTATTGTTATGTTTGAACTCTAATAACTCATTTATGAGCGTTACGATTGCCAGTTCTATCTTGGGAGGAATGAATTAGTTTCCAAAACAGTGCCTGACATAGCATAATAGCCCCATCTTTTAAAGGAAATTATATTTAGTGCGGTATTTATAACAACTTTATAGGTTGTGACATATCCATAAGACATGAAATCTAACCAGAAGAAAATAGATGCACAGGGCATTCTGCCAAGCTTTTAAACACTGTCACAGAAACTGTTACAATTTATGCCTCCCCTTGGTATTTGAGAATGGTGAGACTTTTGTTTCATACCATTTGACTATCTTAATTCGAAAAGCATTACATTGTTCGGTGGCTGCTTGTCAGGTGGGCCTTGAGGTTTTTCTTGGAATCAGATAATAATCGTGTGGAATTGGTTCGTTTGTCTTCCTTTAACTCAAATTCCAAGCCTTTATTATTTCTTTTTAAAGATTTATTTATTTCATTTATATGAGTACACTGTTGCTGTCTTCAGACACATCAGAAGAGGGCATTTGATCCTATACCATATGGTTCTGAGCCACCATGTGGTTGCTGGGGATTGAACTCAGTACCTCTGGAAGACTCTTAACCACTGAGCCATCTCTCCAGCCCTAAGGCTTTATTTTTTAAAGGTGTGATATTGCCTCCTTTGGTTACATTTAGAATTTTGAATGAGTAGATCTACAAAATATTTTTAAAACATTGAGGGAAAATAAATATTTCTCTCTCTCTCTCTCTCTAATGTATTGTTTTGTAACTACATTATAAGATTTGTCAATTGCTTACTTCAATGGCAGTTATGTAGATAGCTTTTCAAAAATCATTTCCCTTGTGAGTACTACTACAGCAAAGGAAAGGTGGACAAGACTGTCTAGGATTTAAACCCTAATTCATTCCCAATTTTGCCTTCAGTTCGGAAGCTTTTTTTTTTTTTTTTTTTTTTTTTTTTTTTGCTTGAGCTACGCATTGCTTAAACAGGGCAAACCAGATAGCATCATTAATCTTTCTCCTCTCTTCACAACTTCACCGATAAAGTAGCTCTTATTACTGTCACAATTTTATTTCCAGAGTGAATTTGTGACTCTATCAGCAAAATGACCTAGTCTCCATCACTGTGTCCCATCAGTCACAGAACTGTGTAGACGTCTACACCCCAGCCATTTCCTAAGCAGTCACCTTTATCTCCCTGAGTGGAACCATTAAGAAAATCTAATCCCATTTTTGTGCACCTCTCTCACAATAGGAACTAAGAGATACTTACTTCTCCTGTTTCTCTTGGGAGCTGAATTCTGCAACACTCAGACATTGGAAACTATATGTTGTTATCTCTATTTATACCCTACTCTTCACCTGCCGGGTCTCTACCTCCCAAGCTTCTCACAGGAACCACTTAGTCTTTGATGGCTGGGTTCCTGGATCTGTGTTAAAAACAAAACAGGTGCCAGCCATTGCCAAGTCAGATGATACTCTGATCATAAACAGAGGTTCTATAGAATTCCAACTCTTCTCTAGGGAGTGACTGTTCCCCCACCCCCACCCCCACCCCCCTTTTTAACTTTGATCTGAAATCATCCATTCTCTCAAATTCCATGTTTAACTTTAAATATAAGCACAAATTATATTGCTGTCTTTCTAAATTCATTGCTGGCCTATAATAGCAATGCTAAAATGAATTGGCCAAGGGGTGTATCCTCTATTCTATTCCATAGAATTATATTGTCTTTTGCATCTCATCGGTGTTTATGCTAAGTATATAATGAAGGAGAAAGTGCATCCTCATTAGGACTGATTACCTAGTGACAGCCCCTGGAAGGCTGCTCTTTAGAGTATGAGATTGACATCAAATGGGGGAGGGGACACCAAGGCAGAGGGGGAAAAGTGCCCAGGCTGTCTTTGGGCTGATTTAATTACAACTAATGGGTTGTCTCCCAGAGACTTTTTCCTTGATGCTCAATGGCATGTGTCAGACACGAAGCTCTGCTGCAATGTCTCAGGTGCTGCAGTTTATGATTGACCCCTACACCGGGTCCCAGTTTACTGGAGAAACTGGTGAGCAATTAGAACTTCCAGCAAAACGAGAAGCAGCTCTCAGAGGCTTGTGGAAACCTTGAAGTTTCTGCTGTCTTTGGAATGAGCAATAGAGCAGACTTAAGCATATAGAAAAGCAACTTGCTGTGGTACTCAATGGCACCCAGAAGTGCAACTTGCCGTGGTCCTGCACGGCCTCCAGAAGTGCACATGGCCATCATCCTCCACGGACCCCCTGTACAGAACTCATTTGCAGAACACAGTTTAGAGAAGTGTTCCATCCCTCACTCTCCTTTCCCATGTCTAGCCTCCAACCAGGCATCACAAACTCTTACTCCTCTGCCTTTTAAACATTTATGCCCATTATTTCTCAACCTCTATTAATGCCAGTATCTGGCATCTCTCTGCGATGCTGTAGCATCTTTTACCCTCTGCAGATTTTCTTATCTAAAACACAAATCCAGTTGTGTTAGTTCCCTCCATTAAAATCTTATCATGGTTCCCATCTCTCTGTAATAAGATCCAAGCCAATTTCTTGTGCCAAACTACCTGCTGGCTCCTCCATTCAATGAAAGTCGCTATACTTTTATTTGGGTTGGTGAAAAAGGACTTACAGTTTCAGACCATGACTTTTAAATCAGAATCATTAGGCTCAAACACATCTTTATCAATGCAAGTGGGAACCATTACAATCAACACATTTTTACCAATAGAGAAATACTTGCTTTATTTCCATCGCATAAAAATCAATGCATTGGGGTTTGATGAACTATTAGAAAGTTGTGAAAATATCTTTTTTTCTGAAAAAGAGGTTGTTGAGAAACTTGAAGGCATGATAGCTGGTTGGCAAAGGGTCTCGGGACCAGGACCTCATATTAGATGATGCCAATTAGATGAGGCAAATATTTATAGATCAACTTGTTCAGTGTTGGACGGGATGGTTGTGTGACATGTGATTGGACATTGCCCTGAAGAACTGAATTCTTTCTGCTGAGTAGTGTGGGCTGTGCAGACCGCAGCTTGGGGCACACCTCATCCATTTGCTGGGTCCCCTCCTCAGAGATAATGGTTTCTCCCAGGCTCAAAAGCTGTGTTGGGTCAGACCTGCAGCAGATCAACAGTGATCATGACCTTCTTGCTTACAAACTCGGCTTTGGGAAGTGCTTTGGAGTCAAGTCACTGAGATACTCATTGTATACAGTTCATCTCTCTTATCATGACACAATTCTATCAAGAAACTGCACATTGCTATTGTATGGATTGAGAGAGAACAACAGTTCAAAGGGACAGCTTTTTAAAAAGATTTATTTATTTGTTTTATGTATGTGAGTACACTGTCACTGTCTTCAGAAACACCAGAAGAGGGCATCCAATCCTATTCCAGATGGTTGTGAGCCACCATGTGTTTGCTGCGAATTGAACTCAGGACCTCTGGAAGAGCAGTCAGAGCTCTTAACCTCTGAACCATCTCTCTAGCCACCAAAGGGATAGCTTTTAAGAAAACATTTTGGTTAGTTCATGAGGCTCCCCACTTAGCAAGCTTTTTGCCTTTCCAATCTGCTTCAGATGACCACGGGGTGGTCCACATTCCGTTTGTTGGCAACTGCATGTGTAGTTGTCCCAGGACCAGCTTCAGTGATTGCTCTCATTCGGTTCTTGTCGGCTGCTGACAGCAGAGCACTCTGCTTCTCATCTTCATGGCTCTCCTAGTCAATGCAAACTTCATGAACCACTGCTTCATGTGGTGCTGTCCTTGGCAGGTCTTCAGTCAAATGCATTGTTGATGCTACAGATGGTTTCTACTGCTTCATGACTCATTTGAAATGGAATGCAAAAAACAAAAAAAATTACTTGAGTTTGCTGTTTGTAACATCATTTCCATAGTATAACACAAATGTAAAAACAAATAGAAAGTCATAAGTATTTGGCAATGCATGAAGGAAGGAATGCACATTAAATGCTCATTAATGGGTAAACTCTTCTGAAAATATCCCCACAAACACACTTGTTTCTCCAGCTATCTGGGTACTCCTTCACCCAGACAAATTCGCGCAAGAAGTTGAGCACCATGATATACTCCGTAGTACAAAAAGGTCTTCTGCATGTGTTAATCAAGGGCAGGACCTGTTCCCTGCCATCTAGGCAAGCCGAAGAGCTTTTCTGAGTGGTAGTGTTCTCATCTGTTGAAAACTAAATAAAATAACTTAACATAGTTCTCATTGAAGTTCCCACCAGAGTAGAGCTGGATGAGGAAGTCCTGAGTCAAGGGCAGGTTTCATGGTTCTCGCTCTCATCCTCTTCCCCCACCCCCACCCAACAAAACAGCACAGCAACAACAATAACAAACCCTTAAGGTTTGTCAGGTTAGTTGTAATTTCCATCCAATATGTATCGAGATTTAAGACTTTGGTAGATCATTAATAGAGAGGATGGTTATCATCTAACATAGTTCTTCAAGAAAAATTATTGCCGGCTCATTGATCATTAGTCCTTACTGAGTATTAAGTAGACTGTTTTGAGAGCCTTATTCTTTGCTTCTGCAGAGAAAAGCGTGCAGGGGAAATTAACCGTACCATCTTTTGGAACACTGTAACTTGTGCTGAAAGCTGACTAAATGAGTTATGACATTTCCGAGTCTTGTATTGCTCATCAGTAAAATGGGGGTGCGGTGTTTCTCCCAAAGGATATTTGGAGAGTGGAAGCAGCCAGTGAACATAAAATATTCAACAGGTTCTGGAAAGTAAGTGACATGTCTTCAACTTTACCCATCTTTAGTGTCCTTGGCTGTTTATCAGTAGTTGTATGAAAGATAACATGAGTCATATGTGCAACTACAAAATCGTTCTTATATAGTCATGGAAACCGGAAGTACCCATCAATAAAACTTATACATCAAAGCTTGAGGCTTAAACAATCAATTTGTTTTAATTAGATGAATTTATGAATACCGTGGTTCTATTTTACATATTGGTTGGGATTCCTGGGATGCTCAGTGCTGCTGACTTTCTAGAGAGAAGGAATAATGCTGGATTCTTTCATTTTTATTTCAAAGATTCAATCTACTTATAATACAAGTACAACCGAGTGAGCTGAAAAGAAAGAGGTATTCACAACATCTGCAGGATTGCAAGGAGTCATTGTCTGGGCTGGATGTGTTCAGACAATTATTATTGCCAGCAGTATTTAAAAGTGTACTGTAACTATTTATACTGTAATGCATATAATATGTGATGTAGAAGAATTCCAATATAGGGGAATGTATCTTTGTTGTATGCAAACATGAAACCATTTTATAAGAATTTCAATGCCTTTAGATTTTGATGTCCACAGGGCTCTTGAAACCAATGCCATAATATATTGATCACTGCTTGGGTGGATAATCCCTGGCAATAATTGACATAGAACTTAGCCTTAAAATCTGGATCAAGCCGTATATTCCATTAGAAGAGATGAGCATCCCTGTACTTAATAATTTTCTAGTATAAAAGTTACCCTTTTGACAATAAGATAATATGGGTTTTCTATCATGTCGTGGGTACATGTGGCCCTTTGAGAGTGCTAGGTGGTCATTTCAGAATTCAGAATTACAGTGAAAAATCAGGTCAATAGATCAGTCAGTACGTAAGAAGCCACATAAGTATAAGAACTGTAGATTTTACTGACAGAAGTAAGTTATAAACTTTTAAACTTTCTTTCAAAAAACAAATTCTGGAAAAAGAAAGACCTAACTGATAAACGTGAGGTTTGCATCACAGAGTTTCCTGAGCCTTAGCGACACCGCAGATCTTTGCGTAAGGGGGTCACGTGCTCGTTTTAGAACTCATATAATATCTAGGTATAAAAAAGTAATGAGGAAAAAAAAACCTAAAAGCAAGACCTTCTGTTTGGAGTTTCCTTGCTTTGATGTGGACTTCATTTAAATCATTTGTTGGAACAGTTCCCTTAAATTGCTGATTTCACAAAGGCTGGCAACATAATAGTGCATTGTGTCTGGCCCTTAATGTGGTTATTTGAGCCAAAGCCAAAACTAACAGCATCAAGGGGCCTTTTGCAGGTTCAAGTTAGGTTCATTAGAATCCAGGATCCTGGGTAAGAGCACTGAGTTCATCAGCATACTGTGGTCTTTACCTGCAAAGCTTTACCTGTTGGCTGGATGAATTTTGATAAATATGGAACACTTTTGCTAGACTGAAACAAGAGAGAGTCAACTGCTTTAGGAGATGATGGTTTTTAGAAACATAATGTATATTGCAACAATTCACAGAAGTCCTGGAAAATAAGCTTGCTACAATAAACATTGTATTAAGATGTCAAAGGGAACACACACACACACACATCACCACCTCAACAAAAGCAGCATCCCCTGCATGTGTTGCTACTCTTAAAGATGATGAATCCAGGAGCCTTATCCTAAATATCACCTGTGTGTTGCTATGCATTCACCTGGCCTTTTCTTATCTTGTATTTAAAGGTTATGACTTTTTAATGCAAGGACAATCTAGAGAGGGTTTGTGTTATAAAATAGGAAACACTCAAAAGGCAACATGTGACAGCACCTTGCACAAAATCTATTTGGCCAATGAGTCCTGTGTGAGGAAACCAAAAGGAAAACACCATCATCCAACGTTGAATGGCGTCTCGGTACAGTTGAAGAGGAGAAAGGTTTAGGAGACTAACGCCCTCGCCTCACTGTTCTGACACAGTGGGGTTAACAGGATGCCTAAGACCAATTCTGCTATTCCTTTATTTACCTACCCACCTCTTTTGTAAATTTTTTTCTATCACTAGTTCATGAGATAGAGACACAGCAGCACTTTAGAATATAAAGCTGATTTTCTTTTTAATTTATTTCTTCCAAGAAGGGTGAAGAGCTCCTTGTGTTCTTTTTTTTTTTAATTAGTTATTTTCTTTATTTACATTTCAAATGTTATCCCCTTTCCTAGTTTCCCCTCTGAAAATCTCCTATCCCCTTCCCCCTCCCCCTGCTCCCCAACCCACCCACTCCCATTCCCAGTCCTGGCATTCCCCTATACTGGGACATCGAGCCTTCACAGGATCAAGTGCCTCTCCTCCCATTGAGCTTCTTATGTTCTTGAACCTTAAAGAAAATAGCTGTTCTACCTGAATGATGGCTGAAAAACGTAACGTTCTCTTAGATTTCTTTAATTCGCCAGTAAAGGTGTGGGATGGATGTTTGTTATTTAAATGAAAGACTTCAAAACTAACCCAGTAACCTTAGTACCACTAATTTGAAACACTCTTAATGTATGTGCCATCAAATAATTGAAGAAATAAGTAGAGCAGTCAGAAGGACGAAATAATGCATACAAGAGAGGGTCCTGAGACAAGTTATCATTCAGCCTGTGAAGAGCTCAGCCTGGCCCTTCCATTGTGTTCTGAGTCTCACATGGGAAACACCCATCTGCATAAGCATGGAGAAGGTATTCTACAGCCCCAGTTGGATGGATGACTGACTGTTTCTAGTAATCCACATTCCCAAATAGTGTTGTCACCATGAACATATATCATGGGCCATGCGGATCTATAAAATGTGCATAATTGAGTCTGAGAATGAGACTGGCAGAAATAAATGACCTTTTCTTTCTAGTCATTGGCAGAGCACTCACACTCAAAAGTTAGGTTTCTTGCAAACAATCTCATAGAATTTTTAGGCTTGGAGTCATTGAGTGAGATTGTGTATTATTTGGTATAATTAATTTTAATTCTCCAATTCAAATTTGCTTAGTAAATTTTATCCAGAATATTTTAGACATAAATTAAGTGAATTTTCATTACTCGCTGTGTAATAGAATTTTCACAAAGAGAATAATTGATAATTGTTGAGTGTACTAAGGACATTTTTCTTTACCAGGAACCTTGGATAAAATAACTATACTAAATAATTGAAATTTTGATTTTTAATCCATGCATTATATATTAATATTATATATTATATATTTTTACCCATGCACATACATATGTGTGTGTGTGTATATATATATACTAACTTTATTATCCGTTTGTTATTATTTCAGCTATTTTGACAGATATACACAGTGCTAATTAAGGGTAACGAGTACTCACTATTTCTGGGTCTAAAGAGACCTTTCAGAACATTCCAAACAACATGTCATGGTTAAAAGAGTTCCATATGACTTTGTGGAATCTAGGGTCCGTTCATTTTTTTTTTTTAATGCCAGCAACTTCAAACTGTGGAGTAATTTTAAACTTTTCATTTTTAAAAATGTTCTGGATATATTTTAAATTAGCACTTCAAAATACTTTACCTAAACTTTGCAAAGCAAACAAACAAACAAAAAAAAGATTACTATGGCATGAGCACATTCATTTGATTTTCGAATTTCTTAGGATTCGATATCCAGTGAGCCAGCACAAACACACCTGCAAAACTTGCTCAAACGAGTTTAAGACAAAATGACTCTGAGTAATTGCTTTGTAACAGATTTATAAGGGCATGGAAATCCATAAATGGTTATTAAAATTAGCTTAGGGACATTCATTTTGTGTGGTCGATGCTATTGCTGGAGACTTTGGAGCGCTGCACAATTAAACCTGATAGATGGACCGATATACAAAGATGTCTTAGAAAGTCAGCCTCGCAGATGGCAGAGCAGTTATTTCAAACAGTGCCTTTTAAGTCATTAGCGAATAGACAAGATCTGCCTTTTCACTCTTACAGATGAAGTTACTGCCTAATGTTGGTTTGAGTTATATTCCTAGGGAATAAATGTTTAAGTAACACAATTCTATGCTGGGCCTCAGGAAACTGAAGGTTAGCCATGGTTGCACACTTTTAAAATCATTCACTTAGAAACTAGCATAAAAATGAGGGAACAGAGGCCTGATATTCCTTTATATTAAATTGCAGACTGGGATGATAAAGATTTGGCCTTTTGACTGCATACCTTAGAGGTGTGTTTGTTTTCAATGCTCTGTCCTATCCTGTTTTTGAGATGAAGTTATCTTTTGTGACATTTTGCTTGGGATAAAGATATATAAAGATATATAAAGATATATAAAGATATATAAAGATATATATATATATGTATATATATATATATATTATAAATCACATATTCTCCCCATACTTTTGAGTGAGGGAGACACCTGAATTCCAAGCCTGCTTTTACCTGAGGGATAAACTTTACCAGGTGACTGAGTCTTCCACACCCTCCCGTGGCACAAAGATTGAGCTCTTTCTGTAGCTGCTGGGAAAGTTTCCATTGTATGACCAGAGCACACAGCTTACACTGATGGCTCTTTATTATTAAAAATCTACACAGTTTTAACGATCACATACCTGATTTTTTGTGGGGATTGCCTCCATCCAAAGTGGTTTACTGTCAGTTGTTTAAGGTTATCATCAGCCATCCTATTCCAGGACTTCCCAGAAATATGCTGCCTAAAGAGAGGCATCATCATACATTGGACATTTCTCAACACGTTACATAGCCTACAAAAAGTGCTGAGACTTTCGAAGGGTAAGCAGATAGGCCAACAGCTGAGGGAGGTGATACAGATCCACACTCGTGAAACCAAGGACTATGAAAAGTGGGTTCACACATTCACAGGAAAAGTGTTTTCCCCTGGATTTGAGAGGTGTTGCAGTTTATCTCTAATGGGGATTTGTAACTTGGGAAACACTTGCCACTTGACAAAAGCTTGGGGATAAGATGTACTGTGGTCTATGTCATATTCAAAAGGTCAGGGTCCAAGTGATGTAAAAAAACACCCAAGTGTCACACAGCTAAGGCACACTAAGCAGGTAGCTCTCAATTTGAGAGACTTAAGACTATATTGAAGGACTTTTAATGCCAAAACGTACTAATGGATGCATCTTGTGTGTGTTGGTTGGTTTTAATCAATATGGCTTTATTGGATATTAGATTAGGAAAAAAGTAAGATATTAGCTCAGGTGAGCAGTTTGGTAGTTGAATGTAGTGTCAATTGGGCCCTATGCAGGAATCTTAACTGATATTTGCTAAATGTATGTAAACTCCCTTCAAAATATGTATGTTTATACATGCAGACTGTTTCAACTCTCAGCCTAGGTCAGAGAGGTCTCATTTAGCAATGGGCTATGGTCAAACAAAGGGATTCCTAACTCCTGTAGGAGTTACAGGACTGCAAATAAGGGACTTTTGAGTGCTTAGCTATGAATGGAATATTTCTATTACACACTCTCAGGCCTAGAGGACATCGTGAGAAAGGGGATAGAAATATTATAAGTGCCAGGAGATGGAGAAGAGAACTCTGCCAAGGTGGGTTTTGTACATGATATAAACATTGCAGATAATGACCTGAAGCAAGAGTGATCAACTGTGCAAGACGTTCAGGGGGTGAGGTGGGGTATCTAATTGAGAAGAAAGATATCATTGAGGGGGGGACATGTAATTGGGAAGAGACTGTAAGAACCCGAAGTTGGGATGTATACTATAAATGGTGTGTTTACTGTAGCTGATGTGGCCATTGCAGTTAGGAATCCGTAGCAGGAGTGATCTCCCATGTGAGACTTCCGGTGACTGAGGGTAGGGGATCTCATTGAGAGGAAAAGTATTATGGGGGGAACATGTGTAATTGGGAAGGAGAGCATCAGGAAGGGAGGGGAGGGGATAACAGAAAGTAAGGAGAGGGAAGCGTGATTATCACGTATTATTTGTGAATGAAAAACTGCTCAAAATGACTTTCATTCTCTTTAAATAGTAGTAAGTAAATTGATGGACTCAGGGATACTGAGAAGCGGAATCAGTAAAGGAGTCTTTACCTTCAAGGAAGAGGAATAGAAAGATCTAGGCTTCCAGCTTCAAAACCATGACACCAGCGTTTTTATACTTCGAACTATGATCCTGAGAACTTCTGTTTTGCGGCACGCAGGCTGTCATCGTGGGTGACAGGGCATAGGCATTTGAATCATGAATTCTTTAATGCACAGATACACAATGGGCAGCATTAAAAAAAATGATTGCTCTAAAGGAAAGTGGGTGATTTTGGAAGGAAGAGAAGAAGAATACAAGCTTTCAACCATTACCTAAGACGTGTCAGACATTGCTCAAAGGTCAGGGTGCGTGGTTTGTTAGACCATCCTCAGAGAAGATTTAAATGAAACAAAGAACTGACAGCAAGGTTTCTCGGTTCTGTCTGGCACGACTGGCGTCTTGCGACCCATCATTCCTTGTTGTGATGGCTGTCCTGGATGCTGTGGTGGAATCCTCAGCATCTGTGGCTGCTGCTCACCGAAGACAGGGAGCTCTGCCTCATCCCCTCTCTCCCACTTCAGTCCTGACAACCAAAATTGCCTCCCGAGCCATTGTTCTGCAGAATGACAGGAGGTATTTGATCAGAGGCAAAAAGTTCACAGTGTTTTATGTATCCATTAAGTACATTCTAAAATATCCCCTTTATTCTCTCTATTTTTATGTCTGCAAAGTTAAAAGACATAATGACAGGCTTTTATGTTAAACTCAAACCTTTCCCCCCAAAAAAGAAATAATACCGGGTATTAAAGTACCTGAAGGGCTTCTGATTGTTAGTGATATTATCATTCATGTGTATTTATGCCCGAAAGTCTCACACACCAGTGAATGGGCTTCCTTAGTTCAAATGGAGATACCTTCATTACTTGAAAGTCAGTTTTCTGCTGTGTGGCCCAAAATATGCTTCTTCCTTAAAGCTCAGTGACTTTGCAGCCCATTCATTTTTCTTCCACAATGAGGTTTAAAAGAAAAGAAAAAAAAAATCTCATCTGTCAGACTTGTTAACTGAGCCCTGCTCTTCGCTGTAGAAGAGTATGAAAATAAATCCCAGGAATGTAAAGATCCATTAGAAATTAGCTGCTCATAATGAAAACAGTCCTATTAATGATAAGAATTTGGCGCAGATGATCTCTCTTGTATCCACATGAAGAAAGCTGCTGTTCTCTTTAGTCCTAACATGGGACCTTCAGGATGGAAGCTTGCTTTAATATAAAACCTTCTAATGGCATAGACCAGGAGTCTCAAATACATGAATTATTCCCAATTACTATTCCAGTCTTCTTCATTCTCACCTCTCTGCCCCATTCACTGCTAGAGACAGAACCTATGCTAACTGTGTATTTTATGGTTACCAGAGAAATACCCAATCATTCATATGTCACTTGTAAGGATACACTAAAATATATTTGCCATAGGACTTCAAGTAATGAGATATTAATGTAAAATACAAAGTCTAATCATACTGCAATACATAAATATTTTACCTTCTCTAATTTTTTGATATCTTTTAAATTTAAATTTAACATTAAGAACTATTTATGTAAAGTTCTTCATCAATTGAAAATAATATTACACAAAAGAACCCAGAAACTTAGAATACCCATGATATAAGATACAATTTTCTAAACACATGAAACTCAAGAAGAACAAAGACCAAAGTGTGGACACTTTGCCCCTTCTTAGAATTGGGAACAAAACACCCATGCAAGGAGTTACAGAGACAAAAAGTTTGGAGCTGAGATGAAAGGATGGACCATCTAGAGACTGCCATATCCGAGGATCCATCCCATAATCAGCTACGAAACGCTGACACCATTGCATACACTAGCTAGATTTTGCTGAAATGACCCAGATAGCTGTCTCTTGTGAGACTATGCCGGGGCCTAGCAAACACAGGAGTGGATGCTAACAGTCAGCTATTGGATGGATCACAGGGCCCCCAATGGAGGAGCTAGAGAAAGTAACCAGGGAGCTAAAGGGATCTGCAACCCTATAGGTGGAACAACATTATGAACTAACCAGTTACCCCCCAGAGCTCGTGTCTCTAGCTGCATGTGTATCAGAAGATGGCCTAGTCGGCCATCAGTGGAAAGAGAGGCCCATTGGTCGAGCAAACTTTATATGCCTCAGTACAGGGGAACGCCAGGGCCAAGAAGGGGGAGTGGGTGGTTGGGGGAGTGGGTGGGGGAGCGTGTGGGGGACTTTTGGGATAGCATTGGAAATGTAAATGAAATAAATACCTAAAAAATTTCTAAAAAAAAAAAAGAAGAAAATGATATTACTAGGGCAGAATATTTGTATTTTCCAACTGCTGCTTAAATTCAAGACCTCATACATGTTTCACACACAGGCTGATATATCTTTAATCACTATAAAGAATATTTTTAAACATCTTTTAAAGCAGACTTTACCAATGTGTAGATGTAATCTATGGAGAAACCACTGGGCAGGGTGGTCTATCCAGCTGTTCCGCTCTATGCCTCTGAATAGCCACTTAGAAATCACAGCATAGCAAATGGTGTAAGATTCAAAGTCTCTATTTTCTGCTGTCTGTAGTGTTTTGTTGAAACTGCCATGGGCAAGTAGGAACAACGTACTTTTTAAGATCCCTAAAGGCATCGAAGTCTGCAATCAATATGTAGTTCACTGGCCCTTACTGGCAATTGCTGCTTCCCTGTGCTTTGCTTGGGTTGTTCATTCTGTGGTCCAAATGATGGTATCCTTTGCCAGGCAGAAGCTCCTCAAGTTTGTAGTGCCTTCCTTCTTCATTAATTGTTGGTCTTAGTGCCTGTGCTAACAGTGTTCTGTTCTGAACTCCTTTTCCCGTGCCAATGAGTTGAAGGGTGTTGTCTACTTTCTCTTCTATCAGGTTCACTGTATCTGGTTTTATATTCAAGACGCTGATCCCGTTTAAGTTGAATTTCAGTTTGGTTGTTTGGGTTTTTTTTAGTGCAGGGTGCTAAGTACAGATCTCTTCGTATTCTTCTATATTGCATACATGCAGTTCGACTAACACCATTTGTAGAAGATGTTGTCTTTTGTTTTCAAGGTAAGTCTGGCTTCCTTATTGAAAGTCAGATGTCCATAGGTTCATGGATCTAACTCTGGTCTTCAATTTGATCCATGATTTTGTCTTTGTGCCACAGAAATGATGTTGCTACCGGGGAGGAAGCAAAGATGGAGAGGTGTTGTAAGTCTTTAGATTGGGAGGCATCAAGAAGAGTTAGGCAAGAGTGAAGCCCCCTGTGTGTGGTGCGCTTCATGGGATTCTCAGTGGCAGGTTACAAGTCACTCTGCTGTCTGGAGATTTCTTTTGACATGCATATATATATAAAAAAATAGAGCTGAGACCCATTTTATAGACAGATCTATGCTCTGTGAATAAGAAAACAAAACAAAACTGGCTTGACTGTCAAGGGGAAAGTAGAGAAAGATGAAATGTATTGAAGAATTTAAAGAAATTTGTATAACTAATATTTTAGAAGAGAAATGAAAGAATAATGATTTCCTTTGGAAAAAAATACTAGTAGAGGAGTATGTAGGATTTGCCAAGTTTGTTTGTTCACTTATTTATTGGTTGACACTGGAACAAATAAAAGGTGCTATGAACTGTGACGGGGTTTTTATTAAGGTATTTGGGATCAGTTCCTGATACCATGGTTATTAAAAGCTTGAAAGTCTTCCGTTGTTCAGATCTAGTTTTCTCAAGGATTTCTGACCCTTTTAGTGTTGATGATGAGAGATGTTCTTAGATAATATTTCAGGTCTTTAATAGACTGTAAGAATTATTGTTTGTCATTGGTACAATATGCAAAACTTTTTAGCCTGAAGTTCTGGCATGTGATTCATTTTGGTCCTGTGGATTGTTGATAAAACTTTAAGGAAGAAAGGCCACTTTAAATCTTAAAGGAGCAGCTCCCAGTGACTGTATTGCTTTTCTTCCATTTTTGAAATATAAAGAGTTTTTTTTTAAAAATGAGAAATATTGAAGAACCTATGTGAATCATTTGTCTAATCTCCTAACCTAACTGTGTTAATCTGGTAAGTTTGCTTCCAGATGTTAGTCTTTGAAACAGTTCTACAACTTTTGTTGATTCAAATAGTATTTGCCTGACACTCAGATCCCTTGTGTAGCTCCTGGGTATCCTCCTGCTGTATAAGTCAATCGCTTTAAGATATTAAGAAATGTAAAAACGGCTTTTTCACCTGCTTTTCTTCTACAATTTTTAAACTCCTCTAAATAATGCCTATTATTTCACTAAAATCAAAAATAAAATTTTACACATATTAAATACTTGACTCACTTTAAAATACTGCATATGTGGGAGAAATGTACAAGAGAACTTTTTTTTTTCTATTTTCTGACTGAACTGCCTCAAAGCCAGAGTCCTTGACTTGGATGTAAACTACAGGAACATGTACCAAGTTAAATAAATTTTGGTGTGGGAACTTTTAATTTATATGAAGTGGATTGTAGGTTCCCACTCTGGTGCATGAAGATCTTCTGCGTTTGATAGCAGTGACCTTTACTTCTGAAATAAAGAAACAGACTCTTTGCTTTGTATAATTTTAAGGAAATATTACTGTATTAACATTATGTTTCAGCCTGAAAATGAATACTGTGAATTTGACTTTTAAATATTTTGTTTTTCCTGTTTTCATTATATACATATATATATATATATGCACACATCTAAGCTCATTATTGAGGTCTTCCATCTAAATTCATGGTCATGGAATAGTATGACTCGTTTGGTGCTCAGCAGAAAGGCAGATTCTCAGAGCCCACCCTGATCTTTAGCATCATTATCCATCAGTATGGGGCTCATCTGTACATACAGTTGAGTGTGAGTAGCTTGGGTTGAGTGGAATACCATTGCCGGTGTGAGACTTATAAAAATCAACCTATCAGTGGGCCTGCCTGGGATTTCACATTCTTTATCTTAGAATTGTGTATGTTTCATTTTTGTGTAGAATTAGCAGCTAATATTTATACTGCTTTGAAACTCCATTCCTTAAAAAGTAACTGTTACCTGATAGCAAAGCAGAAAATTCTGGAAAGACGCTTTACAATATTATTACTGTCTGCACATCGATCTACCGTTTTCCATAGTATCGATTTCAAGACTCATTTCTATTTTCCTAAGTTACTCATGACTGTGCTCGAAGTGCTAACAAATATTCATCCATGGAGAGTGTGATCAGCGTGTCTAAATACGAGTGTGTTCTTTAGTGGATGTGAAAGCAGAATCACGGTTTAAGTCAAATCTTACTACTTTGTCTGTTTCATTTTGCTCGCTCATTTCCTTATTTTTATTTATTCCATGTTTTCTTTTTTGTTTTGTTTTAGTTGGGTCTGGTAAGTTGACATTTTCTTGGCCATCTCCTAATCACCGTGTCACTGTGAGTGGAACTTCTCCTCCCCTTCCCATCCATACCCTTCCATGTCCTTCAACCAATCAGCATCCATGTTTCACTTGTCCTTGGCCACAAAGACAGACTGCACAGAATAAATCTGCAGGAAGTATGGGTAACTGTGACAAAGAGTTAAAGGTAATGGGTTTGCTAACTTTCTGTCTTATTAAGTCATGTGTGATCTGAGCCCTTGAGTTATTTCCTTCCTGAAATACTAGATAAGTCTTAGCATTGTATCTTGGTAAATGAAGGACAATTTTATTTTATGCCTCTATAGCATTAAAGGAACAGAACACATGCCAGGAGAACAGTTCAGTTTTCTTTGTTTCAAGTGCATTGTTTTATAATTATAATTCAGTATTCCTTAAAGTTCAGCTCCTGACTTACCTTGGCCTTGGAGCTACTTACTGCTCATCTCCATTGGTTTTCTATAAGGTTCATTTTATTTCATATAGGAATTAGCCAAATGGATTATATAAAATTTGCTTTTTTTTTAAATGAAGTCCTTTGCACTTAGTTTAGAAGATCCATTCATTCCTTGGTGTTGACAGAATGCCACGTTGAGAGAAATTGTGATGCCAAAAGATAGGCTAGATGCCAAAAGATTTTCACCTTAAATCTCTCTCACTGTTGTTTAAGGATCGTGGTTATTATTCTTTCATATTCACACGTGTAGGATGGGCTTTTCAATAATGGAGTACGTTAGGTGCTGAATCTACAGAGCTATTATTGAGAAGAAAGAAAAAATCAAAATGGGAAACAATAGAGATTGATTAATTATGTTACATATGATAATACATTAGTTACTGAATAATTATTAAAATGATGTTTTAGTAGTATCTTGTTAAAAAATATTACCTTGTTTCCATGGTAGAATTATTGGCAGTTGTTCTTTTTATTCTTTGTCCATTTTTTTTTCATATTTACAGTACCTACTATATTACTCTATTGGTTATATCATTATGTCTTTTGAACACAGCTAACTTAAGTAACTTAGAATTCAAAAACCATTACAATATATAGTCATAAACCATCAGATCTGCGTATGTGCTGAATCTCTTCAGTCAAAATAAATATATATTAATAGAAATTTATTTGGTCTTTTTTCCCTTAGAGATAAAACTATATCTGATACCTGACAGACATAGAGAAAGGATTTTTTCCCCTGGGTTTATTTTTTAAAGCATGATATTTCTGGCTTCAAACTCTTAGATACCAGCAATTCTCTTTGTAGACCTTCTGGGTAGCTGGTACTAGAGGCTGATGCCACTACACCAGTCGGAGGAGGATTTGTAGACTTTGGTTCTAAGAAGTCTCTTGTGGCTGATGTCACTGTTGATGTTGGCTAAAGCCTGTGCCTACAGAATATACTAAATCATTTCCAAGCAAATATCCTGTGTGGAAGGATTGCTTCAGGATAAATGTAGTTAGCATAAGGGTTTGTATTCCTTTTTCCCAAATAAGTCTTTGAGGTTTGAGGAGAGCTGGCATTTTATAAAAGAAACAGTCTCTGGCACAGATTCCTAGGCGAGCTCCTGAGATTTGGGATGGAGACCACCCCAAGGCTTCGCTTGACTGAGTGGTTTGAACATTTATATTTTTCTACTTGGATTCCCTTCGTATTGGAAAGTCATCTGCTCCCACGCATCTAATTAATCATTTGGTTTTCTTTCATTGAAAGAAACCAAACTCTAGTCTAGGTTTCGTTTATTATCCAGTCAGCTCTGAGTTTCTAAGTCTAATAACATTAGTTATTCTACGGAGGAAAACGCTCCTCTTTGACTTGGTCCAGGAGGGAACTTCCCCAGGCAACCAGGAACATGCTTATCATTATACCTAGGTAATGACAGCGTTAGCTAAATTCATGAGTAAACCACTGGGTCACAATCACAGGTTTTCTACCAAAAAAAAAAAAAATTATAAGCTAGAACTTCATTTTGACCAAATTGAACTCCAACTGTGTCTCCCAGCTTTATATTTTATCTTCTGTAAGTTAGAGAACCTTTGAAAACATTTGGCCTTATTTTTCAAGTATCCTATTATTTTCTAGTTAACTGTTAGATTGTCTACTAACCTTCATTTAAAAAAAGAAAAAAGCCTAGAAGAAAGTACATTTATCTAGAAGTTAAGAGACCTAACTACTTTCTTCAGTTTTTATTACAATATTAACTGTGGACAAATGACATTATATTTTCTTTTTTAAAGAATGTTTATATTGATATAGTTATGATTCTATATATGTATAGTATGATGCACCTATTAAATAGGTTTTAATATGCTTTTATGATATACTTTTGTAATATAACATATATATGCACACACATATGTATATCAGATACAATTGATGTGAAAATATAAGATTATTTTCACAAATACATAAACAAACAAATAAGAAAACAAAGTCATAAATGCAGGGGTGGTCACCAAGATTGGGAAGGGAATCAGAGAGAAATGAGTCGTGGAATTACACACGATCAAACACGTCACACACATGTATGAAAGTGTCAGAGTAGACCCCATTATTTGTATAATTCATATATGCTACTAAGGAAGCTCTGAGAAAGTAAAAACCCTTCCTCTCGTAGGCAGTCTGGTGACATTCTTAGGTGGCATCTGAGTTTCAATTCAGATTTGTTCTAGGGAGTAACCTTAAGTGACTAACAAAAGCATCTGAAAATACTTTCAAGGGAACGAAGGCCAAGAGGGTACTGGCCATGAAGAGTGGGTTAGAGGACCCCAGCCCTGTATAAGGAGTTAGAAGTCAGGCATGTGCTGAGACAAGAGGGAATGATTAGTTTTTTCAGACAGCTGGTAGGAAGTGGATTTGGGGAGTCTGCACATTAAGTAAAAGGCCATACTCAGTACATATTGTTTGATTGTTTTTTTTCTCCTGTGCAATGCCCAGTCCAAATGCAGGCTCCAACTCCCGACCCAGGCCTGCTCTGTCAGCGTACATACCTTTCAGCTGCCATTGCCCTCAACGTAACTGATGCAGTTTTCTGACACGCTATTGACTGGTGGATGAAGTAGCCATTCACGTCTGTCTAAATCAAACAGTTTGGACAAAGCTGGCAGTATTTATGATGTCAGGATGAGCAGATGTTCTGAACCTGCCCTCATTTCCATATATATTCTGTTTGAACATGCCCTTGCCCATGTAAATGAAGGGGGCACGTCACTCCACTATTGCTTTCAATCCATTTCTATTCAAATAATTGGACTGAAGATTTTAAATGGCTCTAATTTGCATGGTAGCATTTCAGGGGCTTTCGAGGTAAATTAAAGCAATTTCAGGCCCTGCCTGGATCTAGAGATCTTGCATATGCGTGATTAGACATCATTCACCTTGAAGCAGCTCTCAGTGAGAAAAGATAATATTTATTCATACAATAATTTTCGGGTATGAATTGAATGGGAAGGGTCAGCTTGTAGCTCAAGAATTCTTCTAAATGTGAGGATTCTAGGTCAAGTAATAAACTCTTCACTATACAACTCTATCTCATTCGATAAATATGCGTTTAGCAATTTTACTTTAAAGGGAGGGTGGGAAGTGGTCAGTGATTAGACTGTGGTGTAGGAAATGCAGGCAGGACCATGTAGGGACTGTGGTGCCATGATCGTATTCCCTGTGTTTCCTTTCTCTAGAGCCGCCACATTTTGTTGTAAAGCCTCGGGACCAGGTGGTTGCCTTGGGAAGAACAGTGACTTTTCAGTGCGAAGCAACTGGAAATCCTCAACCAGCTATCTTTTGGAGGAGAGAGGGGAGTCAGGTATAACTATTTTCTACCTTTTTTTTTTTAAACAGAAGATACAGGTATTAGTAATATGCAAAGAAAAATCCAAGTATCATGAAATGAGACACCAATCACATGAGCAAGAAATGAATTAGTCAAAAACCCCAGAAATATTTAGAATGAAGAGGAAAAGAGGAAGGGGTCCCCGTTTGAATTCTCAGAGCCATGGTCAATGCCTTATTTTAATACTCAAAAGTATTTTAATACTCAAAGTAATACTTTAACACACAAAGTGGTGTGTATAAGCCACCACTTTGCAATATACATGTCCCTTTCGCTTAGAAACTGTCCCCACTAATAAAGCCTCGTCTATTTTCTCCTATATAATTCAATTGCCTTTTCTGTTATGCCACTATCTAGAATCACACATGAACAGATCTAAGTATATTGGAAATGAAACAGAGGTTAGTTTGATTCTATGTAAGTTCTCCAGAAGCTCAGGGATGTATAATATCTTCTGAAGCTCCAAATGATGCAAAATCCCCTTTAGCATCAATGCCATGCCCCCTAGAGTTCAATACTCTCTAGTCTTTAAAACTATCCTGTGTACTCATTACCTGCAGATAGATCGTGTTTTCTAAACATTCTGTACTCTAGAATATTAACTCCCGTGCTGTCAGGTTTCAGCGTAATATGTAAAGCAAGGGCAGAGTTTAGAATCTCTTCTTATCTCATCCATGTGATTTTTTTTTCCTTCTTAAATAAGGTGAAGTACCTTACTTGTAAAAATTAAGTCCATTCATTTTCAGTATGGTCATTTCTTGGTCTGTCTTATTGCTGCTTGACTCAGTGTTAAGGATACCATTGTCCTCCTTCTAAAGTTTTTTTTTTTTTTTTTTTTTATAAAGAGCAAGCAAATAGCTTAGTGACTGAACTCTGTGATCCTTCAAGGGCAGTTCCACCAACTTCCATGTTTTTGTTTGTTTGTTTGCTTGCTTGCTTTAGTTCTGGTTGACAAACATCAGTTTGATTATAGCATGTAGGCTATCATTTGAAATCTAATATCTTGATGGGTTCTAAGATACTCCATTTGGTTGCACAAAATTAAGCTTGCTGAGAACAAGTAAAAGACAAGGATTAATAGAACAAGAAGAATTGAAATTGGATTATGCAAGAATATCTTTATAGCAAAATATGTAATCCACAAGACGTCCTTTTTACTAGTGTGACTCTTCAACTGAATTAATTTTCAAAATTTTTAATTACTTTGGCTCAACAGTGCAAATCGTTTTGCATAGAGTCATTAAAACTTGTTCCACCGAGTTTTGCCTAACACTTTACAAAATGATTCTTGCTAAATAGCACCAAAACTGTAAAAGTAAAGCAGTTTCCTCGGTTAGAAAAAGGTCTATATACTTGGTTTTCTAAAAAACAACACGAGAAGTACAAACTTCTACGGAATTGCTTTCTCTTCAATTCTACCTGGACTTCCAAACCTCCACACCATGCATTCTTCTCTCCTAACAGGAGAACACGATAAACCACTGCTATGTGACGGGTTAGTGGTCCAGAACAGTAGAGATAGACAGCAGGAAGAAATGCTTGTGATGGAGCCAAAATCGCATCCTTGCCTGTAGTTTATCAGAATGAGTTGACATTTTCAGTTTGTTTATGTATTGTACTATTCGCCATTCATATATATATATATATATATATATATATATATATATATATATATGGGTTGTGGTGAAAGGATATTTGGTTTATGTATATGTGTATATCTATACATATATTTGCAAATGTATACATTAACTTTGCCACGCTCTTCAGACCTAGCGGTTAACCTGTTCCTATTCTTTCCTCCCTAATTCTGGTTTCAGAATCTGCTTTTTTCCTACCAGCCTCCACAGTCCTCTAGCCGATTTTCAGTTTCCCAGACAGGAGACCTCACCATTACGAACGTCCAGCGGTCTGATGTCGGCTACTACATCTGTCAGACTTTAAATGTTGCTGGAAGTATCATCACAAAGGCCTATTTGGAAGTCACTGATGGTAAAGTAAAATATTTTCTTTCAGAATAATCCGGATTGGTTTAGGGTCTGAAAGAGCCTTGTGTATATCTTCAGAGCAAGCTTCTCACTCTTCCTTACAATTATTTTAGTGTAAACTAAAGAGGGTGTCGGTACACTAGCGATGCTATTGATCTTCCTCTACAATGTGCTATACGTCTCTGTGTATTGATCAGATTCCTAAAACTACCAAGATTCTGCATAAATGATTTCATTCTGAAGAGCTGAGCACAGGAAGGTTTTCAAGTTTCAGAGAAATGTAAAACAAGACACCATCTTGTAGAGTCTCAAGACTCTCACTAGAACCCATCGTTTCTACCATTTTCTCTACATGAGGAAGAAGAATTGATTGTTAATTCAAAAGCTGACAGATAACAATATGATAGGTTTTCATCATAGTCTTGATTTATTCTATTTATTAATTCCCTAAACATGGTCAGCTATTGCCAAATATATTATAAAGACATGGTACTTGAGAAAATCTTTCAACCAACAAAATACAAGTTGTAATCTTCTGAAAATATAGAACAAATTATAAATTGCTTATAAATATATTTATACATGTGCATATATATGTACATTTTTGATATAAGAGTTTAGTTTTTAAAATATATTTATTTCATAAAAGAAAAGGTCTGTAAATATATGAAATAAACATTTATAGATATATGTGCATGTATTTACTGTACATGCTAAGATACCTATACATAGACTAAATAAATATATTTTAGATATATGATGAATATATTACATATGTATAACATGTAATATATATATTGATGCAGCACATTTCTGTATGTGGGTGTATAGGCAAGAAAGCATCACTGTAAATATCTTTGAAATCACAATGACATGCTTTTTGTTTTCAATATTGAATTTATTTAAAAACTTAAAATTATTTTGCAATTTTAATTCAAGCAGCAGATTAAGGGTCCTAAGAAGCAAGCACTTCATTGTCTTTCCAGGGAAACGATGGTACAAGATTGAAGGAAGAGAGTCAGAAATAAAAGATGCTAGCTAGTCTTTCTTTCTAGTTGACGGTGTTGTTTGTGTTCATCTTCTGTGTTCATGAGTGGATGTGTGTGAGGCAGGTGAAGGCCACAGGACACTTCAGGTGCCTTCTACTTGTTATAAAGACGGAGTCTCTCATTGACTGGGAACTGGCCAGAAAGACTAGGCTGGCTGGCTAGGGCGCTCCCAAATTCCTGCTGTCTTTGCCTCCCCAGTCCAAGGATTAAATGCACACAAAATAGTTGTTGCATCATTATTTCTAGAAGAGACCATGCTTTCCACATATAACTACATTGCCGTTTTATTTAACTTCAGATGAGCATAGATAACTGCACAATACATAGTCTCTTTTCTGATCTACAGGTCTACTTGCTCTATTTCAAATAGACTTGGTTATTATAGCTTAGAGTCAGTCTTAAAGACTGATGCAAGTCTTCAGCTTTGAATTTCTTATTTTAGTTTTGCTAAGCTGGCCAAAAAGAAAATATATACCCTACTCAGGGCTGGAAAGATGGCTCAGCAGTAAAGAGCACTGTCTGCTCTTCCAGAGGTCCTGAGTTCAATCCCCAGCAACCTACATGGTGCTCACAACCATGTATAATGTGATCTGATGCCCTCTTCTGGCACACAGAGGTAGATGCAGATAGAGCCCTCATGTGCGTAAAGTGAATAGATGAATCTGTTTTTATAAAAGACTACATACTCTACTCAAAGTTGTAAGGTTTTTTATTTTGATTCTTCCTAATCTGAATTCATCCACTCAGAAATCATGTATTTCCCATATACATCTCAGTTTATTCAGTTTTTCTTTAATATCTCTCAGTAATATCATTGTATTCAGAATATAAATTTGCATATACTTTCTAAGTACAGCTGAATTTTTGATGTGTTTATATGTGAATTTAAACTTTTCATTTCTGAGTGGTTTGAAGAACATGCTTATTTATGCAGTTATATTTTTGTGTGTTAACTTTTCATCAAGCAACTTTGATAAATTCCTTCATTTTTTATATTGTTTTTAGTAAATTACCCTGAAATTTTTATATACAATATCTACCAGCTGAAAATAAAAGCTCTTACTTCTGCATACAGAGGATATATATATACATATGCGTATATATATATATACATATGTATATATATATAAATGATATAACATATACATGTTTTATTTATAAATGAAATTATATATATTATGCACCCCTTGTCTCCCTTTCTTATCTTCATTGTGTAATGAGTAGATTTTAACTGTGGACATATTCTTCTTTATTCTGCATTTCAATGAAAAACATTCAGTTTTCCAAGTTGAGTTGGACTTCTGTAGCTAACACTGAATTTGGCGGCTTTCTCGGGGACAATTTTTGAAGAGTGTCCTGGAGGTGTTGGGATGTTTATTGTCCTTCAGGTGTGCTGTACAGTACACACTTGACACTCCAGAGACTCCGTTCTGAATACCACACTGCTCACGTGCTTCTCTGGGTAGTGCCTCTTCTGTGTCTCCCCTTGTTGCATATTTATACTACCTTGAATTTCACTTTCTGCCAGGAGTTTGCCCTAACCCACTAAATATGAGTCCTATGCCCCCATCCCTGCCATCTGTACACAGATTTATTACATAATTCCATATGTCTCACCCTGTATCTTGTGTTCCTCTGTTCTTCATTACAGTCCAAGTTTCATGAAATTTGAGCCATTTTCTGGTTAGTCAAGTCAATATTTGCCTAGTATCCACCCCAGATTTAATATGATAGATGCTTAGTAGATATTGTTGAGTATCAGGAAGAAAAAAAAAAACAAAAAACAAAACAGCTAGCTCCTAGGGAGAATTCAAACCCGGGATTGTCACTGTCATAAAACTTCAGTATCTTATCCTTGCCTATGACACATCTTGTAAGTTACACTGACAATGCGTTTCTGGTACATGCTGTGCATTATGGCCATTAGACCACAACCGTGAGGACCACCTAATAGAAAGTAGAGTTTCAAAAATTGCTCATATGCTTATAATTGCAACTTCATATGGCTAATCTATAAAGTAAGATAAACAAAACTGCTGAACTTTTTCCAAATATCTCTATTCTCATAATTAAAAGCAAAGATTTTTTAGGACAAAGAAATGGCTCACTCCATAAACTGTCTGCTGTATAAGTCTGTGAGTCTAAGTTTGGACCCCCAAACTCCCATAAAAATCCCATCAGGGCCACAGGTCTGCAAACTCAGAACTAGGCAAGCCAATTTCCAGTTTTGCCAATAAGAGAGTTGCAGGTTCACAAGAGACCCTATCTCAAAAAATGTGTAGCACAATAGCAGAAGATACCCAAAGTAGAGCTCTGACCTGCACAGTAAACACACACACACACACACACACACACACACACACACACGGACTTGTCCTTTAGCTATGGCCATAATCATAGTGAATCTGGCAATGTCAATCTTTTTATACTACCTAGTCTGTTGACCTGTTGGCTTGCAGACACAGCACATTCTCCCTATTATTTGATTTGTCTTCTTGACCGTCTGTATTGTTGGCAAACACAATAAGGGAAAGGCAGAAGAAAGGCTAAGGCAGGAAGGGAGCAGCAGCTGTCTGTGGTACAATGCCTATACCTGAGGGTCAGCTTTACTGACATTGTACAAAGCATGTACACATTTATATCTGCTTATTGCAAGAGTACAAGAAAAATGAAGATTACCAAACAACAACAATATTTAAAACCACTTGAATACGCCTCTGATAAGTCTGGTACGGAGTAAAAAAAAGACTGCTCTCCAGCTCCTTTTGTATTTAGACAAGTCGCTTGACTTTAAAGTTTCGATCCCTAATTCCTAAAAGGAATATTTATAATACTGTATCCCCAAAATCTTCCATTTTCAATAGACAGCTCTTTAAAGCCCTTGAAAATAGATGTCAATTGACATATTTACTTGGATGTTTGTTGATTACACATATACATTTTTATGAACCACTCTGTAACTAGATTGAAAATCCATGACTCACTTCAGTACGCTGTTCCAATTCTTGCACTCTCTCTCCTAGAGCCTGATATTTCTCTTGCATAATTCCAGTGTAAGGTATTAGACACTGATTTGAAATCTGTCTTATCTGTAAATTTAGATTTTATCTATCAATGGGCCATATTTGTTGATATAAACTAAAGCGTTTCATTAATATGTTATACCCAGTATATCCGCTGTGGATTTGTTTTTTGGGCCTAGAAGTGTGAAAGTGCTTTAATGAAATCTTATATTTCCAGCTCTGATTGACATATTAGCTTTTGTATAGTACATGAGAATGTCTGGCCTTTGGCAGTTCCCTAAGCACATTCGTGACTACTATTTCATCTCAGTATCCACTGGGTGCTCCTGAGCTGGTTTGAGCAAGTACGATGCCCTCATTGTATAGATTTAAAAATGTCGAGAATCCCAGTTTACAGCTCAGTGTAAAAAGCATCCCTGCAAATGTGAGGACCAGAATTTGGATCCTCAGGACCCATGTAAAAGCCCCCTGTAGTCCCCGAACTCAGGCAGCAGTGACATAGGATCCCAGGGGAGGTTGGGTACCTAGCCTAGCCTGTATTGGGATGCTCCTGATTAACCAAGACACTTTGACCCAATAAATAACATGGAGAGCAATGAAGGAAGAGACCAGATTCAACCTTTGCTCTCTCCATGCGTGTTCATGCTCATAAGGACACAAGGACACACACAACACATATACACAAGCCAACAACACAGAAAACTGGGGATTAAGAAACTAACCTACAAGACACATGGCAGATGATGGAAGTGTCTTTTTTTTGCTTTATTTTTGTTATCCCCACAGTAGAAATGGTGCAGACATAACTGACAGCAAGAAAACCCATCAGTAAACCGGGTTAGGGTAGAATTGGGGAAGTATACCTGATACCTTATAAAGCAAGTCTGGGCAATTAGACCTAAGTTATAATAGACCCCTGACATTTGATGGCTTCTAAATATAGCAATAGTACCAAATGTCAGCCATGTTAGCGCTAGACATAATGATAATCAACTGGAGTGAAGCCCTCTGTTGCTAATTCAATTAATGTCTGGAAATATGTATTCGTACTGATAATCAGTGGAACATAGGTGGTCTTATAAATGCCCAGTGGATATACTAGGAAGAATCTGCAATTTGATTTTAGCAAGCCTCCGTATATATTACAGAGAGGATGTTGTTTAAAAGCCCGAGTAACGGAATTGTTGGCTTCCTTTTCCCTTCAGTGTGGTATCGAAAACACTTCTGCCAAGCTTATAAATTCAGCCTTCTCCTTTCCTCGCTCTACTGGCAAACTTCACACCAGGAAAGATGGCAAGGAAGAGAACTGGAAGCGTGGGGTGCAAGCGCTTAGCTGCTGATTTCACTTAATTGCTTTCTTTTTATGGGAATGCATAAAACTAATAATTATTGCATGATAAACGAGGAACAAATTGAAGTGTGACTCCAGCTTGTGAAAATCTTTGGTGCATAAAACTTTGAACATGACACATCCAGATTCGCAAATTAATGCATCCAAAATTTAGCTCCTCTGGCAGCCAGACTCCTTCAGTCAGACAACTTGTTAGAATTCTCTCTCATATATTTGCATCTTTTTTCTTTCTTAAACTCTGACATCCAGAATTTTAAAGCTTAATAATTGAAAACAATTTCCTGAAATTAAACAAACAACTTGAATTCATTTTAAAGAAATCTAAGCATGCTAAGTATGCTAAGCTGTCTCAATCAGGAGATGGGAACGTTTTTCTAATTTTGTGCTTCTTCCTCTATACTTGTGTTAGAGTCTTAATAAAATAGTGACTTTAAGACATAACAGTTTTCAGGTGTTTTACATTTTACAATAATTTTATTCAATTAAAATAAAATTTTTCTTCTTTAGTCCTTTTTCACTAGGTTTAAGTTAATATTAAAAACAGTCTTGCTATGTGGTGGTGCCTTTAATCCCAGTACTTGTGAGGCAAAGACAGATGGATCTCCAGGTTTGAGGCCAGCCGGTCAACATAGTGAGTGCCAAGACAGCCAGGGCAACACAGAGAAACCCTGTCTTGAAAAATGGACGGGTAGGTGGATGGATGGATGGATAGATAGATAGATAGATAGACCGACCTAAGGTTTTATGAGTGAGTGCTATGTCTCTGTGTGTGCACTTAAGCTTCTTTGTGCTTTTTCTTTTACTCTTAACATTTATTTGGCTCTGTCCTGGCTTATCCTTTTATTTGCCTGTTTTATAAATCAAAGAAGAAAGAAGGCATGGAGTTGTATGAATGGGGAGGTGGGGTGGATCTAGGAGAAGAAGGGTAAGTTGTAAGCTAAATATATGGTATGGGAAAGAGTATATTTTCAATTAAAAGAAAACACACAGTGTTGACTGAATGCATTTGCCACGTGTGTTTATTCTACGCATGTGTGCCAAGCTTGGATATCAACCTCACGTATCTCTCTGGATTAGCCACCAGGATTGCGATATTGAGAAACTTTCCAGTAACTCTGAAACTATTATAGGGTGATGATGCTATTTTTTAACCCGTGTATATATTTCAGTAGAAAAAAAAATCATTCCAAAGTCCTAGACATTGCCCAGTGGATAAAGGGCTTGCCTCACAAGTATGGAGGATGGAGTTTGTGTGCCTACAACCAATGTTAAAGCTGAGTGGATGAGGTGTTGAGCCTGTAATGCAAGCATTCAGGAGATCAGAGGGGATTTCCTGGAATGCTGGCTGTCTGGACTGGGCAAACCTAAAATCTGAGCTTCAGGAAGCGGCTGCGTCAAAAGTAAAGCAGAGCACTATTAAGGCACCCAACAGCGACCTGTGGACTCTACTCACATGCATGGGCACGCATGCACGCTCACACATGTGTGTGCTCTCACACACATGTGGATGCATATGCCCAGAAATACAAATATCCCAAACACATGCACACACATGCATGCATGTGCGCACACACACACAAATACACACACACCATCCCAAAAGAAGAAAGAAGAGAGAGAAAGGGAGGAAATTAAGGAAAGGGAAAGGAGAGAAGGAGAGAGGGAGGGAGGGAGGGAGGGAGGGAGGGAGGGAGGGAGGGGGGAGGGAGGGAGGGAGGGAGGGAGGGAGGGGGGAGGGAGGGAGGGAGGGAGGGAGGGAAGAAGCAGACCATTCTAAGACAAAAAGACAGCAAGTTCAATACTATTTGTTTATAAACGAAACTCCAACGCACCTTTTAAAATTCAAAATCACCAAACATTCTGCATGTCAGCATCATTTCATGGTGACGGTGGTGGTTGTTAGGGACAAAACAATTGTGATATCAGGTTGACCTTGGTTCACTCATTGAAGTCTGTCTCGTATATTTCAACGAGATAAATGTGTTACACGGTTCTGCGTCTTGTGCTTCTTCATGTTTACAGTATTCTGCTCTCACCATTATGAGCCTTCTTCACCAGCCACAGCCTTTATTCCATTTCTGAACACTTAGATCAGTCCCTAGATAATGCAGCAGACCTAGTTGGTCATTTGAAAGGCGTACATTGTATCTCATTTTAATATTCCTAATCAGTGCATCATGTAAATGCAGTCTGAATAATGCATATCTCCACTTTAATTACTTGTTTAATTATCTTTAGTTTTTCTTTTTTCTTTTTTTTCCAAAAGCCTACAGCAATGGCTGTTGCTCAGATGATTAGAAAATTGCTTCCAGTTGCAGAAATCTATTTCCTGTTGTTTCTTTTGGCAGTGATTGCAGACCGGCCTCCCCCAGTCATTCGGCAAGGTCCTGTGAATCAGACTGTAGCAGTGGATGGCACTTTAATCCTCAGCTGTGTGGCCACAGGCAGTCCAGCACCCACAATTCTGTGGAGGAAGGATGGAGTCCTTGTTTCAACCCAAGATTCTCGGATCAAACAGCTGGAGAGTGGCGTGCTGCAGATCCGCTACGCTAAGGTAACTTGCAAAGACGTCGTGGGCTGCCTGCTTGGTCCCACTTGATTCTCATAGGCAGCAACTAGCATTGAAATACCGTCCCCTAGATGAAATACGAAATACAAATACTAATACATTTTAATGGGATGCATGGTTTGTTCAGACATGCTGCTGAGCCTGCTTGAGGTGATTTGACTCATAACTTAGATTATGGCAAGTAATTTAAGGTCCTATGAAGAAGGAAGAAAAGGCTTTGGAAGACATATTGAGGAAAGTAATTAGGGACCTGAGAGAGAGAATATACCCTCTCTCTGTGTGTGTGTGTGTGTGTGTGTGTGAGAGAGAGAGAGAGAGAGAGAGAGAGAGAGAGAGAGAGAGAGAGAGAATGAGAATGCAAGCATTTTGTAAGTAACCAGCAAGGTAAATTTTCTAGTATTATAACTATTTGGCCCAACATTTTGCAATTTCAGAATATCATACACATAGAAAGCGCTTATAAAGCCATACACTAACTCAGTGCACATTTCACATCAGAATGCTACGTGATAAAAAGCCCACAGATGGGTGGAAACAAATGTAGGGATTTACCATCCAGGGTCATCTCTTATCTGTTCCATCAGGACTCTTTTACATTGTCTTGATTTTGATTTGCTTTTGTGGTCTTGTTCAGACAAGCTTTGAAGGCATATGAAACAAGAGTATTGGGCAGCAATGAGCAGTCATTTCCATTGCCTGCATCAGTATCGTGGGTGGCTTCTTTGGAGTTGGGAATCAACAATTCCATTGGTTTTGTGTGCCACGGGATTTGCGGTGTTGTTCCTCTTGGTGGCAACCACTGCAACCTTGTTCTTGCTCTCCACAGAGCCAGATGACAATGTTATCTGAAGATTAGAGTTGTTACATTAATCAGAAGGATACGGCATTAGCATGATGCTCCCAGTTTTAGGTTGAGCCAGAGTTTACTTTTGGCTTCAGTTTTCAGAAGGGAGAATGCTTGTTCCACCAAGGGTTTTGGTTTCAAGTCTGACACTGACTTAAGTGTTAGAATAAAGGGGGAGGGGCATAGAGTGGCCAATTTAAGAAGATACCATGTAATTTGGTTTTTCCTAATCTTTGATGCTAAACTTTGTCTGTTAAAGATTTATCTATCTATCTATCTATCTATCTTTCTATTTTACACAGTTAGGATAACCATATAAAGGCTCTTTTATTTCTATCTTCATGCAATATTTTCCTTTATGTTTCAAGAAAAAAAATACATTCAGTTACAGGGACATTTCTGGTTCAAAGATTTTAATTTAGTTATCTGTATTCCAGGGCTATTGACAAACCTGTAATTGTTTTTCCAGCCCAGAAAGGCCTTGATGATTCCAAATATTTCTTTTCTGTGTGCTTTCACAGCTGGGTGACACGGGTCGGTACACCTGCACCGCATCGACCCCCAGTGGTGAGGCCACGTGGAGCGCTTACATCGAAGTCCAGGGTAAATTCATACATTTCCTCTTAAAGCTTTTATTGACAAACAAAGCCAATGTCCTGCTCCCAGGAAGACAAGTTAATGTGTTGCCCGAGTTCCTGTGCCATTTTTTGTATGTTTAACTGGCTTTTCTCCTTCCACTCTTGTTAGAATTTGGAGTTCCAGTTCAACCTCCAAGACCCACCGACCCCAATTTAATCCCCAGTGCCCCCTCAAAGCCCGAAGTTACAGATGTCAGCAAAAACACAGTCACTTTATCGTGGCAGCCAAACTTGAACTCAGGAGCAACCCCAACATCTTATATTATAGAAGCCTTCAGGTAGGGTGAGAGGGTCACAAATGGGTACTTGCAAGCTCCCCTCCTCCCCTTTTTGGGGCATCCAATGTTCTTGCTCTAACCAATGTATCTCTCCTTAGCCATGCATCTGGTAGCAGCTGGCAGACGGCGGCAGAAAATGTGAAAACAGAAACATTTGCCATCAAAGGACTCAAACCTAATGCCATTTACCTTTTCCTGGTGAGGGCAGCAAATGCCTATGGGATTAGTGATCCAAGCCAAATATCCGATCCAGTGAAAACACAAGGTAAGTACCGATTGCCTGAGGCCTGAAACACCCACCTACTTGTCCTTAGATGTTATCATTATAGTGGTGTGATATGTGTGTGACGTGTGTGTTACATGTGACGTGTGTGTTACATGTGACGTGTGTGTTACATGTGACGTGTGTGTTACATGTGACGTGTGTGTTACATGCCAAGGCAGCACATTTGCAAACTTAATTTTTTTTTTTTACTGCATAACACAAACTGTGATTTTCTGAATTGAGAATATCAAGATTGATAACACATGATAACACACGGAATTGCTCCTCTTAGGATTACAAATCCACTAAAAAGATCCCGTGATGGGATTCTATTTGTATAGTCTTTTTAATTTTGTGAATTTTAAGCCAAGTATCTTAATCCTACCACGATTGTATTTAAAACCGAGTAAATTTGTTCCGGCCAAAATTCAGTTCACATAACCTCCAAAATGATTTTTCAGAATTCCTACCCGAGTTAACTCATGTCATGGGAAAATCATCCAGAGGTAGGCGCCCATCCGAGTTAACATTTCCAGAGAAAAAAGCATGGAGTAGTTATAATGCGAGAAACAAGTTACACACAGAGCGCCTGAAAGACTTCAACAATTTTCTTCTTTGTATGGGAGAGCAGAGGACAGTAGTGTTTCATAAGCTCCTGGAGTCCATCTAAATAGTCCTGTGGGGAGGACACTTTGCCTTGGAAATCACGGAGAGAGTAAAGCCGAGTTGCGGAACACGCCCATGTCTGTTCCTTGTGTACTGAATTCAACACACCCAGATGCCTGTATTTGCTAGTGTGAGTCACCTGCTCAGAGCTTTCATAGACTTGGAGCCTGCCTCGAGGCAGTGTGAGGTTTGCCATATCAGATATGCCTTTGTAAAGAATGTAGAAACTACAGCTGCTTCTAACTGAATTTAAACTTCCCTCCCCAAGTAGAAGTTTCTACCTACCTACCCTCTGTCTCTGTCCAGTGGAATCTAAATGCCAGTGTTGTAGACCGACTTAATGCTAGTCGTTCATCATGGGAATGGTTTGGGGGCATCCTCATTTGCAAATGATAATGTTGTTCATATGTTTTATGAAGATAGTTTTCCGTTTTATTTGGGCTAAAACAGCCTCCTTCAGATGCATAGTTAGTAAAACAGTATAAGAAAACGAATCAATGTCAATCAGGAGACTATCTAGAGAAATATACATACCATTTTGAAATAAAGGATATTTTCCTGTCATCTCCTCAGTCTAGCCATAGACTGTCTAGTCAGCTTAGCAAGTTGATCAGTCCTAAATGTCCTATCTCCTTGAGTATGAGATGGGGCTAACTAAACTCCCTTCCCTAGAGTTGACAAGGATTGTTACTAATTATTAACAATAATTAATATTATTATGACTTTTCCTAAGTCATAGCAAACATGTGTTTCTTTCAGTGTCTAAACTAAGAATCAAGAAGGCTCGTAGAAAATTCAGCTATCATAACACTACAAAGATTAGCAAGCGAAGCCAAATGAGAGGATCAATTAAATATATCCTGACAGCTCGGAATGATGAGCCAGCACTAACAAGATTAAAATTAATAGAGCAAATTAAAAAATCTGGTACTTGAATTATGGTCTGAAAAATTGCTATAAAAGGCTGGGATGAGTGGATTGGCTTAAGGAGGGGGTGTTCGTTGGGGTTCAGTGAAGTGCGCAGACTCCCGTTGAAACCAACTCTGAGATCTGTCTGTGTTCACTGAATCAGGTGTGCTTGCCAATTGAACAAAGTTCACCCTTACTGGGATTTTTCAGAAATATGTCAGAATCAAGTCATCTCGCCCCCTGTATTTTGAACTGTTCAGGCCCTGAATTACGTAATGCCCTGGATGTGAGCACCACCTTTGCAGGTTGACTCTTAAAATTCTGTTTTATTTTGGTTGGAACTGTACTGTGAATCAAACCCAGGCTCTCATAGTCACAAGATCATACCTTACCCAAGAGCTCTAACCCCAGCCCTGACTCCTTAGTCTGCTAAGAGGAGACCAGTGACAACACGTGGTGAATGAATGACTGAAAAATCAATCCTAATAAAAGAAATTCAAGAATCTTGATATGCCTAAGGCAAAAAAAAAAAAAAAAACACACACACACACACACACACATAGAGACTATGAGATCCCTTTCTTACCATCTTACTTGACAATAGCACAAACCTGGCAATGAACCTGGCAACATTTGGTTCTGCGAGGAGAATATCAGCTGTGTGGCTGTCAGATAGAGGTTGTGTGGGTTTTGTTGGCACGCAGTGCCATTCTGACTCTGTAGGCCCTATCCTTGAGCAATTCTTGAGCCTTAACTTTTAATGGAAATGGACACATATGGAATATTACATAGGATTCATCAGGAATACGAGTATGGGCCTGAGGAGAAAGAACATTATATAAGAGTGTGCCACTCAAGCTTGAGGGCCTGAGCCCAGTTCTTGACATCTGTGTGACAACTCAGACAGGTAATAGAGTTCTTGCCTAGTGTACATAAGGCTCTGGATTGGGCTGATGGGAGGGTGCTATCTATCTTCCCCAAGTCATGTGAGCTGTGGTTTCCCTAGGGGAAGGCACTCAGACTGCTCCAGGTTTTATTTCTATTTTCCTGTTCCATCTGCTTCCCTCTCTCCTTGGAGTTGGTGTTTTAGCAGAGCAGCTATGGGGAGAACAGAGAGAAAAGATAATGTGCCTGAGATGGTCTAGTAATGACTGAGTGTTTTCTCCCTAGCACTGTCTGCATGGTGTAAGTCAGCAGTGGGATGACAGTATAGGGAAATGGGAAAAGGGCGGCGTCAGGAGTTATCCTAGTGTCGCTATTTTTTATGATCTTGCTCATTTATTTATTTTTGGTTTGGTTCTGTTTTGTTTTGCTTGTTCTCAGAAAGGGACTCACTGTGTAGCTTTGGCTGTCCTGAACTCAGTATGAAGACCAGACTGGCCTCAGAGTCACAGAGATCCACCTGTCTCTGCCTTCCAAGTGCTGGGATTAAAGGTGTGTGCCATCATGCCCCACCATTTTCCTTATTTATAAACTTAATTTTTAGGTGGGGCATGCAGGCAGCCAGGTGGCACACATGTTTAATAGTGGTTCAGCCTTCTATCCTTTCTTCCATTCATCTTGGTTCTCTGAACTCCACAAATCTCATTTTTTAAATATTCATGGTTTTTCTTCCTTCCTATCCTGGGACAGGGGTATTCGATCATTTAGCAAACTTTCGATTTTTTTTTCTGTTTTGGTTTGGTATTGGCTTGGGGTTTTTTGTTTGGTTGTTTGTTTGGTTGGTTTTGTTGTTGTTGTTTAGGTTGTAACATCTAAACTGCATATGTCAAAATATAATAGTCTATTAATTAGTTCTGTAGTCCCTTTCAAATCTTAATTTATTTTGTTCTTTACAGTGCATTTTCTTTTACTATTTGAAACAGAAACACATCTGTACATAAGAAGGCCTCTTTCACAATAGGCAGTTTTTGCTGAGTAGAGTTTAAATTTAGTAAAACAGTTCCGTGACCCCCTCCCCTGCTCCAGTAGTACAACATAAAGGACCCTATTGGCTGTTCACTTCTTACTGTGTTGTTCGTCTCCTCTGAAACATTTAGTATTCACGAGACTGCAAACCCATTATTAAATCTCCCATACAATATAGTAAGCTAAACCGTTGTCAATGAAAATGGTGGTAAGTGCGCTTGTCTCGCACCTAACCAGACTTGCAGTATCAGACCTTCGCCATAGCTTCCGTGGCTTTCCCTGTGCAGCGTTTCTGTGCCATCCACTGGGAAGATAGTTGGGAAGAGGCCCAGGTCTATCCTAGGAGATGTGCGCTCAGCTGCCTTCCACACTCAGTTTCCCCTGACTGTCTGCAAGCTTTGCATTCCCCCATGGGCTCAGCTGCAATTCACTGCCCCTTTCTTCCTTGAACGGTTAGGATCCGGGCAGAAGGCTGAATCAAGCTCAGAGTCAGCCTCTTGCCCTAAGGCTCAGCAGTGTAATGATCATTACATGGTATGAGGCTCTCTTAAAAATTACTGTTTGCCACTGTTATCTTTGCCTCTTGCCCTTCTCGGCTTTCATGGGCTTCCTGCGTGTTCTGCCTCTCCCCTCCCCCCTTCTGTTTCTCTTCATCTGATCCTGATGAAAAGGTTAAGCCGTTATGGATGGAGAGATAGCTAAGAGCCCTCGCCCTGAAAGCATGAGGCTGTACGTTTGAGTCCCAGCGTCCACATAAAAAGGCCAACCGTGACCACATAGTCCTGTGGTTATGGGGGATGGTCGGAGAAGTGAGGATCGCTGATGAGTTTGCAGACTGTTAACCTAGCTCCAGGCTGAGATGCATGTCAAGGGAATACGGCACAGAGTGATAAAGCAGAGCACCTGATGCCCTCCCCTGGCCCTGCAGATATACGCACATGTGCACGCGCACACCCCCTGCGCACACATGCACATAAGCGCACATACGCACATGCACACATACAAAGGTGGGCATATTTTTTTAAGTGTATTCAGGCTGCCTTCATGGTTCCACTCATTCTTCTCTTCTGAGAGTTGCCGTCCATGCAGTAGCAGCGAATGGAGCCAGACTTGAGTTGTGTGTTCTTTGAATTATTACAGATGTTCCACCAACCAGCCAAGGGGTGGACCACAAGCAGGTCCAGAGAGAACTGGGGAATGTCGTCTTGCATCTGCACAACCCGACCATCCTTTCTTCCTCCTCAGTCGAAGTGCACTGGACGGTGAGTTGTGCTAACGTTTGTAATCGTTTTTAATAATCAGGGGATCTCTGTGAGATTATCATCCATAAGGAATTTACATAGGTGTTCTTCACTTCCACACCAATGTTAATTTTATTATGCAAACCTTGCTTAATCTAGTAGCTATGATCCATTACTAAACAAGCTAAAGAAGCCATACATATTATATATATTCAATATATATGTATGTATGTGTATATATATATTAAATCACAAAGAGTTTGAATACAATAACATGTGACATGCACATTAGCACACATACTTTTTTTTAAACAGAAATACTCCCAGGTAGTGTCAAGTAGAGTTTTTACATATATTTTTAGTAATTCTTTGATAATTTTAGATATATGTACAGTGTATTTTGGTCACGTTTACCCCCTACCCCCTCTGCTAACACTTCCCAGATACACTCCCACCGTCCCATCCACTCCCAACTTCACAGTCATAGGTTTTCAAAGCCTAAATGAAAGAAGAACACCTTCCGTAAGATGCGCATGTCACTTATATAATGTGCCAGCCATAATGAAGTCTCCTGTTTCTGTGCCTCCTAGTATGAAGACACAGAATGCTGACACCGTAGACATTAACGGCACCTTAGAACTATGCACTAGAAATTGCCACCAGAGGATTCCGATGGGGTTCTATGATATTTGTCACGCTGTGTTTCTTTCTATTCCTTTGTAGTGAGACAGTCCAAACAGTGGGACTAACTCCATTTTTATTAATCATTGTAATAGGTGGACCAACAATCTCAATATATTCAAGGCTATAAAATTCTCTACCGCCCATCTGGAGCCAGCCATGGTGAATCGGAGTGGTTAGTTTTTGAAGTGAGAACCCCAACGAAAAACAGTGTGGTGATCCCCGATCTCAGAAAAGGCGTCAACTACGAGATTAAGGCTCGCCCATTTTTTAATGAGTTTCAAGGAGCAGACAGTGAAATCAAATTTGCCAAAACCTTAGAAGAAGGCAAGTACAATGAAGTGGGCCTCCCTGCACACATGAAAAATGTTTCCTGGGCTTTTAAATTAATGGAAGTTGTTTGGATGTTAATGGTGACAGTCATCACTAACCTATGTAATATTAAAATGTTTTGTTTTGGGAGTTTGTTTACTTACACCACGTAGAAGAACAAAATGCTCTGGTAAGCGTAAGTGACTTGCTTTAGTAGTGGCTTGCACAACGTGTGTGCAGATGTTAATGGTATTACTAAAATTCATATTCAAAGATAGAGTTGTTCCGGATTCATTTGCTTTTTTTATTCACTGAAGCTTATGTTAATGGTGTGTAGATAATATGAGTAATATCTGGGTTTGCCCGGACTTTCCAGAGGGTGCCTCATACTAGGAAATCCCTTAGTTCTTGGCAAACCAGGATTCCCACCCTATAACCGAAAACTAAAAGACAGTATTCATGTAAGTATAGTTTCATGCCACGGAACACTTTAAAACAAACCAACAAGCAAAGGGAAAGCAGAATTTCCTCTTAATTGTAACTTACTCTATACATGATACGCTATAATTAGATGTAAAAAGATTACCATTCTTTTTCCTTAGCTTTGTACAATTTAAGGAGAAAGTATGAGATACAGGCTAAACAGAACAGATGTTTTCTTAGGGGTGTTTTTAATTTAAAAAAAATGTATTACTGGTGTGCATATGTGTGCATGTGTGTAGGTATAGGCACAGAGAGAATATTATTTTCCTTCCACCTTAGGACCCAGGGATATAAGTCACGTGGTTCAGCTTGCCAAGGCAACACATTGGCTTGCAGATCACCCCACTGCCCTGTGCTGAGCTGCTGTGTGCTGTGATTGTAACTGGTCATGAGAAATTCACAGTATGAGTGACTTGGTATGACTTGGAGAATTCTTGTAGTTTGGAGCCCTTTATCATTGGGTGATACCCATATTTAAAATATGCAACATCTGTATATTTACAGATGGCTGAAAATACTGTGTGCTTTCTATATGATACACTCTTAAAATCTACTTTTTATGACAATTTAATAGCACCAAGTGCCCCTCCCCGAAGTGTAACTGTATCCAAGAATGATGGAAATGGGACTGCAATCCTGGTCACTTGGCAACCGCCTCCTGAAGACACACAAAATGGAATGGTCCAAGAATATAAGGTAATAAATTTGCTCAGTAAATTCATGGACAGGAAGCCCTCACCTCTCAGAGCCTGGATGCATTGTCGATGGGTCTTTGTCGCCATCTGCTGGTCAAACTGCCGAACATAGATTTAGTTCCTAAATTCTATGCATACTGATTTTGGGGTAATTGTATATACTAGAAAAACTACTTGGAAAGAAAAATAAGTGCTCCGTTAATGTTTGTTGGTATAATCACTTAGAGAGATTTTAAATATTCATAATCTTTTTTCTCCCCAAATCGTGTCATAATTATATCACTCAGAGTTGAGTTAATCTAGGGAACATAGGCATATGCTGTTTAACATTGAAAGAAAGAGAGGGGGGAAGGGAGGGAGGGAGGGAGGGAGGGAGGGAGGGAGGGAGGGAGGGAGGGAAGGAGGGAGGGAGGGAAGGAGGGAGGAAAGAAAGAAAGAAAGAAAGAAAGAAAGAAAGAAAGAAAGGAAGGTAGGTTTTTCTTTTTTCTCTTTTGACATCTGTAAAATGTAGAACCTTGCAGTTAGGTTGGGAAGTTGGTTTTTCTATAGGTGGATTTCTCTCTTCTGTGATGAGTTTTTAGACTCTAAACGAAATTTCAAATCTTAGAGATTATCTATAAATCCTGTTTGCTGTACATGTGTGAGATGTGTGAGACATTCTCACGTGATTTTCTGCAGGAACTCCCGATTACTTCTCCTGTGAAGTAATAATGTCACTGCTCGTGAATATGGATAGCTTTTCTGAGGACTCATTCGAAACAAAATAAAAAAGTTAGGCACTTCAGATTTACTAAAAGAGTGTAAGCTTAGCCTAGAAATGAATCTGTTACAGCACAGTGATGAATTTCTACTCTCGTGCAGTGGTGAACTACTAGTTTAATTGCAATTGAAAATAAAGGTGTGCTTGTCAACAACATTCCTGAAACCAAACTTTAACTGTAACATATATATATATATATATATATATATATATATATATTCATTCTTCTGGGTGAATCAAACTCAGGTTTTATATATATATAATATATATTTTTTTTAAAATATAATTTTAATTAATATAATTAAATTCATATATTAATGTAATTTTTATATAATTATATGAATATTACTTGATATTGCTTACTATCACTATTATTACTTAGTACTTATCAATTCCTATGATGCCCTGCATAATTTTCTGCTTATTAGCTAGTACTGTGGCATAGGTTCATATCCGTCCCTAAGGTGGACACATCTGGATATGCATCTGTGTCTATGAACCTGTGCTTAGGAAGGTGGACACATTTGCTGTCTCCAGTGCGTGCATCATGGTGAATGAGGAAAAGTCAGAGGACAATCCTCAAGATTTCGTTTTTCCCCTTCATCTTGCTGGCTTGAAACATAAATTTTTTGAATAACTTGGTAAAGCTGAACTGGTGAGACCTGTAATGCCTGCTCTTAGGAGGTAGGGACAAGAGGATCAGACACACACAAAGGATTTAATGGAGCTGGAGAGATGGCTCCATCAGTAAAGTGCTGACTTCATGAAAGAAAGACCTGAGTTTGATCCCCCAGAAACCATTGGCAAAAAGGGAGAGTGTCCCATGCCTGTAAGCCCACCACTAGAGAAGCCCCCGACTTGCTGATTCAAGGGTGTCAAGCTCCAGTTTCAGTAAGAAACACTGTACCACAAAGTGGTGACAAAAAAGTCACAAATGTCAAACTCCGGCCTACACACACACACACACACACACACACACACACACCACACAAGAAGCAAGCAAAGTATTTTTAAAGACCACTGTAAATACATTACAGTTGTCTTAAAGCATTTCAAATAGAATTTTTATTGTAACTGGGTCATTAAAAGATAAAAATGGCCATCCTTTTAAAGACTTTCTTACCGCCTCTAAGGTTATTTCAGTACGAGTGTGTTACAGGACACTGTATTTCAGCCCCGGGAAACAGACTGTTGTAAAAGAGTTTGTGAAAGAATCTAAAATGTGATGTTGTCTTGGCTCTCAAGCAAAATTGTGTAACGTAGACATTTTCCCCCAAGAGTCAGAACTCATTTCTCTCCTCGAGAAATCTGAAAGGATGGATTTCACTTAACTTCATGGTCAATTTAAAATAATAAAATGCCTTTCAGAACCTGATTGACTGGTACAAAATCAGTTTGTGGCTTCGGTTCAGCTGTGTAATGTAATTGGTGGGAAAAAAAATTCACAAAGGAGTCTATTTCCAATGGTCAGGTCCGGATAGAATGTCTCACCATTTGTGGCCATTGTGCGCTGAAACCGTATTGCGGTAATAGAACTTTCAAAGAAAAACGGTGAACGGTATTGGGCAAGGGATGGAGGAGCCTGGCCTTTCAGACTGCTTGTGAGTGGGTTCTCGTAACAGCTCAGCCTAGCTAATCCTTCCTACCGCTAGAGAAGAGGGTATTTCCTAGAACCCAGAGCGTTATTCACTATTCTAAATACGATTTCTTTGTAAGAGCAGTAAAAATATCACCATCCCCCATGTGCAGGTGATTCAAGATTACCGCTCCATGATTAATCTTTTAATGAAACTTAAAGTGAGGCTTAGAGTGGTAGTCCAAACTTCCAATTTCCTAAGCAGATAGTTTCCTATTGGATAGCACTATCCAAGTTCAGAAATACACAGTCATCTTTTTATTATAAGACAATTCTAACACCAAGTGTATATATTGGTAATCTTTTTAATCCCTTATGTGTTGTGAAGCAGAAATTGTTATTTTAATTTAGATGGAAGCTTGGATTGTTCATATTGCTTATTGATCATGGTTCAGCATACCATACTCTAGATAAACCCTAGGGTGACCCTTACCCCTTGATACTCTGATATTTTCAGTATCAACCATATTCATATGGAGTATTTTAGATTATTATTGTGAGGTCTCCTGCCTTGTCAGACACTACCTCTTGGTTTTGATGCTTATGTGATGTGTAACTGACACTTTGGATTAGTTGTGTCCTGGAGTATCAGGCTCCGAGCTGCCCCAGGTACCTTTGTTTTGTGACCCTGGTCACATGGAGTTGCGCTTGTAGTATAATTCTTAAGTGATGGCAGATATATTACTGTGCTTTGTGAATATATTATTACTCTTTCTGCAGAATTAAATTTTAATTTCTTCATGAAAATTTCTCGAGGTTAAAAAAGTAAACAGAAGCCCAGTGTTCTGGGCTGATGAGGGCCGGCGACAGAAACAACCTTGTTCTAGCAAGGTGACCACTTTATATGAGAAAATATTTTTAAATAGTCTACTTGTTTTATGTATTGATTAATATGTGTGCAGGTGCATACTGCAGCCAGGACAAGGACATCAAATCCCTTAGAACTGGTTTTACAGATGTTTATGGGCTAAATTATATGAGCGTTTGGATCCAAATGACTGGTTCTCATGATTCCTAGAATTTATGCTGTAAGCCTACTTACCTGTTGCAACACTTCTTCCAGGCCCTATGTGATAAATTCTTAAAGGATTATATCTAATGTAGTGGTGGAGCACGCTCATAGAAGCAGGGGGAGGGGGTATAGAATATGGGGGGGGGGTTGTAGAGGGGAAACTGGGATGGGGGATAACATTTGAAATGTAAATAAATAAAATAACCAATAAAAAAAGTACCTATAAAAACATGAGAGAACTTAAGAGCTATTGCTGGTATTCAACGTGACTAGAATAATCTCAGAATTAGGTCAAGGCAAATAACTTCTAAAGTTTCCTACATTGAATTCTCGATAGATCCGAATCCTGTGGAAGTCTGAAACTCAACTTTGATCTATGTTGAGCTTGGCAAATAACTTGGCTACGTTATCAGCTTGGCTTTTTAATTCTTCCTAGGTTTGGTGTCTCGGCAATGAAACGAAGTATCACATAAACAAGACAGTCGATGGCTCGACCTTCTCGGTGGTCATCCCCTCTCTGGTTCCTGGGATCCGATACAGTGTGGAGGTGGCGGCGAGCACTGGGGCTGGTCCCGGGGTAAAGAGTGAGCCTCAGTTCATCCAGTTAGGTAAGCGTCAGGTGATTTGTCATTTCCCTGCTTGGTCTGCTCTGCTGTTTTAGTTTTGCATGCTTTTATTCTGAATTGCCCGGTTATTGCTGTGGGTCCAGTAGAAGCTGCAGTATGATGTGTGCAATGGGGCAATCTTTATTTAAAACACAGAGAGCTATAGGAATAGGGCTGTGAATCACTTCCCAAGGGCAATCCGTTCTGAGAAATATATTGTTAGGTGACTTTTGTCATTGTGTGGTCCTCACGGAGTGCAATTATGTAAACTAACACATCTATGACATCACTAGACAGCACCGTCCTATGGGAAGATTGTTCTGCACAGGGGTCATCATTGACCAAGGTGTGGGTTGATGGTGCATGGCTAATGACTATAGATGAATCACAACTAAAACATCAAAGTGTACATTATTGCTACTTCAAATACGCCAGTATCAATATTTACTGTCATCCTAACTCTGTCTTTTGGAATGTTAATCTAATTCATACATGCTAATAATTGAGCATCATGGAAACCTCTATGAAAAAGAAAGACACAGGCTTTCTGCCACTGCATTTTAGAATTTTGGGGGAAGGAAACAAAGCCCTTCTTGGGAGCTCATAAGCCTGATATTGGAAATTTATAGCAATGTGAAATCTCTATTTACATTTACGCTCTATTTAAAATTATAACTGGTGTTTATGACAAGAGGTAAATTAAGATCTGCATTTGAAATATTTATATACTAATAACTTAGGAGGTTAAATACAATGTCATCCTAAGGAGAATTAGGTCAATGAAAAAGAAACTGTGGCACAGAATCCTTCATGACCGTCATTCACTACAGAATATAGTTTATATGCAGACTATATAAATTTAAAGGTGATTAATAGTAGAGTATAAGACAACAAATACTACTGTTTCTAAAAGACAAGAGAAAATAGTTTTGTATTTAAACAGTGACATATCTTTAAGGGTAATAACTAAGCAGTCAACTTTATATATTTACAATTGGAAATTATTTATGTAATACTTGATGTCACGAGTTAGGTTGTGAACAAAGGATCAGATAATACAAGTCTACCTGCTTCACAAATACACACCATCTTAATGTACTAACAATATTGTCTTCTTAGAATTAAGTCAAAATAAAATTAGGAAACACTCAGCCTGGAATATCATTCGCATCCCATTGAGAAGACAAGGCTAGCTCCAATAAGATGAACAGTGACTATTCTGTGATGTAGCACAGTAAAGTTTCAGAAACTTGGGGCTGTTGGTGAAGACTCAGTTCCATATAAGCACTAAAAGTCCCAGACACTGCGGGCCACAGGCTGATGAGACTTGAGTCTGTACAATGAAGTTCCCAGGGTTATCCCCGGACATCTCCGTTTATCTACCTCTATGGTAGAACTTACATGTTTCAGGGTTAGAAAGGTGCACATTACACATAAGATGATGGGGACCACCACAGAAATAGGCCACTGGGTCTGGAGCCACCTGCCACCTAGTGGAGATGGAAATGGGAATGAGGAGGTTCCCATTTAAAGCACGCTGACTCTGTTGCCACGGTGGACTAGAATGTAATCATTTTTAACTTATCTCTTCCGCATAGCAACTTTGAAAGAAATTATTGCATGCATATCCTTTTGGACCAAAATAGCTTCTCGGTTTATTTCAAGCAGAGTACAGGGAGCTGAAAAAATAATGCCTAATGCATCTGTTACCATGTTATAACACATGCCGGAACAAATATAAGTTGATCCATGTGTATTTATCCACTTGGGCAATGGCAGGATCTATTTTTTTAACATTATAAGTTCCATTGCCATGATCCTGCTGGCTTTGTTGGCTTTTATAGCACACTGCCCTTTCGTCCTATCATTTTGGAAGATGAACTGGCAAAAGAGACTATGAGTAACTTTATTAAGATTTATATCAAACTATATTTAAGAGTCAAATTGGTTTTCTTGGGATTATAAATGGGTTCCAGTTTCCCATATTTGCAGATAGCCTCAGCTGCAATGAGAGAAAGCCTGAGATACCAAGCGGCCATTTTAATTCATTAGTCACACTACACTTTCCTCTGTTAAGCCTGTCTGGTGACTTGCCTTGGAACCTCCCATGCCCGCTTCTATAGCATCTAAAGCTACCCAATTTAACCTTGCACAAACAGCCATGAAATCTATAAACCTCATAGATACAAAGGATGAATTAAGAACGAAAAGAATAGGTCTGCCTGGTGGATGTTGAGAGGCTCAAATGGTCTTAGGCCATCCAGAGATAAAAGGGTCTGAGACATGAAATGAAACTTTCAGTCAACAAGCAGTTGAAAGCAGGTGACTGCTTGTGAAGATGGAGTTTTTCAGTTTTGGCCTTCTGTAGGATGAAATTAGGAGTTTTTTTTCAAGGAAAGGGTGCATGTAACATACATGCACACACACACAGGCACATGGACACACAAACACATAGACACATAGGACACACATGTACATATACATACACACAAACACATGCATAAATGCACACACACATGAACATGCACACACACACATATACACACAAATGAGCACATGCACACACATGGACACATGGACACACAAATGAACACATGGACACATGCGCGCATGCATGTGCGCACATGCACACACACACACACACACACACACAGCATGAAGAGGAACTTAGACATTGCACTCAGAGAGAAGTGCCGTATTCCTAAGGCAGTCTCAGTCCACACTGAAAGCTACTTATGTTTCCTACCTATTCTCTCGTGAAGGGTCAGTATTATTTAATAATCCAAAAGCAATATTCAAGTTAAGAATTGGTTGTGTCAATTATTTTTCCAGGAAAAAAATATGCTTCAGAACTGTTAAATCCCGCTATTTGCAGAGCAGATTGTATTAGCAGAAATTCTGTAAGTCTCCGGTTTGGGATCGAGTCCTCTTTCTATGGAGTGACTGTAAACCTGGGCAGGGCTCCAACCATCTGGTTGTGGACAGTTATATGCCTAAGCATCTAGCCCATGCCCTGATGTCGCTGTCACAGAGAACTTAGTCTGACATATACCCTGAAGCTTTTATGCATCCTGCCTACATAGCCCCTCTCTAGGACACCTTGGACCAGGATGAATGAGGGTGGGGCATGTGTGTCTCCAGGGAGACGTAAAGGAGGCAGTGAAACCAAAGATGTGATTTAACAGAAGATATTACACACAGGTCTGCAAGAAAGTGGGTACAGACATGTGTCAGTGGACAGTAGGAGAAACTAATTTATTCTAAAGGTGTGAAGAGAGAGAGAGGAGTGGTGTCTTTGGTAGTACTCGGAGGTTTCCCGCAGGGCCTTTAATTGATCAGGGAAGAATCAGCAATGGATTCTATAGTGTTGCTCTCTAAGAATCTGTCGCTACCATACATGTGCACAATCCATACAGGGCAAGTATAGTCGGTGAAGTAGGTTAAACCGTTATGTCCCATACAAACCAGGTCATAAAGACACAAGAGTTTGAGATGCACATCTAATCGGATTGACCATCCTAAAGACTGGGAGATAACAGATGGCTTTGTGCTTGCAGCGCCAATGTGAGGCTCCAAAGTGGAATCCCTAGAACCCATGTAAATCCCTGGTACCCGCGAATGGTGGTTCACTTCCCAAATCCCAGCACTGGCAAGGCAGGGAAAAGCCGAGTCTGTCACTCACTGAGCTCTGTATTCCGCTAACAACTCTCTCTCAAAAACTAAGGTGAAAGCAGTTGAAAAAGACGTGCAGTGATGAATTCTGGCCTCTGTATGTGTATGCATAGACATCCACACACACGTGCACACACACACATTTATGTTTGCACACAAATGTATGTACGTAGACACCACACACTCATTCTTTTGTTTGTTTGGTTGGTTGGTTGGTTGGTTTTTTTTTTTTTTTTTTTTTTTTTTGGTTTTTTGAGACAGGGTTTCTCTGTATAGCCCTGGCTGTCCTGAAACTCACTTTGTAGACCAGGCTGGCCTCGAACTCAAAAATCCACGTGCCTCTGCCTCCCATGTGCTGGGATTAAAAAGCTGAATGGTTTCTAGAAGGTGGATTTGACTTCCTCACAACAGAGAAAGAGGCGTCAGTGTGCTCAGCTGCTCACTGCTGCTCAGTTTGCTGCTAATAGGGTTAGGACAAGAGGGAGTAGTCAGTCCCTTTACTGTGTGCCCAGTGATGTCTGGGCCGGACTCCATGGGGTAGTTCCAATCCACTGGTCATAAAGAAGGCCTTGGTTAAGTTCAATGGGTCACAAAACAACACCATAAGATGTGAGTCTGAAAAAGGCAATGGTAACAATGATGGAGTGGGAAGGAGATAAACTAGGGTAGGGAGAGAGTCACCACAATATACTGTATGTATCAAATAACAAGATTAATCCATAAAAGGGGAAATAGATCCAAACCAACATATAACTACACAGTTTGGGAATTTTCTTTCTGCCCAATGATTTAATAATACTGAGAGTGCACCAACCATAATAAAATGGCTAGTGCGGGGAAAGAGCATTAAAACCACGGCCACTAGTGGGGAGTAGGCTTATTGGGCTGGGTCAAGTTGGGCATCAGTCAGGGTCAACAAAGTGGGCCTCCTTGAGGGTAGAGCAACAGCCTCAGTTTCCTGCAAGTGACTTACGGATGCTCTGTGGGACCTGACCTGAGAACCGCAGGCTTCAGAGACTCTTCTGTTAGGCTTACGACAAATGTGAGATAAGTAAATTTTATGATCCATATATTTTATCAATTTTTAATTTTTGAATCAAACTGTCTTAACAGAAACTATGAGTCTTTTGGGCTATTCATAACACTTGATGATCCTTTTTCATATTTAATATTCTTTTCTTATATCTAATGCTGACCATCATTATTATTTTAAGAGAAAGATTATTCACAGTTCTTGCGATGCTAATTTTTGACAGAGTTTTAAGTGGCCTCCAGTCTTATACTTCCTTCTGAATATTGGTTCAAATAATATGTTACTAAAACAGTTTGGGATCCTGAAAAAGAGTTGCAGGAAGTGAACGGGTGTGCTTTTTTCTTTTCAATATCTACTTACAGAGAAAGTAAAATTTCAGTTCTAGCCCCCTACCACTCAAGTCTCTGCCACACACATCATTTTTTAAGACAGAGTCTCATTATGTAACTGGCTGGGCTGGGCTCAGTCTCATAGAAATTCACCTGCCTCTGTCGAGTGCGTACTGAGACTAAAGCTATATATCACTATGCCTGACCCATATTTACCATTTTTGGAGTAAATATTTGTGAGTTTCTATAGAAGTGTGAGAAAGGATTTTTTTTCTATATTTACTCACTCAGCACCCCTTGTGGGTTGAATAGGAACACATTAAATTACTCCATATTTTAGGGATGCATTGGTATCGCTAGTTAGTTTTGTCCTATGAAACCCACTCTAAACACTCACACATAGTCTTCTATAATAAAAAGACAGTGTGCCTTTGTCTTTATGTGTCTAAAAGTCTGACTTACTTCTTTTGAATTAAAAATGAAGGGAAAATACCATTTTTTTTTTTCTTGAAAAAATCTCGCGAACTTCCCTGCGGTGGCTGAGGTAAAACAGGAATGATTGTCCCAATAGTTAAGAAGATAAAACAAGAGTCATTTTTACTGTATACACAGATAGTATTGTCGTGTTGAGGTTTTTTTTGACACTTATTAATTAGGAAATGGCCTTTCAGATTCTCACGGAAACCCCGTGTCTCCCGAGGACCAAGTCAGCCTTGCTCAGCAGATCTCCGACGTGGTGAGGCAACCGGCGTTCATTGCAGGCATCGGGGCAGCCTGTTGGATTATCCTGATGGTCTTCAGCATCTGGCTTTACAGACACCGCAAGAAGAGAAACGGGCTCACCAGCACGTATGCGGGTATCCGGAAAGGTGTGCCAGCCATAAAACCTTTTATCTTAAACGGATAACATGCTCTTTATGCCACACAGCCTCCATTAAATGGCGTTAGTAAATGAATGTTCTCAGCAGTGCTGTTGTTGCTCCACTGTCCACATAGGAACTTGCCTGGGTTGCAGGACGGCAAATCGAATTTGTCAGCCTCAGAACCCACTGCCTAGGTTTTGTTCAAGGTCTAGACTTTGCCGAAACTCTTTCAGGCAGATAGATATTTTATCTTACATTCTTGCGGGAAATTTGAAATCACCCGTCATAGGAATTAGAAATACGGGCTTTAAATTCAGGATTAGTTTTTATTAATTAGGCTTTTATTTTGCTTTAGTTTGGTTCCTTTGGACGAGCAGTTACTGTCATTTATTTATGTATAATAACCACCCTTAAGTATGATGGCTGTCCGGGGTGCTTGAGGTAGGAAATTGAAGAGGTTTGTTTATCATTCATGGATTTAATGTAGACTTGAATATTTATATACATTTAACTAATGATTCTTGTTAAAATGTCTACACAGGTTTAGAATGCACTGTTTGCTTGCTATAAACCCAAACTTTGAGGAGGAGCTACGTAGGCTGAGAGGCTCATAAGACCCTCAGTTCTTGGAGACGGCTGATGTTTAATTTTTATTTTCTGAATTGGTTCTTGCTGCCTCTCTACTCCCATGGATTCATTAACTCCGGGCTGTAAATAGATCAACTATAAGTCAGTGTTTAGTGGACAACCCCCCTTTTCTCTACTTATTGATTATAATGCTTTCTTTTGGTTCTCAAAAACTATCATGGTTTGAATGGTAACATGATTCAGTTTAGTTATAGGGGCCATGCATCACCCTGATATAAGAGATTTATATCTCCGCAAGGCTGATTTTGTGAAGCCTGATAATAAGGATGTCCCCTGACCAACCATTACCTCCTTTCTAATTGCACATGTGTTTCCTAGGCAAACACTTTCTACGTGTCCTGGCAAAGTGCTGGCACTGAGTAATTGTGAGTTCAAGCCAGTCCTATCCCTGCAAAGTGGAACTCAAATCCCTCTCAACGCAGTTAGAAAGGGCTCCGGGACTCTGGCTCATAAGCGAGCCTGACAAAAGACCTGAGCCAGATTGTCCTCAATCCTGTGCAAAGAAATCCCTGAACGGCTCAGCAGCCCCCTCTCCATGTGTAAATGTCCCTAGGCTAGGCGTTGTGACCAGGATGTTTTGTTTTCCAGACATGCATTCTGTCTTTGTCCCTGCCTGTGAAACAACAAAGTGCTTAGGGCCACCTTGAAGACAGTGTGGCACCTTGTGTATGTGGAATGGTAACAGCCGCGTGTTGACCATATGAACCCCTTGACTTCAGATCTGTGTAGAGGAGAAGCTCTTGGGGGCGGGCGACTGGGGAAGGAGGAGGGTGCCCTTGCAGTCTGTCTTTGAAATCTGATTTGAGTTAGGAAGTGTGAGTAACACTTAAACTTGGAGTTCCTTGTATTTTCTGTTCGAAGGACCTCCATCAACACCTTGACTGGGTGAGCATCCAGTTCTGAACTCCAGCATTTCCTACTTCAGCGAAGTGCCTTGCTATGTAATTGTAGCAGGCTAAACCCCCTCTGTTGTCTTGAGAGCTAGAGACACAAAACTCTCCTCGCTCTGAAAACATTCTTTTCCTTCACTAATGTCCTTTGAGCATGCCAGTAAAACACCTATGTCCCTCCCAACCCCCCGCCCCAGATCTATCCAACTAATACCATTGTCTTTTCAATGAGAAGCTGCTGTTGAGACCGCAATCGTGAAACATAATGACAAATGTAATTTAATAAGCCCTTGATTCTGCTGTCCTCGCTTTGACAATTCTTTTTTGCCTTTGTAATTCTTTCTCTATGCATACTTTTTAAAAGTATACTGTGTTATCTTAAATAGCCTATGCCCCTTCCCCAAAAATAATGCCAGAGATTTTAATAAAAGAAGATAAGGCATATTTTTAAAGAGATTGGCGCAAGGCACACATTTGCCTATACCAAGTCAAGCCTGAGTGTGACATTGGCTGCCCGTGAGATGAGGAGTTTTGGTTTGGTCTCACTGCATCTCCCGGGATGTGTGACGTGCAGGAATTCTGAGTATCTGTGTACACCCCTCCACTCTGATCATTAACATCAGTGAGCATACAGAGTGTTAGGTGGGGTCTTAGAGGGTTTGAGGATGAGGTTGGGTTTCAGTGGGTAACAGTTCCATTTAGTACTGGCCTTCCTTCATTTGTCCTTTATCTTCACAAATTAGGGTGAGCAGAAGGACCTGTCTTCTACTTCCCCCTGTCCTTGTAATCACAAATTAATGTCCAGGGGCTCCATGCTTCCTTGAACAGATTGAGTTTCATATGCACGTCTTCTTTGTATGTTCTAAGAGCACTTTAACTATGAGAGGTGTTTGTTACGTTGCTAAATTATATTAACTTTTAAAGATGGGGGGGGGGGATAAACACAATAGAATTCTTAAGGTGGGCCTGCTGGGCTACATGCAAAGGCCCATGGATAAGCTGAGTGTGCGCTGAGGGCTCTGTTGCTGTTAGTCCAAAAATTGGATATGGAAAGAAGCCAAGATGCCCCCAACGTGTTCCCACTAAAGCTCCGATCCTATCAGCAATTTCCTACTGCAGTTATGGATGAAAATATATACTTCATTGTTTTTCATGCATGATAAATAATCAGCCCTCCAGTTTTCTTTGCCCTAAAGATTTGTTGAAGGCAAACTTTAATCTGAAAGGAAGGCATGGAGTTTTCCTGTGTCCTTTATTAGGGCTGCATTACCTTTAAATTGAAGGGTAGAGACTGGAAAATCATTCAGTCTCCTCCCTCTATTAAATGACATGGAAATTGCTCCGTGTTGCTGGCCCACACCCAGTGAGGAGAGGTGTGGGAGTGGGGGAGGGGGAAGGCCAGACAGCTACTTTTGAGGTCTGCAGTTCAATTTCGGGCATTATTGATTAGATTAAGATTTATAACTGTGGAGGGAGTGAAGGTTCTCAGAGGGTGTTATTGTTCTTTTGTTCAGCTTCTAGGATGTCGTTATATTAAAAAAAAAGTTCTCTCTACTCTTAGAAAAAGCTTTTGCATGCAAAGTATGGCAAAGAAATTGGCGTTTTAGCTCTACAACTGTCCCGATCCATTCACAAATTTTATGATGATAACAAAAACAAGCAAACATGTTCATTTGTTTCTGTGGTGCTGGGTATACCACGCAATAAAGCTGTTTAGTTTTTATGATAATCATATTCTATCTGTTTCTCTGTGTGTCTCTGTGTGTCTCTGTCTCTCTCTCTCTATGTGTCTCTCTGTCTCTCTTTGTGTCCTGTGTGTGTGTTTTTCTCTCTGTGTGTGTCTCTCTGTCTCTCTGTCTGTCTGTCTCTCTCTATCTCTCCTTTCCCTCCCCTCCCTCTCTCCCTTCCAGTAAGGAGCACACTTCACCTCCCGCCGCTATTATTCCACTTAATAAGCATTTACTTTTAGATGTCTAGATAAGGTTCCAGCACAACCCTGATAATACTTGTTTAAGAATCCATCACCCAGTGTTTAGAAATGATTAATAGCAGAGGATCCCTGTTTGCACTAAGGCTGTGGGCAGACTCTAGGTTACTAAATGCAAGGTCATCCACGGGCTAACCCAGACAGTCCCCCTCCTGAGAGTGTGAGAATGTCAGACACTTCAGAATGGTACCTGTAGAGACAAGCTTCATTTTTTTTTTTTTTGGTAAGGCTTCAGATTGGTGCTGTTCATATATCAGCGTGTCAGACCTACCGGCTTGGTTATTTACATTTGTTTTATGTTCAGCTGTCTGCTTGATTTATACTAATGTGATATGTTCCCCTTCTCTCGTCAGCTTAATAACTAGTTTATATTTTGTTTTGATTTTTCAGTCCCGTCCTTTACCTTCACGCCAACAGGTATCTGTATGCACTTAACCTCTTCCTTTCGTGTGTTAGTTTGGCATGTGTGGTGTGCTGCTGTGTGGCTGGTTCCAGTTCGTTCTGAGCTGGAACTCGGGGAAAGGACTCACTCTCACGTAGTAGAATACCCAATCTCCTTCACTCCCGCCGGGCATGCATTTGAACTAGACATGGTTGGTGCTGCTTTTTCACCTACTGAATGCAGGCCCATATTCTGCATGCCACATTGCATCTTAGTCCTGTGTGTGCATGGGTCTCTATTAAACAAACACACCTTTTCTACCACATTCCCCCTCACCTCCCGGCATGATTGAATGCGCTAATCATCGGTCTCCCCTTGACTCAAACCTCCACGTTTTCCAGCAGCAGAACAGTTTCTGTCCTTTGTAACTCTCTGTCCATAGAATTAGTATTCTCTGAGGTACCCCCAAAATCGCCATACCACGTGAGACATGAAACCTAATTTCCAACAAGTCAGAGTCTTCATCTTGTTCCCATTCCGTGTCTTTCAGAATGGACGCTCCTCTCCCATCACCTGCAGTCAAAGATGTCCCTTAGTTATGTGTCCTCGGTCTTAATCCAGTTCCTGGGATCCCTGGACACAGTTATCTCTCCCGAGCAGACTTCCAGTTTAGAGTTTTTCTAAGTCTCAGAAAGTTGGCAGCTTTTAAAAACACATTTCTTCTTAGAAAATGTGTCTGTATTTACAGGAAAGCTAATCTTCTTAACTCCTTGCCTAACTATTTATAATTCGGTTTTTTTGTTCTGGCAAAAATGAAAATTAAGATTTTTTTTTCATTCATGTGTGATGGAGATATAATATCTGATAGAAACACAATACCCGAGGGTTTTCAAAAGCCACGTATAAAATTGTAAGCCACGTAGAAAACAGGTCATGTTAGTTGTCACAACTTGGCATAAGTCTTTGTGTGTGCAAAGAGGGTTTATTTGCGCATGTGTCTGTGCTTTCGTCTGGGAAGACAATCTAGCCATGTCTCTTTCCCTGAAAATTTAAAGTTATACATACAGAAATCATAGAACAGTCTAATCTTGTGGAAAAAGTCTGAACAAATCCTTACAGGTGCACATCAGAATGAGTTGTGCTTAGTCACAGTGTCCTGGAGTTTTTAATTTTGCTCCTTGCAATCATATTGAGAGACACTGAGAAATTAAAAATGATGTGTGGTTATTCTAAAAATCATCTTCTATCATATTCGTAGAGCAAAAATCTGTGACATCTTGCAGTGGTTTTTATAAAGCCTCTAGATAGGAAGGGAAATTGAATGACATTTAGAAAGATGTTCATGAGTTTAATGGCTCCTGCTATATAAGCATGTCTATTAATTGTTCTCTTTCTCTCTCTTTTTTTTTCATAATATTCTAGTAACTTATCAAAGAGGAGGCGAAGCCGTCAGCAGTGGAGGGAGGTAATTATCTTGCTTGTTTTTAGATCCAAATGGGTATTCCTTTTTTGGGGCGGGGGGTCTTTGACATTGCTTCCTTTGTTAAAAGGTTAAACTTCCATGTTGAATTGGTTCACCTACTTTGAAGTGATCTCTCCCTTCAGCTGTTAACCAAGGAATTTTTGCAGTTATGGTATGAGTGGCTGCATCTCAGTTCTTGACCACGAGAGGGAGCAGTTTACCCAAGAAAAGCAGGCGTGCTGATTTAGCTGCTGATGAAAAGGAGTTAAAGTGATTAAGCCTTGGCACTTAGGAAGATTAAGAAATATAGCTGGTTAACAGACACTATCAAGGAAAGGTGTTCCCTTGAAAACCTGCTGAACGTGGCAGTTGCTCGGAACTTGTGGGTGATGTTTGTTCTCCGCGGGAACTTAGCATAATTCACATCTACATCTGGAGACAAAGTGCATTTGGAGGAAGAAATCTAGGTAGCTTGTTAACAAAGAGATTTTTTTTTCACCTCTAATTAAAAGGAACCTCAATCCCACATTTATGTTTTTTTAGTGATTATTATTCAGTGAGTTGTAATGTATTCACAGAGAAATCACAAATCGAGGTGGCAGAAAGCTGAAAGGGGCCAAGGCAGAGGATAAATCACAGGCTTAAGGATTTTCCACAATAAGGTGATCTTTTTTTCACCACCACCCCCACCTATCCCACCCCCCGAAAAAATCCAGTAATATTAAGATGATTTAAAAAAAAGAAAAAAAAAGAAATTAAAAAAAAAACCCATCTAACACACACTATTTTATAATTCAAATTTGTTTAACTTGCCTTTGAGTGTAGAGATGAATAATGTGTTTAACTACTAGAATATGGTGTGATTCCTGAATCTAAGGAGCAGCAGATAGGAACATTACTGAACTTGCTGTATAACAAAGAGTGATTTGAAAGAAGCAGGTTGCCTGCGTCTAGCCAGGGCTTTGCAGTAGGCTCTAATCTCTTCATTCCTGGATACTATTAACTTCTTGTTTTCATACCTGTGAAACAAAGCCAGCCTCCAAATCACTGCCAAAGCTAAGAAGTCTGAAAAAAAAAAATCCACTAGATTCACCCATCAAACCACAGCATATTTTTGTGTTCTGAGGAATTCCATGTAAGTCACAGCCCCGGCATTCACACAGGAGCCTCTGGCATCAAAACATTTCCTCTTAGGGAAATCTGGAATGCCTGGTGACTTAGCCAGCACCTTTTGTGTATATACTTAAGCTGTAGGCTTCCGTTTTCTTGGCAGTAGCCTCTGTGCACGAACATGCATGCACAAGCTCACATGCACATGCGTAAAAATAAAATATAAGCCCCCATTTCTTAGCTAAAGCACTTTGCAACCTATGGAAACAAAAGTACCACCGGGGAAACAAGGGTAGAAATTCGTAAGTAGCAGTAAGTGGTTCTGTTGTAAATGAAGAATTGCAAAGTCCCCAAACTCTCTACTTAAAGTCCACTAGCAGTGAAGACATAACTGTCTACATTTAGAAGCAGATGCCTAGAATGAAGTGGATTTTTGTCCAGTACTCACCAGAAATCATCGTTTTCATCAGTGAAATGGCGAAAGGCTCGAGAGGCTGGGGAGTGTTGGAGAAGTCACAGTTAACAAAGGTTTTAGAGTTGAAGCTCGGGATGACCAGTGGTTGCTTTGTCTTGTTTTATGTTTTACACAGTTTTAAACATTGATTCATTAGCTAGAATAAAATTCTGTGTAGCAGCCACTACATAACATCACCACTATGGATTTCACAGTAGAGTGAGAAGCACAAGATGTGATAAAGACCATGGATGCTTTTAAAAGTCTACTTTATTGTCATAACTTTTGCTAATGATGGCGGGGGAGAAAGGAAAATAGAATACAGAAAGTGGTTCATTGGGAAGAGAACGTCATTTCTAGCCATGGAACGGCTGTGTGGTGTGTGTGTGTGTGTGTGTGTGTGTGTGTGTGTCCGTGCCTGTGAATGCACGGGTGTGTGGATGTGTATGTGTGTGTTTGTGTATTGATGGAGCAGAGAAAGCATACCATACCAGATGTCACTGCTGAGTCCTCCCTGTTCATCCCTTCAGCTCCCAGGTTCTTTCTCAGACTCTGGATCCTAACAGACCTAGCACGTTACTAGGTCAATGATACCGCAACCAAAACCTTCATGCCAGGTGCTTTCACACCCTGCATCCATGGAGCATCTCTTGCCCTTTTCTTCTCCCTAGTGTAATTTGTCTGCTAACTCTAGATTCCCCCCACCTCTTCTGGAAGAAAACACGGGCTTCCCCAACTTAATCTAGTTTCATTGAAACTACTCTGGCCACTTCTCTGCCCATTTAAGCAAGAATGCTCTTTAGGATGTGTGTTAGTCATGTCTGCAGTCTTGAAGAAACTGGTATCAGTAGGATCCAAGGGCAATATATCAACCCCACAGAATCTTAGATTGCCATGTTATCTAGCCCCATATTACATTGTCTGCTGTGCATGCTGGATCATGACATTGTGTAGTATATGTAAGATTAGTCTAAAGATGGCTTTCTACTTAACCATCCCTTGGCCATCTTGCCATCCCTTTATTCTTGCTTTTGATTGTTCCCAATGAAATACGTACCATAGAATTATCTGAATTAAGCATGAAATAAATCAGCTGTCTGAAAGAAAGAAAGAAAGAAAGAAAGAAAGAAAGAAAGAAAGAAAGAAAGAAAGTAAGAAAGTAAGAAAGTAAGAAAGAAAGAAAGAAAGAAAGAAAGAAAGAAAGAAAGAAAGAAAGAAAGAAAGAAAGAAAGGCAGGCAAGGCAGACAGACAGACAGACAGAAAGAAAGAGAAAGACCAAGTGTCCCTAAGTTGTAGCTGCTTTAGAGGATACAAGCTGTGCTCCCAGCATTCACGGGTGGTGCACAAGTAACCGCACGCCTGAAGCTCACCATTTGAGGCTAGGCTGGCTGGCCAGGGGGTCCCTGAGAGCTTCCCTGTCTCCAGCTCCCCAGACCTGGGATAGCAAGTGTCCACACCCAGCTTTTTACGTGGACTCTGGGCATCGAACCTGGATCTTCAAGCTTACGCAACACCTTACTGACTGGTTACTCTTCCCAGCCCAATAAATGCACTTTTATTATGTCATCACGCTGATTAATTGGATGACATCAGAAAAATTCAGTGACTATACTTCAACGCTGTCACTGACATTCTCTGAGAAGGATAAATGACTTGACAGATGAATGAATGCCCGAGCCCCCATTTTGTTTTTGATTGTTTTAAAGGTTTGTTGTTTGAAAGGTTTTTTTTCCGTTTCATAAAAGAAGAGGCTATGTTTAAAAAAAGAGTTAGAGTTCCTCGCTCGCATTGTAAATTTAGTTCTCCCTTAAGGAAGAACGAGCCTGTGGTTAGACCCAGATCCTGCTCCTGACATGCAAAGGGCAAAGTGTGTGGTAATCCAGACGGAGCGCAGTGATATTAAATGGCTGTTCTTACCCATTGGCTCCTCATGCCTCAAACATTCCAGTTGCCTCTTCCAAGAAAACCTACTTAAATTCCAAACCACAACATGAACCAGGAAAAAACGAGGGAAACCTGAGGGAGGGTGTGCGAAGGTCAGCTTTAGCCTGGTCAATGTGCCAATACCACATTTCTTGGCAAGGGCGAACAGACAGAAGTGGATAAAGCCCACATCTTGCTTCTCTTAAAAACCTTGGCAACTCTTAGATGCTTAGATGAAACTCGCTCACCCAGTCTGTGGAGACAGGACACAGCCGATAGGCTGGCAGCTTTCACTGCTGGGATTCTGCAAAAATTTTTTTCCACAGTTCCTAGACTCTGTGGTATTCCTGGTGTGGTTTATCAATTCAAATAAGTGTTCTTGAAGTGAGAGACGGAAGGCACCGAGCTGAACGCAATTCACATGTAATCTTTGGAGCACATTTGGGTTCTTTGTTGTTTTGTTTGTTTGTCCTGACTCAAATGAATCCTCTTAATATATGCAATCATGCAAAATTATTTTTAACATGCTTAAGCCAGGAGCCGCTATATGCTTTGCTTCGGTCGAGCAGCTAAACTTACACATGAGTTCAATACATTTAAATGGATAAACATAGCCCTCAGAGTCGTTAGTTGCAGGTGACAGTTGACCCCCTTAACAGTACCTGTGCCTACCCTTGCCTTCTACCAAGACCTCTGCCATACACACCTGGCACTTTCAGCTTCGATGTGGGGCAAGAGTCCTGTTTTATCTTCTCCTCGAGAATGCTTTTCATTCCACCTTCAAGTCTAAACAGAAGCTGGAGGTGGGACTGCCGGTCTTCCTTTCTGCTGGAAATCACCCATCTATATGAGAAGCTTTAAGCTTCCGATGCTATCTGAGCGCTCGCTGTAAACACGTTTCCAGTGTTTACGGAGGGAATCAATAGCATGAAAACATGGTTTGTCCCTTTTTCAAGCCAGTCTGGGAATTTTCCACTTGACTTATATACTTCATGCATGCCGTAGTGTCTCTTCAGTGCCAAATACAGAAGTTTTATTAATAACTTCAACAGTGATAACACTCCAGGTTTACATTCGGGGGGGGGGAAATAAAATAGGAAAGATAAAGATGACTCGGTGCATATTTTCCACCACTAACATCCATTTCAGACCCCAGACATCCATGCCATAGCTAATACAGTAACATTGCTCTCCAAAGTGTGCTTTTATCAACATCTTTAATAATTAAACAGCCCGGTTTTTACAGCTTTATTGAGACTATAGGACGTCTTCTTCCTTGTTCCCGTTACAGAGTGTTTGGGAACATCAAGGGACTCCCACAGATCTCTGTGTGTGTTTATAACACCAGGGCCATTGCTCACGTGTGACTCTCAGCTCTGCTGCTCTCTGTGCACACTAGTTCCCCAACCTCCCTCCCATGTCCCGCTTTCCTCTCCTGTAAAATATGGATGGTAGCAGCCTGGACCCATCAAACTGCAATGATTACATTGTGTGACTACCTTTAAAGAACACAGACAGCGCCTCCCATATTATAAACAAGGAGTAAATACTCATTTAAACTGAGTAAATATATAGTCCCCAGCTAAGTGAGAAGTGTGTCTGCTGTGCTTTAGCGATGAAAACAGAATGGTGGAATAGTCTGTGGTGCCCGTCTGTTCTCTTGTGGGTTGCAAAGCTCATCTCATGCCCTTCCTCTCTGCTGAGTTACCGAGTGGCGTTCAAAAAGCATGCGGACTTAAGTTTGATTCCCTGGCACCAGCTGTCTAGGGCACCCATTCATTACTGCATATGCACTCTGCCTCCACAAAGAGAAAGTAGCTTAGCATTAGTTTTGGAGGGAAGGAGAGACACTAATATTTCTTTTAGTCAACTGGTGTAAAAGTTATTAATTCTGGCAGTGGGTGGTTTTTGCTACCCACTCCAATGTTTTATGTTCCCAAATGAAAGTCACACACACACATACACACACACACACACCCTTTATATTTTGATATGCCTTAATCAATGCAATAGCTGTGCCACTTCCTAATGTCCACCTAGTTAATCTACCTTTTGCCGATAATCCCGAGCTATCACTTTCTATATTCTGTGTTCCACCTTGGCTGCCCTGGACCCAGTTGGGCAGCCTCTGGGCCACACTCTCCTGGCTCCTACATGCCGTCTATGCCTCCCCTGACTTCCACTCTTCTCAGGCATGGCATCTCCTCTCCTTCTATTTCTCCTGGCATGGTGGATCTCCTTCTTCCTCTTTCCTCTCTGTCCCAAACCTGGGAATCCTAAAAGACCGGCCTCTGTCTGCCTTGCTCAGCCATTGACTGCTGGCATTTTAATTTACCAATCAGAACCAACTCGGGGCAGGATTCCTCAGTACCTATGTGAAGACACTCCTGTATGCAGTTTTGGGGACCAAAATTAACATCATAATACAGGCAGCATTAGGCTCAAATCACTACATTTCCCCCCTGTTTTATCCCAATTAAAAAGGCTCTTTTCTCTCAGATATAAATTGACAACAATTATAACAATTATGCAAATTATAAGGTATGATAATACACTTATAACGTCCAGTCCATCAATTTTGTCAATTTAGATAAATTACTCTATCATCTACCCTGACTTAAAGAGTTTACTATTCTATACCTCAAATGCATTAGGCCAAACCCACTACAGGCAACATCTTTGTATCGTCAAATTTTATTCATTAGCTTTCCACTATGCAGGACATTTTTATATTATCCCCATGAGCTGAAAAGCTTACCGAAGAGCGTACTGATTCTCTCTACTCAACAAGATGCCATAGAGCTCTCTCTGAAAGCAATATGGCTTTGAAGAAAAATATGGAAGTATGCTTTATGACAAGGATCTATTTGTGTCGTAAATATGCATGTTCTGTTTTATAATGAAGCAATTTTAGTGGATCAAAAATGAAGTCAGGCGGGTAGTCCTACCTTACAAGATTCAAAATGACGCTGAATAGTTCAGACTCTGTTTGTTTTCTAAACACCATGGCAAAAAAAAAAAAAGTGCAGCCAGTAAAGATTTGAACTCTGAAACACAGCTCTACGAATCAATGGATCTGTCCACAGAAGTACTTCCTAGAATATTAGATTACAATTGCCTGTCGTAGAATAAAATGCGTCCTAGTATCATTCAGGATAGCTCTGCAGATTATGGTGAGATTAGTCAAATGAAACGCTTGCTGGAATTCCAAATAAGAATTGTTTTCCATTCCTTTTCTGTATTGTTTCCCTTTAGGCCGGGACTCCTCAACATTAGTGAACCTGCCACGCAGCCATGGCTGGCAGACACGTGGCCCAACACAGGCAACAACCACAATGACTGCTCCATCAACTGCTGCACAGCCGGCAATGGCAACAGCGACAGCAACCTGACAACCTACAGTCGCCCAGGTTAGGGACACGCACGGCTAGAGCCCAAAAACGCATCATCAGCCTTACCAAGAGTTAGCCAGAGAAAGTCATGTGTCTGTCCTGAATGAGGAAGAAACTGGTTAACAATCTTAGGAAATCATAAATATGTTACTAACGAGCCTGCTCAAATATCTTCTCCATCCCTGAACAGAATATACAAATTCTAGAATCATGGAAGATAAAATTATGAAAAAAAATCATAGTATTTTTAATTCTAATTTGATTTCAAAACAAAACAAAACAAAACAGATTTTTTAGTGGCAACCACACTGATAATCACCTACAGTAATAACAAAGCTTTTTGATGAGAATGAACGAAACTTTTAGATCAGAATTCACAATAGAAAAACAAATCCTAAGGCCACAGAGGTGCTCACGGTGTATACACACATAAGCACACAGCTGAAATATCTGCCTACTTTTATTGCGTCTTGTATAAACTTCACCTAAACTGTCAGATTGGGATGTGGAATCTACAGGGTAAAGAAGGAAAGTTAGAAACTCTTCCTAAGAAATCAAACCAAGCTTTGAAACTAAAATAATGGTAAAAACAAACAAGCAAACGAAAGATGTGACCATGGAGGGAGAAAGGTGCATGGGCCTAAGGAAGGGACACAGAGAAGGTGGGCTGTAGATGAATATGTTATAATGTGAGAAGAAATCAGAAAGCCATCGCTATGTCCACCCATAAAAATAATCCTAGGCCTCAGTCACTGATGGCAAATGTTACTTATCCACGTGACAAGTCCATGTCCCGTGAGCTCCATGCTCCGTCCAGACTGAGAGCCCCCACAAGCCCCAATAAAAGACAGTGCTGACACCCACAGGAAAGCGTAAATGCTGGCAGCCCTGTGAAGTGCCGTTCAGAGCTACACTGTCCAATAAGAGAGCCAATGGTGGCTTTTATAATTCGACTTGATGCCTACTAGCCACATCTGAAGTTCTTTATCGTCAGCTATGACCAGTGGCTGCTACATTGCCAATATAGGGTAGAAGGGGGCCAAGGTTAGAAGCAACCTACTTCATAAAACTCATCTGGAAAGATTGCCAAAGCAAGATGAGGTTTTGAACACTACATTGCTTTTTGTTGTTTCTCTTACTCGCTATTGAGCAGAGCCTAATGCCTAGAAATTAAAGATGGAGTTACTACAGGCCACATGAACTGAATAGCTGTGGTCCGTGGTGTATAACAGAAGGGCAAAGCAGTTGAATTCATGAGGATAGGTAAATTGCAAGTTCTTAAAATTGTGCTCTTGGTTTCCTTGTAAGTAGCAAGCATGTTAATTTATCACTTTAAAAAATGTCCCTTTGAAAGCTGCATCTTTAAGAAACCTGCTAGTGTGCGTGCCGCTTTTGAGTAACATGAATAAAACAATGTTATTCCTCTAGTAACTTTTCAATTTAAAATCTTTTTCACTTAAAATAATAACTTTAGTTCTTCCTGCTGTTTTAACACTCTGAACTTTAAAAACATCTATGTGTATGTTATTTGGTTCTTAATTATCTCGATGAAGGTAGAATTAGCCTGGGAAAGAGATATTAGAAATATCAGATATTATTTCTGTCCTTATTTGATTAAATAGCCCTAGTCACCGAGATTCATTTTTGTCACCATCATTATCAGTTTAGACTCTGTGGGGTGTCATTATGAAATCGTGAACAATAGCTGTGTAGCATCGTTCTCTGATAATGGTTATCCTGTATGACCAAGTGATGAACCAATAAAATCCCCCTGAGCCTTGCTTACTGTTACTTTTCCCCATTCTCTGAGTTCTGAGTAGACACATTTTATAAAACATTGACATCTCAAGTCATTGATATATAGTTAGAAGCTGTATTTACCTCTGGTCTGACTCCTGAATTTACTCGCTTAGTTCTATTGCTTCAATAGCTCTAACTAGTAGCTACAATAAGTTCTGTAACCTGAGACCAGGAAATATGAAGGTCTCCCATTTGTATGAAATAAGTATATAAGATATACATACAGATCTGCATGTATTTTGTTGTACTGGAATTCTTTTTGATGGAGTTGAGAAAGGCTTTTTCAAACGGGATCGTAAATAATGCCGACAGAGGTCGAAAATTATTTGGTTCCTACCTAAAGATTTATGAATATTTTTACCTCCTTAAATTTTGGTTCCCTTTGAAAGCCCGTGTGAATAGTTCATCCGTTCTGTAAATCTTAGGCCCACTTGTCCTTGATAGACCGATTTCATTATAACTCAGCAAGCTTAGGAAACCATTGAAGACGAATAACCATGCAGAATGACCTTTTCCTTTTCCTCTCCGTTGCACGTAGCTGATTGTATAGCCAATTATAACAACCAACTGGATAACAAACAAACAAATCTGATGCTCCCTGAGTCAACTGTTTATGGTGATGTGGACCTTAGTAACAAAATCAATGAGATGAAAACCTTCAATAGCCCAAATCTGAAGGACGGGCGTTTTGTCAATCCATCAGGGCAGCCCACTCCCTATGCCACCACTCAACTCATCCAGGCGAACCTCAGCAACAATATGAATAATGGCCCAGGGGACGCCAGCGAGAAGCACTGGAAGCCTCCAGGACAGCAGAAACCGGAAGTGGCACCAATTCAGTATAACATCATGGAGCAAAACAAACTGAACAAAGGTGACTCGTTCTGCATTTGTTCCCGCCCCTTCCTGTCTGATCCCCCTGACCCCGCAACACTTACTAGGAAAACTGGTCTGTGACAGCCAAGTCAAATCCTTCCTTTGATTACTGAAATGATTCTTGTTTCTTTGGGCTTCAAGATTTCCCGTGTCAAAGAGTTAATTAGCACAACAATGACCATGGAAAATTGATTTTATAATAATATATAAATATTTTCAAATGGTTTTGAGATTAATTTAAATTCAATAGTAGGTGAAGGATTGTCCAGGACGTGCAATCTTTTATTCATAAGGCAGATGTACAGCTATCACAATACCGCACATTCTCAATAAATAGACGATTCCATCCTTTCCACTTGAGGATGGAAGATAATTGCTTCTACATGGTCCTATAGACGAATGGCATTTTTATATCAAACCGAAGAAAAATAATTAAATTAAACTTGAACTGGAGAAGTGGTTCAATTTCTTGTATCACCTCGTGTGGTTCCTATGACTGCTATAATGTATAATGCCGGGACCTAAATTTCTGTGGTTAAACTGATTGAAGTCTGTCAGTATAGAACCTAAAATAAATTGAGTTTAATATTAACTCGGAGCAGCAGAATGGTATTGTATGGCCTGAGGGGAATGTCTCTGGATTGTAATGGGTGGGTTGAAAGAGATAGGTATTTGATTCCTTTGCAGTTCTCCAGGCTACTGCTGCAATAACATGATTTGCAAAGTTATACCTCTAGGAAAAGCAAGATTGCTCTAATTTGAATAGATAGGGCAATGTTGTGTGAGTACACGGGTCAAAGACACGTTTTACCGTAAGTAATTAGAGACAGGATTTGTTTCCTTGAGACGATACAATGCCAGATTTCCAAATGGTAATCTAAGCCTTTCATTTGATTAAATCTATGCTATATGTTTTAATTTCATAATAAAGTCATCTAACCTTTTCCCAAACTTAAAGAAGCAGTTGATTGATATAATAACCCAATTTAATGAAATTCATTAAGACTCCTGCATAAGTTCAGGACAAAGACTGACACAGAAGGATAAGGGAGTGTCTATAATTATGGCTTCACTGTGATGGGTCAAAACTCCCATCACCTTATTTGGCCACTTTGCATGCTTTCACTCTGAGCTGTGGAAAGGTCTGGAAGTCCAATATACAAAGAGTTGAGAATCTCTGCTCATTTTTACTGCTTGGAAGCACATTGAGTATGTGGAAATATAAATAATAAAGACACTGCAATGCAAATGGACTGACAGATTAGTGCTGCCTGTGTGCCCTTGCCCATCTTTTCTTTTGCATTTTCCCCTCTGCTCAAGTTAGTAGAAACATCTCTGGGGCAGATCAAGATACTGTGTGTTCTTATTGGGGACATATTTTTAATAGATACAATGTTGTTGACAAGTTTCAGTTCTCTTAGTATATAGGTGGTGTTATATGGTAGCTAATGGACTAAGTATGTTACCATTTGAATCTAGGCTGTAAAGCAAAGCCCAAATGCTTAAGCAAAGAGAGGATAAACCTACCTCTACTCTGGACAGGGGCGGGGAGTGGGGGGGGGTGAGGAGAGAGAGAGAGAGAGAGAGAGAGAGAGAGAGAGAGAGAGAGAGAGAGAGAGAGATTTTACTAGAATTCTACTGTACCAGACATTCAACTGAATCGAATCCTAATGCATGTCAGACAAGTACTAGTATGAAGCTGTGCCTATAGTCCCTTTTACTATATTTAAAAATACATACATGTGTCTGTGTGTCTATGTACTTCAGCTAGATGCTTTTCTCTGTCATATTATCCTGAAAAGAAAAAAACAAGAAGAAACCAGGCGAGTAGATAATCCAGCTGCTTTTCTTCTGTTACTCAGAAATGTAGACCAAACACACATGAAATAACTGTGAGGAAATAAACTTTTTTTTTCCCCTATCTGGAATATCTAGATTATCGGGCAAATGACACAATCCCTCCAACCATCCCATACAACCAGTCCTATGACCAGAACACAGGAGGATCTTATAACAGCTCAGATCGGGGCAGTAGTACATCTGGTAAGTAAAAAACACACAGGAAAGTGTCAACCTTTTCTCTTGAAAAGAGATGATGGAGGGAGGATGAGATAGGGGGTTTCCAGGATGGGGTGTGGGGGGGGCTGGTAAAGGGGATAATTCTTGAAATCTAAATAAAGAAAATATCCAATTTAAAGGGGGAGAGGGGCGCGGTGATGAGCAGAGTGCTAATCAGCTGTGTACCAAAGTGACCTGAATCATCACCTTGTATCATAGGAGTCCCAGACACAGGTCTGGTCTGCAGTCTGATGCACCACCCACCCAATAAACTACTTCCTCTCCTACTTGGCTTCAAATATCAAGGATTCTGTTTCCTTCTTTGATACTGAGATTTAGCAAAGTCAAAAGTACAAAATACTTTTCCAAGGCAGTTAAACTTCGTTTCCTTCCCTTAGTCAAAACACAGCCCCAAACAGTACATATGTGATAAATTTGTTATGTTACCACTTAGTGCTCTCAAGGAGAAGAAAGCCTGAGGATCGGTAATCTGGGGTTGAGGGAAGGCAGAATCCTTAGTCCACATTCTCTCCAAGGTCTCCCAGTTCTTGCTGGAAAACTTATAAAGTTTCCTCCCAGTATCATCCTGGCCTGCCTCAGAAGCCACAGTGAGGCTCCCTTCCCTGTGGGTCGGTGTGCAGCTGCAGCTGTCTGCCAGCTGTTTTCCTGATAGGCGCTGCAGATGGGGGTTTGCTGGTAGTTAAGTCCTGTTTTCGTAATTAAAGGCAGTTGATTATTAGAACTAACATGTGGCAAGTCACACCACAATGAGAACCGAGCCATTGATCTTAAGTGGAGCATGTTTCTCCAGAACAGGGAAGAACAGAGCCTCCTGGCAACTGCAGGAGTTGTTGCTAGGGTCTTTGTGCCAGTGAGCTCTGCCCTCTTCTCTAATGATGCTCACATCTGCAGTTACCTCTCTTCCCTTAACAGAGGCATGATGGTGTGGCATTCCCTAGCCTGTACTTCAAAGGTTCTTATATGAATAACAGGGACTTAGAGATGACTCTTTACCACTATAGATTTTATTTTTTCAGATTGTACTAAATACTCTCTTTTCCCTTTTCTTCAAAGTAAGGAAATTTCGTGTTTTGAACAAAATTTTACGTGTGTATTTTTTTGGGGGGGTCATCACCAGTATTTAAGTATTTGATTATGACAAGTCATTTTGTCTTTGAACTCTTAGCTGCTTGTAGAGAAAAGCTTAGGTGATTGATTCCCCATTGTCATCTACATCCCTCACTGGAGATGCCTGATCTTGATACTTGTGTTATCACTGGTTATTCCATGAATGGTAAAAGGATGCTAAAAACACGTGACATCTGATGCCCGGTGGCAGAAAGCAAAACACAGGAGTGAAATTCAGGAGGGGGCTGCAGTGTCCAGCATCACGGGACAGATGCTGTTCTTGGGGAAGATGTACATGAGGAAAGGGAGAGGAAGACGAAGGTCAATTTTCCCTTCACGCCCCATGCCCCATAGTCCTCCTAGTACAGGTGACTGAGGATGTGAGAGAGCATGGAGATGCTGGGACTGACAGTCAACGTTTATTGTTAGCAGCCGACTTGCCCTTCCATCCAGTTTGATGCAATAGCAGTCCAGCCTGAGAACAACTGGTATGACAAACAGTTCCTGTGACGGAGAAGTCCCAAGTGACTTAAAAACATTTTAAAGGCTCATTGAATAAGCTAAAGCCTGCTTCATCTCCCATGGTACTTGTTTCAGAGTCATAAAGAAACATTAAAGCAATTCTGGGATATTGGGGGCTCATATGAGAAAAAAACAATTACAGACTCTGTGTTCATAATGTACATATGGACCTGAAATATGTTAGGTAGGAGTGTTTAATTACACAATATCTTTTGACTTAAAACTCTCTAGAAATTAGTATACATGCCAGCTACCAATGTTTAAAGGATGAGTCAGTTCTAAAATAAAAAACACCATAGTAATTGAATAATTGGGCTACTCCATAGCACTAAAAAATGTTCAGGAATGTCATCCTTTTTATTATTATATGCCATAATTTTATATAAACGGGTTAAAATATGTCTTCCCATTATTTTTAATGCAGTTTCTCCTTCCTTTGTCATTAAATATATTAGTTCTTCTAGCAATTTCCTCACCCCACCTCTCTTCCCCAAGAAAATGAGAAATTTCATTGTGCCTAAAACATTCCAATGGACAAGTACAAATTATATATATTCAGTGATTTAATGCAACAGTAGACTACTAATAGATCGTATCTGTATCGCATTGTATTGTAGGATTCAGCAATTAAATATTAGAAAGGCACTCCAGAAAATATGTCCACAGCTCATTTGTTTCAGATGATAATCCATAATGCAATTAATTGCTGTAGGAAGATCACTATTAATGATACGACTTGTAAAATTCATTGAAGCTTATGTTTCATCCTGGGCTATGCACTTGGCATTGAACTTGGTAGTATTTGGCCTTTTCCCTTGTATCAACTCCTGTCTAATGAAAAAAAGCATGAGCATACACACACACATGTGCATATGAATTATAGGATAGTAGCAGAAGATATTAAACTCTTAAATAATGGAAAATAAAAGGTAAACGTCAGAAACAAAAGACATTGTATTTTATTTCTTTTCTAGGAAGTCAAGGCCACAAGAAAGGGGCACGGACGCCAAAGGCACCCAAGCAGGGTGGTATGAACTGGGCAGACTTGCTGCCCCCTCCTCCGGCGCATCCTCCCCCACATAGCAACAGCGAAGAATACAACATGTCCGTAGATGAAAGGTAAGGGCATTGCCACAGTAAGAGGTGCAGACAAGTCAGGGTTCGCCCAAATTGCCCAAAGAAGACTGATCTCTTGGGTTCACAAACACCAGTCTCTAAATCAAACAGCAGGTCTTAGCAGACCTCCTCAGGGAAATCTGAAATATGAATTAAGGATAAGGACACTTCCTTAGAACCTGAAAATTAGGTACACATAGTATATATATACACATTTTTATGCAAGCTCTCCCTAGGGCTGTCTCAGATATGAATTATGTCTTAGAAAGCCTCTTTCATGCACACATTATACATGCACATGTGCACGGATGTACCTAATTATTCAAGTATGTGTACACATGTATACACATATTAAAAATAGTGTGTATAATAGCTGGGTGTGGTGGTGCATGTCTTTAATCCCAGCACATGGGATTATCAAAAAATAAAAGTGTTATATACATCTAAATTCAAGCACAGAATCGTGTATACATGATTTCATGATATTTTAAATACATTCATAGATCCACTAATGTCAGTGTTGTATTATGTGATGTGAATTCTATAAGATTATAATGGAACAACTGAAAAGCCCTATCCCATAGTGTTTTCCTTGTGCCTTTCATATCTTCTTTGTGTCTGAAAACTCAAATACTTGGCACTGTGTTTCTTTTATCTGTTACTTCAAGTATAATAACTGCCTTGACAGCAGAGAGAGTGGACAATGCCATCCAGGTTTGTGACAGTGTTCTCTGGGCTGCCCACGAAATGACAAAGTTCTCTCACAATGAATTTCTCAGAGCACATCCCTTCCATTAAGCCATGCCTGGGAGTGTTAGGATGTCCTCATCGCCTGTTAAGTTTTTCTAAAACAATTGCATCAATCTATACAGAAAACGCTTATAAGCAACTCTCTCTCCTTATCCATAGCTGTGATGCTGATGATGCTCAGTTACTGCATATGAATGCCTAGAGGGAAGTCTCAAGGAGTTCCTAAGAGCCTCCACCTCAGTGATGGTTGTCAGCGCATGCCCTTTCTTAATGGGTGTTTTGTTCAAAATACCTTAGTGAACATCTGTTCTTCTGCCCTATTGTGGAACTCACAGCCAGCAGCACTAGATCATGTCTGAACACGTTCACCTCAAAGGGGCATAAGGCACATCGCTGCCTTCCTTAGTTTAGTGGTCCTTCAGCACTTCCTGTGCGTGTCACAATAAACAGGAAGATCACCAGAAAAGAAAAGAATTAAGAAAGAAGCTTAGAACTATGAGTATTTGATAGAAAGATGATTGCTGAATGCATAAACGTAAACTCCTAGTTGTTAAGTAGGTCTGTTTATTTTATTTATTTTTAACCTCAGCTGGCAACATGCATGGCAGGTGGCTAGCTTTTGACCTTTGCGGATGTGGGAATGACCATGAAAATGTCACCAAGACCGAGTTTGTGGTTGCTTATAAATTTTACTGAGTCAGTAAATTTACAGGCACAGAATGTGCAAGTAGCGAAGATCCGTACAGCTGTTGGTTTTTTTTTTTTCTAAAGTTTGTTGTCCCAGCTATTTTGATAAAGTTGTTGCTGCTTAGCACACACACACACATATACACACACACTGAAGTTAATATGAACAAAGAAAAAGCAAAGCCAAGCCTTCAGGCACCACAGTGACACCCCAAAGAGGATGACTCTGAATGGGGCGAACGAAGGCTTCCTGATCAAGTGGCAATTGTTTTTAACCTTGACACATGAGAAGGTTCTGAATAAAGAACATGGGGTTTACGGACACTTGGACCACACAGAAATGGGGACCCCCGGAGAGCTTAACAGGAAACACATGGGTGGGGCTGCGAGGAAACTGGGAAGGCAGATGAAAGCCAGATCTTGCAGAGACTCCAGCTTCTTGCCTTGGCATTTTTATTCTTTTATTGTTTAAGCAATTAAAGGTCCATTTATTGCTTTGGAGTCAATGAATGATCTGTGAGAGGTGTACGATAAATTTGGAGCCACTCAAAGGCACAGGGGAAAAGGAGATATGAGAAGCAGAGAGGTGACTAGAAAGGCTAACACAGCGGCACATACAGCAGACACGAGCAAGGGACTAGACTGAAGAGTGTTCACACAGAGGGTAGGGAAGAGCTGGGGAGGGGTTTGATGCTGAAGAAATAAAACACTAAGAATACTCTCTAAGACTCCTAGCGTAGATATGAAAACACATTACTGTGCTTCTTGAGAATAAAGGAAACATAGACAAGAGGGTCAAAGGATAACTTATTGGAATTAAAAAATAAAAGAATAAACAAACAAGCATAGTATTTGAACATCAGCTCCTCTGATGGAGGAACTCAAAGCAGGTGGTAGAATATAAATAAAGGAAAGAGCTCACACAGGCAGCTCTGGTGGTCCATGCCTGTAATCCCAGCAGTCAGAAAGCTGGGGCCAGATTGTTAAACTGAGGCCAACCTGGTCTACAAAGCAAAACCCATTGTCTCTCTGAAATCGAAGGAGGAAAAATGAAGGGAGAGGGAGTAGGAAAAGGAAGTACCTAATTTGTACATTCTAATCAATCGTTGTCATAAATGAAGATGCCCTAGGGCAAGAGAAGAAAGAGCTTGCCTTCCCTGTCTGCAGCTTTGTATCTGAAGAAATAGGCATCTGATTTTCAAGGCCATTGTGTTTTACATTCACCGTCCCAACCAACCAGTCTCAGATTCAACTAAAGAAACCACTCGTCTTTCGGTATCAGAAGATGCCTGGGTGGAGCTGATCTGAATCGGCAGAGTTCCAGTGTATGTCCCTTTAAAAGGATTTCTCCTAGCTCAGGATATGACTTTGGGCCCTTTGCAGTTCATTTCCCATCTTTTTCCAAAGGTCCTGTGGAGTGTCAGAGCTAGAATCCCACAAATGCATTGAAGATGCACTAAAACAGCTCTGCGAAGCTATTTCCCACCATGAGACACCCCCCTCCCCCAGCCTCTATACGATGCTGTTGTGTGCTCTGATAACTTCCAACAGTAATTCTTTAGTAAGACCCAGAACAGCTCTAAAAAGCAGATCGGTTCCAAACCCCTCACTTTCTAATACAAACCATTTACTGCACGTTTTTGTCATCTGTCATAGCTATGATCAAGAAATGCCCTGTCCTGTGCCACCTGCGCGGATGTATTTGCAACAGGATGAATTAGAGGAAGAGGAAGATGAAAGAGGCCCCACTCCCCCTGTCCGGGGGGCAGCTTCTTCTCCAGCTGCTGTGTCCTACAGCCACCAATCCACGGCCACTCTCACCCCTTCTCCCCAGGAAGAGCTCCAGCCCATGTTACAGGATTGTCCGGAGGACCTCGGGCACATGCCCCACCCACCAGACAGGAGGTATGTTCTCATTGGCTGCTTTGGTGGCCAATCACGATTTCTCCTCCTCAGAGATAGTTGTTTGGGCCTTGTGCCAGGAAACAATTTTAGAGTCACGTGAACCATTTCTTGGGTTACTAGCCCATACAGATAGTGGACCTTACCAACTAATACTGTTGACTCTCGAAACCCGTGAACTAGTAACCAGAAAATAACGTGGACCCAAACATTCGACCACTTATGATATAAATTCATGAGCACCTCTCCCACGTAAGTCCTCTGTTCTTAATGGTAAATGTTTCATGCTATAGTTTTTCCATGTATGGACAAGATGCTTCGTTAGTCTATGGAAGAAAAAAAAAAGTTCTCTCCTAAACCCAGCAAAATATCATTTATAAAGGGTTGGTATATTTATTGTATGGTGACTTCATATATCTTAATTTTGGTTTAAATGTCCATCTGGAATACCTACTAACAGTCCATGTGCGTGTGACCATGCTGATGTATGGGCTTTTTAAATCTCTTGAACATGGCTAACAATCCATTTTATCACATGCAGTGAGTATACGTGCTGTTTCTACCACATAAAAACTGATTCGTGTTAACTTTTCATGTTGATGATTTTTGCGTGTACCATTTTATTGCCCTTGACACATGACATATCAATCATTTTTCTGATTCCTAATATCCTTTAGAACTGAACACAGTATTTGCTTCAGAAGATTTTTTCCTTCAAGGTTCTTAAATAAAATATTCTATCATGTGCTGCTTGAATTTTACCCTGAAGATTAAAACACAATTTGCTATGCTTACTAAGTATCTTAAGAAGTTATTTCCAAATTTAAATCACATGCTCTCTACAAAAGGGGATTTTCAAACCTTCTTATGTGTGATGGAGGGGTGTGTGTGTGTGTGTGTGTGTGTGTGTGTAGAATTGGTTTGCTGTATATTTAAGAAGAATAGAATTAATCCTTGCAACTGTATGAAGATTGAGAACAAATAAGGCATCTCTTTTCCCTATTAAGGTCACAGAGCATCTCGGCTATTCTTATTAAAAGCCAATGAGGCGCTAATAGACACCATTAAGCTCAGAAATACCTCAGCATTCTTTCATTCTCTAAAATTACCTAAATTTCCTGTTGCCTAGCTACACCCCTCTGGGTTGCCAGTGGGATGCTGTGGTCCAGATTAGCCTGCAGCCTTTTTTTGGTGGTGGTGGTAGTGGCGGCGGTTTATTTGTTCACTCAGTTACTTGGTTATATATTGTTCTGATGAGACCAGATCGGTGTGTATGTCTCAGGCTGGCCTTGAGCTTGTGATAATTCCCCAACCTTGACCTCGCTAGTACAGGAGTTATAGATGGAGGCTGCCACACCCAACTCCGGCTAGCCTATCCTGTGTCTTGCCTACGTAATGTTTTCCACGTTCCTGTGAAATAAAAGTGAGTGAGGTTTTCTCTGCCATGTTCTTACTTCCCGGTCCTCTGCCAATCCCGAACTTCCTGCTTTGAAAGCTTTCTCCCTTTAACCCTCTCTTCTCATTCTGAGGTGTCCTGCCTGCTAGGTCATGGCCTACCCCATCCCCACCCCAGCCCCACCCTCTGCCCTGCTGTTTAATGTGATGGCTTAACTCCCCACTTCCGGGTTCCCATTCACACCCGTGGCCCCCTGCATCTGGGCTTGTACTAGGTTGCTGCATACACCTACCTCTGGAGCTTCATGCTCCTCTTCCTGCTGGGATAGCATATTATGGGCTGTGCTGGGAATAAAATAAACAATGTATATTAAGTGTCTGGGACAGGCCATTTTCAGCAAATGGTGTGCTCACCCTATTAATTGAATCATCCACTAGGAATATTCTGAGACCTGTCAAATTTAGTTAGCCATCATCCTCGACTTTTCTTCCTGAGTGTTAAAATATCTTCCTGTGTTTCTTGAGCTCCATGGCTATTTTATGTAGAATTATCAACTGTATTATTTCAGCCAGTATATGAAAAAATGTAACATATAAGGGCATATGCAAAATTAAAACAAACTCTTCTGTACTTTTTATATCAATTATCCTCTGATTTATCTTCTATTGTTTTCCTATTGCCCCTTAATTTTAACAACCTGTTTCCTTTAATGTAACTCCAAAGTGGCTCTTGACATTGTTTTTGTGGCTTCCATTTCTACACCTGCCTGTACAAGTCTCCAGCCCAATTCCAAACAAAAGCAAGAGGAACAAACCAAAAATTTAAAAATCCCCTGGCACCCTTAAAAAGTGCTCTCTCATCTGTCTCTTCCATCCCCCCTCCATCCTACTCCTCCCTCCTTATCTTTCTAGATGTTTCTCCCATTGAGTCAGTCATTCCAGCCTAGCACAGCGTTTGAAGCCCTTAGATCTCCTCCTTTTGTCTACCTTTTCCTTGCTCCCTGAGCATACCCTCTTTTCTACTCTCATCCGTTTGAAATTCCCTGGATTTACCTTTGGGTCACAGCACAGGTCCTGATACTTTACAACATGGCAAACATTGTTTCTCACTCTTATAACTCTGGCTGCTCCATCACCAAAGCTGTCTTCTGCTGCCTGGGGGGAAACCAAGCAACATTTTTGTCCTTTAATTATGTTTTTCCTTACTTGTTTGAGATTATAATTACATCATTTCTCCTCCCCTTCCTCTGTTGGAATCCTCCCATAGACCTCTCCTTGCTCTCTGGCAAATTCATGCCCTCTTTTCCTATTAATTGTTGTTACGAAAATACATATTCCTGAATACATACATAAACCCTGCTTAATCTATAGAATGTTACTTGTATGTATGTTTTCAGGGTTGACCATTTGGAACTGGATAAATGGTCGCAGTGCTCTCCTCCGAGGAAGGCTGTCTCCCCCGTTCTCAGCATGCCTTGGCACCCTGTGTTTCTTCTCGCAGGCTTGAGGCCTCTTCCGCTTTCCAGGTTCATGCTAGAATATGTGTTGGTGTCCTCCTCCTTCAGCTGCTGTTTCAGCAGTCATGTTGGTGCAACATGGATGTAGCTTCTGGCATCCCTAGGAAACAGAGTCTCACAGCAGACTGTCTACTCTTCTGGCTCCTGCATTCTTTCTGCCTGTTCTGAGAGCCTTAGATAAGGGAGGGAGCACCAGTCTGTTCACACCTCAGCTCTCACACTGATCCTGTGGCTACTTGCTTTGGCATCTGTATCTGTTCCTCTATTTGAATTAAACACTCCCTGAGAACTCCCGGGCCTCACAACTCAATGACTTGTGAGCTATTATGCTTGGTCCATGAAGGGATATGGACGTGACTTCCTAGATATGCACAGAGTCGAAGAAAACAGACTGTAAAAAAAAGTTAAGACCTCTTATTGCTTTTTTGGAACAAACATATGTTTTATGTTTATTATAGAATGTTTTCAAAAATCAAGATCCACTTTCTGGCAATGTAGAAAATATAAAAGTGCCAATAATCTATGTATTCGGATAATCATGTTCAGAGGTTTAGTCGGGAGGGGTGTTTTGAGGAAGGAAAGGGAAGAAAAAAATGGTGTTATTATTTTATAATCTCAAAAAATAAAATAAAAGATAGGTACACAGAGAAGAGCCCCATAAGCCATTATCTCTGCACATCTTCCCGTTGCTTCAAAAGCTCCATCTGTTAGTGTTATTGTACAAGCTGCTGCATCCACTGCAGTGTGATTTCTACCCTGGTCATCTTTAACACAGATACTTGTGCTAAGTATCATACGGATTTACTTAGCCTGTCCCCTAGTGTTGGTGTTTGCGTGGTGTCTGCCTTTTCAGGGAGTGAACGAGCAATGCTGGAGTCTCATCTGGAGTTAAATCTTGAGTGCAGCCTCCTCTCCTCCCCCTGCCTGTTCAGATCTGCGTCTGTCAAACAGATGTGTTCTGTTTCCCATCACCACGCCTCTCCATTGTTGTAGCACTCATAAGGGATGGTTATTTCTCTCCAGTTCTCATTTTATATCCAAGTAGACCCATATATCCAAGTGCTTGTTTTCCTCAAAGTTTTTACTACCTCAATATCGCTCTGGCATGTTATACACAAGTCATACACAAGACACCAGTCTTAATGTACTTTCTTTAGCCAGCCATTCTCCCTTGACTATGTTGGAGTCATGTTCCACTAAATGCTCTCTTGCTGTAGTTGCTTCTTGATCAGTTGCTACTGACTCTGCCAAGGCATGTTAATGAAGTTCAGACTGCTTAAAGACCTTTGGTGGCTTCCCTTCTTCCTAGAAATAGAAGCAAAATTCGTCAGGAGAAGCAGTCGGGACATCCTGTGACCTGTCCTTCAGTAACTTCATCCTTCAACCCATTGTCAGTGCCTTTGCTGTCATCAGGAAGTTTCTCTCACTTCAGGCATGATCTCTGTTCTTGCTCACACCAAGAACTTTGCAGGTTGTAAACCATCCTCCTAGAACCCTAAGTCCCCCTTTTTTTGACCTAATACCCATGCATCCTTTAGATTGAAGAATGAATGTCCGATCCTCTTTCTGTGCTATTTCAGTATGGATTTAGACACTCTTGAGTTCCATATGCCCTCTGTCCTGGGGCCTCTTTAGAGCATGTGATTGGTTGTGTCTTCCAAGCTTGTATAAACTATCATGTCTATTTTATCCATCACAATTCATAATATAATGCTAAAGTTCATACTTATATTGCTATCTAAAAATACCCTTGTAAAATCTGGTCACCTGATGAAACTATTTTATAATGTTCAAAAGTCAGGGATTCTAAAAACATTCATGTGACTACTCCATCACAGTTCAGCTGTTGGGGCTGAAAGCTGCCCTGTCAGTGACTTGGTTCTTAACTCACATCCATGATGGTCCAGGCCTTGGTGGCTCCTCTGTCTTTCACCTATTCTCTGCATCCCACACACTACACCCTTCTCCCACACACCAGGCTTCACATAGCATAGAGCCTCAGGAAATTGGTACTTTTTAGGTGGTAACTGGCTTCAAGTCAGGGCAAGAAAGTGTTCAGACCAAGCAAGAACCACATTCAGAACTGGGGCATATCTTAACCTCTGAGTGATGGTTTGTATATGCTTGGTCCAGGGACTGGCACTATTAGCTGTGGCCTTGTTGGAGTAGATGTGTCACTGTGGGGGGGAAGAGCTTAAGACCCTCATTCTAGCTGCCTGGAAGTCAGTCTTCTACTAGCAGCCTTCAGATGAAGATGTAGAACTCTCAGCTCTGCCTGTCCCATGCCTGTCTAGATGCTGCCATGATCCCACCTTGATGATAATGGACTGAACCTCTGAATCTGTAAGCCAGCCCCAATTAAATGTTGCTTTTTATAAGACTTACCTTGGTCATCGTGTAAAACCCTAACTAAAACACTCTGCTATATTGTATTGTTTAAAGAACTTGCATGACCTATCCAAAAGATTAAAAGATTAAAGATTAAAATCCTTTTCATGACGAGATTTTCATTTTAGAACATCATTTGGAGTAGGGGGGATTATTAAGATACATTGAAAAATACCGTCTAAAATAGATACATACTTAACATATTTGTTATCTAAAATTATCTTAACATATTTGTTATCTATATTTGTTATATAAAAGCATTATGTCTAAAATGTAAAGTGTTCCCCCTAATTTTTTTTACTGATAATGTTCTCATTGATTTAAATATCTAGCATATTTATCATAATAGGTATAGTAAATGTGAAAATACATATATTAATTGGCTTTATATCTATTGATTAGGGGCACAAATAAATACTATGAAATATATTTAAGAAGAGCTTTGAAGTCAGTTATAACATCATGATATTTAGTAAGAATGTAAAGGCTCACATTGTTGGGCTGCGGAGATAATTTACTTGGTAAAATTCTTATCTTGAAAACATGAGGACCTGACTTTTCTCTGCAGAATCTATGTAAACATAAGCTAGGCAAGGTGGCTTCTTTTTGTTACCTTAGGCCTGTAGAGCAGTGGTTCTCACTCTGTGGGTCAAGACCCCTTTGGAGTGTTGACTAACCCTTTCACAGGGGCCACCTCAGACCATCTTAAAATCCAGATATTTACATTATGATTCATAACAGTAGCAAAATTAGGTTTTTTTTCATTTTTTATTAGGTATTTTCTTCATTTACATTTCAAATGTTATCTCAAAAGTCCCCTATACCCTCCTCCCTGCCCTGCTCCCTACCCACCCACTCCCACTTCTTGGCCCTGGCATTCCCCTGTACTGGGGCATATAAAGTTTGCAAGACCAAGGGGCCTCTCTTCCCAATGATGGCTGACTAGGCCATCTTCTGCTACAAATGCAGCTAGAGACAGGAGCTGTCTATGTACTGGTTAGTTCATATTGTTGTTCCACCTATAGGGTTGCAGACCCCTTCAGCTCCTTGTGTACTTTCTCTAGCTCCTCCATTGGGGACCCTGTGTTCCATCCAATAGATGACTGTGAGCATCCACTTCTGTATTTGCCAGGCACTGGCATAGCCTCACATGAGACACCTATATCAGGGTCCTTTCAGCAAAATCTTGCTGGCATGTGCAATAGTGTCTTCGTTTGGTGGCTGGTTATGGAATGGATCTCCAGGTGGGGTAGTCTCTGGATGGTCCATCCTTTCGTCTTAGCTCCAAACTTTGTCTCTGTAACTCCTTCCATGGGTATTTTGTTCCCTATTGTAAGGAGGAATGAAGTACCCATGCTTTGGTCTTCCTTCTTCTTGATTTTGTTGTGCTTTTCAAATTTTATCTTGGGTATTCTAAGTTTCTGGGCTAATATCCACTTATCAGTGAGTGCATATCAAGTGACTTCTTTTGTGATTGTGTTACCTCACTCAGGATGATGCCCTCCAGATACATCCATTTTCCCAAGAATTTCATAACTACCCAGAAGATATTCCAACTGGTAATAAGGACACATGCTCCACTATGTTCATAGCAGCCTTATTTATAATAGCCAGAAGCTGGAAAGAACCCAGATGTGCCTCAACAGAGGAATGGATACAGAAAATGTGGTACATTTACACAATGGAGTACTACTCAGCTATTAAAAACAATGAATTTATGAAATTCTTGGGCAAAATTACAGTTTCGAATCAGACACAAAAATAGTTTTATGGTTGGGGTTCATCATAACATGAGAAACTGTATTAAAAGGAAGGTTGAGAACCTGTAATTGTAGTCTGGAGCAGACTAAAGCTGATTCCTGGCCAACCAGTATAGCCTTTTCAGATGAACTGCAGACTACTAAGAGACTCTCAAAAATAGAAGTAGTCCAATCCAATTGCGCGGGACCTGAGACTGCATTAGTTAGGGAAGCAGAAACCAGCCTGAGTAGGGCCACAGGCCTCATCCGGCCGGATCAGCGCCAGGGTAGCAGGAGCACAGGGTTGCCTGACACCCGCCAGCTACCCAAGACCCCCGCCGCAGGATTTTGGGACTGCTGGTGAGTGGAACACAGCTTCTGCTCCAGTCCAATCACGCGGGACCTGAGACTGCTCTGGTTGGGGAGAGAGAAATCCGGCCTACATAGGGCCACAACCCTCTTCCGGTCAGAAAAGCACCTGGGCAGCTGGGGCGCAGGGTCTGCTGACACTCTCCAACTGCCCACAACACCCGCCACAGGATCTTAAGACTTCTGGTGAGTGGAACACAGCTTCTGCTCCAATCCAATTGCGCGGGACCTGAGACTGCATTAGTTAGGGAAGCAGAAACCGGCCTGAGTAGGGCCACAGGCCTCATCCAGCCGGATCAGCGCCGGGGTAGCGGGAGCGCAGGGTTGCCTGACACCCGCCAGCTACCCACGACCCCCACCGCAGGATTTTGGGACTGCTGGTGAGTGGAACACAGCTTCTGTTCCAGTCCAATCACGCGGGACCTGAGACTGCTCTGGTTGGGGAGAGAGAAATCCGGCCTACATAGGGCCACAACCCTCTTCCGGTCAGAAAAGCACCGGGGCAGCTGGGGCACAGGGTCTGCTGACACTCGCCAACTGCCCACAACACCCGCCACAGGATCTTAAGACTTCTGGTGAGTGGAACACAGCTTCTGCTCCAATCCAATTGCACGCGGGACCTGAGACTGCATTAGTTAGGGAAGCAGAAATCGGCCTGAGTAGGGCCACAGGCCTCATCCGGCCAGATCAGCGCCAGGGTAGCGGGAGCGCAGGGTTGTCTGACACCCGCCAGCTACCCACGACCCCCGCCGCAGGATTTTGGGACTGCTGGTGAGTGGAACACAGCTTCTGCTCCAATCCAATTGCGCGGGACCTGAGACTGCATTAGTTAGGGAAGCAGAAACCGGCCTGAGTAGGGCCACAGGCCTCATCCAGCCGGATCAGCGCCAGGGTAGCGGGAGCGCAGGGTTGCCTGACACCCGCCAGCTACCCACGACCCCCACCGCAGGATTTTGGGACTGCTGGTGAGTGGAACACAGCTTCTGTTCCAGTCCAATCACGCAGGACCTGAGACTGCTCTGGTTGGGGAGAGAGAAATCCGGCCTACATAGGGCCACAACCCTCTTCCGGTCAGAAAAGCACCGGGGCAGCTGGGGCACAGGGTCGGCTGACACTCACCAGCTACCCACAACACCCACCACAGGATCTTAAGACTTCTGGAGAGTGGAACACAGCTTCTGCTCCAATCCAATTGCACGCGGGACCAGAGACTGATTAGTTAGGGAAGCAGAAAAACGGCCTGTGTAGGACCACAAGCCTCTTCCGGCTGGACCAGCACCGGGGTACCGTCAGCTACCCACGACCCCCGCCGCAGGATTTAGAGACTGCTGGTGAGTGGAACACAGCTTCTGCTCCAATCTTTAAACAGTGACAACGATAACAACTAACCCCAGAGATTACCAGATGGCGAAAGGTAAACGTAATAATCTTACTAACAGAAACCAAGACCACTCACCATCATCAGAACCCAGCACCCCCACTTCGCCCAGTCCAGGGCACCCCAACACACCGGAAAAGCTAGACACGGATTTAAAAGCATATCTCCTGATGATGATAGAGAACTTCAAGAAGGACTTTAATAACACACTTAAAGAAATGCAGGAGAACACTGCTAAACAGGCAGAAGACAATAAAGAGAAAGCACAAAAATCCCTTAAAGAATTGCAGGAGAACACTGCTAAAGAGTTACAAATCCTTAAAGAAAAACACGATAACATAATCAAACAGGTAGAAGTCCTTACAGAAAAACAGGAAAACACATCCAAACAGATGATGGAAATGAACAAAACCATACTAGACCTAAAAAGGGAAGTAGACACAATAAAGAAAACCCAAAATGAGGCAACACTGGAGATAGAAACCCTAGGAAAGAAATCTGGAACCATAGATACGAGCATCAGCAACAGAATACAAGAGATGGAAGAGAGAATCTCAGGTGCAGAAGATTCCATAGAGAACATCGGCACAACAATCAAGGAAAATGTAAAATGCAAAAAGATCCTAACTCAAAACATCCAAGAAATACAGGACGCAATGAGAAGACCAAACCTACGGATAATAGGAGTGGATGAGAATGAAGATTTTCAACTCAAAGGACCAGCAAACATCTTCAACAAAATTATAGAAGAAAACTTCCCAAATCTAAAGAAAGAGATGCCCATGAACATACAAGAAGCCTACAGAACTCCAAATAGACTGGACCAGAAAAGAAATACCTCCCGACACATAATAATCAGAGCAACAAATGCTCTAAATAAAGATAGAATACTAAAAGCAGTAAGAGAAAAAGGCCAAGTAACATATAAAGGCAAGCCTATCAGAATTACACCAGATTTTTCACCAGAGACTATGAAAGCCAGAAGATCCTGGACGGATGTTATACAGACACTAAAAGAACACAAATTCCAGCCCAGGCTACTATACCCAGCCAAACTCTCAATTAACATAGATGGAGAAACCAAAGTATTCCACGACAAAACCAAATTCACACATTATCTCTCCACGAATCCAGCCCTTCAAAGGATAATAACAGAAAAAAACCAATACAAGGACAGGAACCATGCCCTAGAAACAACAAGAAGGTAATCCCTCAACAAACCTAAAAGAAGACAGCCACAAGAACAAAATGCCAACTTTAACAACAAAAATAACAGGAAACAACAATTACTTTTCCTTAATATCTCTTAATATCAATGGACTCAACTCCCCGATAAAAAGACATAGACTAACAAACTGGCTACACAAACAAGACCCAACATTTTGCTGCTTACAGGAAACTCATCTCAGAGAAAAGGATAGACACTACCTCAGAATGAAAGGCTGGAAAACAATTTTCCAAGCAAATGGCATGAAGAAACAAGCTGGAGTAGCCATTCTAATATCTGATAAGATTGACTTCCAACCCAAAGTCATTAAAAAAGACAGGGAGGGACACTTCATACTCATCAAAGGTAAAATCCTCCAAGAGGAACTATCAATCCTGAATATCTATGCTCCAAATACAAAGGCAGCCACATTCATTAAAGAAACTTTAGTAAAGCTCAAAGCACACATTGCACCTCATACAATAATAGTGGGAGACTTCAACACACCACTTTCACCAATGGACAGATCATGGAAACAGAAACTAAACAGGGACACAGTGAAACTAAGAGAAATTATGAATCAAATGGATCTGGCAGATATCTACAGAACATTCTATCCTAAAACAAAAGGATATACCTTCTTCTCAGCACCTCATGGTACCTTCTCCAAAATTGACCACATAATTGGTCACAAAGCAGGCCTCAACAGATATAAAAATATTGAAATTGTCCCATGCATCCTATCAGATCACCATGGACTAAGGCTGATCTTCAATAACAAAATAAATAATAGAAAGCCAACCTTCACGTGGAAACTGAACAACACTCTTCTCAATGATACCTTGGTCAAGGAAGGAATAAAGAAAGAAATTAAGGACTTTTTAGAGTTCAATGAAAATGAAGCCACAACATACCCAAACTTATGGGATGCAATGAAAGCATTTCTAAGAGGAAAACTCATAGCTCTGAGTGCCTCCAAAAGGAAACTAGAGAGAGCACACATTAGCAGCTTGACAACACACCTGAAAGCACTAGAACAAAAGGAAGCAAATTCACCCAAGAGGAGTAGACGGCAGGAAATAATCAAACTCAGGGGTGAAATCAACCAAGTGGAAACAAGAAAAACTATTCAAAGAATCAACCAATCAAGGAGCTGGTTCTTTGAGAAAATCAACAAGATAGATAAACCCTTAGCCAGACTCACTAGAGGGCACAGGGAAAGCATCCTAATTAACAAAATCAGAAATGAAAAAGGAGACATAACAACAGATCCTGAAGACATCCAAAACACCATCAGATCCTTCTACCAAAGGCTATACTCAACAAAACTGGAGAACCTGGATGAAATGGAGAAGTTCCTAGACAGATACCAGGTACCAAAGTTGAATCAAGATCAGGTTAATGATCTAAACAGCCCTATATCCCCCAAAGAAATAGAAGCAGTCATTAATAGTCTCCCAACTAAAAAAAGCCCAGGACCAGATGGGTTTAGTGCAGAGTTCTATCAGACCTTCAAAGAAGATCTAATCCCAGTTCTTCACAAACTATTCCACAAAATAGAAACAGAAGGTACTCTACCCAACTCATTCTATGAAGCCACAATTACTCTGATACCTAAACCACAAAAAGACCCAACAAAGATAGAAAACTTCAGACCAATATCCCTTATGAATATTGATGCAAAAATCCTCAATAAAGTTCTTGCTAACCGAATCCAAGAACACATCAAAACAATCATCCATCCTGACCAAGTAGGTTTCATCCCAGGGATGCAGGGATGGTTCAATATACGGAAATCCATCAACGTAATCCAGTATATAAACAAACTCAAAGACAAAAACCACATGGTCATCTCGTTAGATGCGGAAAAAGCATTTGACAAGATCCAACACCCATTCATGATAAAAGTCTTGGAAAGATCAGGAATTCAAGGCCCATACCTAAACATGATAAAAGCAATCTACAGCAAACCAGTAGCCAACATCAAAGTAAATGGTGAGAAGCTTGAAGCAATCCCTCTAAAATCAGGGACTAGACAAGGCTGTCCACTTTCTCCATACCTATTCAACATTGTACTTGAAGTCCTAGCCAGAGCAATTCGACAACAAAAGGAGATCAAAGGGATACAAATTGGAAAAGATGAAGTCAAAATATCACTTTTTGCAGATGATATGATAGTATATATAAGTGACCCTAAAAATTCCACCAGAGAACTCCTAAGCCTGATAAACAGCTTCGGTGAAGTAGCTGGATATAAAATTAACTCAAACAAATCAATGGCCTTTCTCTACACAAAGAATAAACAGGCTGAGAAAGAAATTAGGGAAACAACACCCTTCTCAATAGTCACAAATAATATAAAATATCTTGGCGTGACTCTAACTAAGGAAGTGAAAGATCTGTATAATAAAAACTTCAAGTCTCTGAAGAAAGAAATTATAGAAGATCTCAGAAGATGGAAAGATCTCCCATGCTCATGGATTGGCAGGATCAACATTGTAAAAATGGCTATCTTGCCAAAAGCAATCTACAGATTCAATGCAATCCCCATCAAAATTCCAAATCAATTCTTCAACGAATTAGAAAGTGCAATCTGCAAATTCATCTGGAATAACAAAAAACCTAGGATAGCAAAAACTCTTCTCAAGGATAAAAGAACCTCTGGTGGAATCACCATGCCGGACCTAAAGCTCTACTACAGAGCAATTGTGATAAAAACTGCATGGTACTGGTATAATGACAGACAAATAGACCAATGGAATAGAATTGAAGACCCAGAAATGAACCCACACACCTATGGTCACTTGATCCTCGACAAGGGAGCTAAAAACATCCAGTGGAAGAAAGACAGCATTTTCAACAAATGGTGCTGGCACAACTGGTTGTTAACATGTAGAAGAATGCGAATCGATCCATTCCTATCTCCTTGTACTAAGGTCAAGTCTAAGTGGATCAAGGAACTTCACATAAAACCAGAGACACTGAAACTTATAGAGGAGAAAGTGGGGAAAAGCCTTGAAGATATGGGCACAGGGGAAAAATTCCTGAATAGAACAGTAATGGCTTGTGCTGTAAGATCGAGAATTGACAAGTGGGACCTCATGAAACTACAAAGCTTCTGCAAGGCTAAAGACACCATCAATAAGACAAAAAAACCACCAACAGATTGGGAAAGGATCTTCACCTATCCTAAATCAGATAAGGGACTAATATCCAATATATATAAAGAACTCAAGAAGGTGGACTCCAGAAAGTCAAATAACCCCATTAAAAAATGGGGCTCAGAACTGAACAAAGAATTCTCGCCTGAGGAATACCGAATGGCAGAGAAGCACCTGAAAAAATGTTCAACATCCTTAATCATCAGGGAAATGCAAATCAAAACAACCCTGAGATTCCACCTCACACCAGTCAGAATGGCTAAGATCAAAAATTCAGGTGACAGCAGATGCTGGCGAGGATGTGGAGAAAGAGGAACACTCCTCCATTGTTGGTGGGATTGCAAGCTTGTACAACCACTCTGGAAATCAGTCTGGCGGTTCCTCAGAAAATTGGACATAGTACTACCGGAGGATCCAGCAATACCTCTCCTGGGCATATATCCAGAAGATGTCCCAACCGGTAAAAAGGACACATGCTCCACTATGTTCATAGCAGCCCTATTTATAATAGCCAGAAGCTGGAAAGAACCCAGATGTCCCTCAACAGAGGAATGGATACAGAAATTATGGTACATTTACACAATGGAGTACTACTCAGCTATTAAAAAGAATGAATTTATGAAATTCCTAGCCAAATGGATGGACCTGGAGGGCATCATCTTGAGTGAAGTAACACAATCACAAAAGAACTCACACAATATGTATTCATTGATAAGTGGATATTAGCCCAAAACTTAGGATACCCAAGATATAAGATACAATTTGCTAAACGCATGAAACTCAAGAAGAATGAAGACCAAAGTGTGGACACTGTGCACCTTCTTAGAATTGGGAACAAAACACCCAGGGAAGGAGTTACAGAGACAAAGTTCGTAGCTGTGATGAAAGGATGGACCATTTAGAGACTGCTGTATCCAGGGATCCGTCCCATAATCAGCTTCTAAACGCTGACACCATTGCATACACTAGCAAGATTTTGCTGAAAGGACCCAAATATAGCTGTCTCTTGTGAGAAGATGCCGGGGCCTAGCAAACACAGGAGTGGATGTTCACAGTCAGCTATTGGATGTATCACAGGGCTCCCAATGGAGAAGCTAGAGAAAGTACCCAAGGAGCTAAAGGGATCTGCAACCCTATTGTTGGAACAACATGATGTACTAACCAGAACCCTGGAGCTCTTGTCTCTAGCTGCATATGTATCGAAAGATGGCCTAGTCGGCCATCAATGGAAGGAGAGGCCCATTGGACTTGCAAACTTTATATGCCCCAATATAGGGGAATGCCAGGGCCAAAAGAATGGGAATGGGTGGGTAGGGAAGTGGGGGGGCGCTATGGGGGACTTTTGGGATAGTATTGGAAATGTAATTGAGGAAAATATGTAATAAAAATATATATATAAAAAAAAATAGAAGTAGATGAAGCTGGAGGAACGATGCCCAAGATTGTCATCTGGCCTCTGTAAATATGTGCGCTCACGCAGACATGCACACATGCAAGATGGTGCATACCTTTAATTATAAATAGTTTAATTTCTCCAGTGAATTACTAAGATATTCCATTTATACCTAAAACTAAGTAAAGTAGCTGATTCACATAGTGGGGTCTCCTTTTTTTTTTTTTCAGCCACATTAAGAATAATGTGTTTAAACTTTGTTCACATCTGTTATTTCAAAACATTGGGTGATGTTGCCTTGCTAGCGTTAATATTTTGCAAAAATGTCCTGGATAGTGAAAATATTGCTCACATGTGGGTTAGGATATTTACTCGTATTTTTAATATAAACAGCTTGAATTTGATAGTATTGGGAGGAAAAGAAACTCAAATGGCAAAGCAAAATTAGGTGTTCTCTTTATGAATAATCAGGAGGAGATAATTAATTGCACAGAACATTTAAGCTATGGTAGTGTTTGGGAAAAAACTCACAGGTTTTCCATTTTGAGTCTTGGTCAGTAAGTGGTATAGGCACACCACTGTCATAAGTTAGCGGAGTCCCTCCCCTCCCCCTTCAACATATTTATGGAGACATCACTTTTGCAGCAGCCGAGAGTGCTGTGAGTTACACACCTATAGGTTTATATTATTTCACGAAGCACTGAAACCCCTACGCGGAAGAGTTGGGGTTCACTTGTGCCAGGCCCGACTTGAGTGTAGCCTCCCGAAATAGCTTTTTGTTTTCCAATAGAATATATTACATATTTCAAACTGTACATGTTTATCACACATTTCCCTGAGCTGGCCTTATTTACAGATGGCTTGAATAAATTTTTCTGCCTTTTTCTCAGAATTTGCATGGGTTGGAGTTAAAAAGCAGCCCCTGTTTAACAGGAAGGTATTTCCACTCTCCAGAATGTGAGTTCCCCAAGCACAACACTATTGGCTTGCTTCCGCACTGGTGTTAGCTGTGCCGCAGCAATTCGCTGGTGGTCAAAATAGTCCCATTTGTGCTAAAAAAACCTAAATATGTCTTTAAAAAAGAGACAAAAGTCGCCTGCTCTGGTGCCTATGCATGCTGACAAAGGCTGTAAATTAACATTTAAGAATACTCTTCTATTGCACTCTGGATTAAAGAGTGGTTTTCCTTCTATGTGTATAACACATTCCACATTGAAGCAATTATCCATTTTAATCTTTTAAGTAACTTCAGCTTTGGCACGGTTTTCATAATTCTTCTAATGCCACACACAAAGATAAATTAAACCCACCCAGAAATGAGAGCTAATCCACTATATTATAGGACTGTATGTGTGTGTGTATATATGTATATATGTTTGTATATGTATACATATATCCACATATGTACTTATACAAATATGCAAAAACATGCTTACTTTATGTAGTAGTATGTACTTACATACACTTAAATATTGGATGTAATTGTTAATTTTCATTTCTTAGTATTTTTTTAACATATCCATTTATAAAATGTCTCTTCTTCATCTATATAAAAATCTGAGATGTGGAGGGGAGCTGATAGCATCCCAGAAGGAAAGTGGTAGCCTTGGAAATAGGATTTGGTTTAAATTCTGAGCTTACATGTAAGAACTTTGCAGCATTTGAATTTCAGTAAACTTCTGTGTGAAATGATGACTTAAAAAAGCAAACCAGCATGGTACAAGAATTAATCAACATGGTAAAAGATGGCTAGCCAGTGTCTCAATTCAGTGTTTCAAATTCATTTCTTCCATAGTTTTCAATTTTTAGTAATAAAAGAAGTTTATTTGAAGTGTCTCTTTTTATTGGGATCAAACGCAAAAAAAAAAAAAAAAAAAAAAAACAGCTTACTTCAACAAACTGCCGGGCTCCCTATAAATGGCGCTGTGTGAACTTACTTTTCCCTCTTTATAGTAGACCTGGATGGCTTTGACCATAGCTAGGTTTTGACCTCCCGTGTAGCCCCATCTGCTTATGTTTCATTTCTGACCCCGCACTGTTCCTTGAAAATCTCAACCAATTATTCCCAGACATCCTTTTCAGGGCTGAGTCTCTGACACTACTCATCTCTTGTCCTGCCTCTTCCGGTCCTGAGGGAGAGTCTAGAGAACATCTGCAGCAAATGCAAACCGGTCTCCTCAAGGAATAGCACTAGACACTGCTCTAACGCATCTCACTCAGTGAGTGGCGACATGATGAAGAAGCGGGCGAACTGGCACTAACTCACCTCACCAGTGAGAGCTTTGCTCTGAGATAGCACCTCTAAAGGCATCTGTACTCTGTAAGGAATTTAGCCACATCTTCGTGTGGATTACACTCATGCATTCTCTCTCGTTGCCTCCCACGTTGTGGGGTTATCAGGTCATCTGCCAGATCCTAGTGACAGCCACCTTCTACCTCAGCTGGGCAGAATGAATGGCCTTTTCTTCTAAAGAGAGTAGAACTTGGTGAACAGCCCTGATGGATCATTTCACCAGACATCCTTCACTGCATCATCTTTTCTTAGGAGGAGTCACTGACCGGGACTACTCCCTCAAGCCTGTGGCTTTTGTTTTGTATGGGAGGGCTCCAGTTCAAAAGCCATTCCCTTGCATTCTCCTACAGTAGGAACACTTTCTTTGCAAAGTGTTGCTTTCCAAAGGAACTCAGCCATCTTATACTTACCTTTAAATAGAGTTCTTCAAGACTCTGGACATACGGCTGGGCCCCATTATTTATGATTTCTGAGTGTGGTGTTTTAGTATTTTCTTCATGTTTTGATTCGTAGCAAATTCTTGGACATTACAATAAAGATCATTAACCTTACTTGAAAAGTCAGGTAGATAGATCCACACAAGCCTGCCCAGCTGAGCACCAGTCCTGAAGGGTAGCAGTGCAGTTAGGCGTGATGAACAGACAGCTGACGTAACCGCACAAAGCACCGGAGTTTAAAGAGAGTTCATAACCTTTAGTGGAACTGGTAAGTGATTAAATCAGAGAAAATTGTTCTTGGATCTCATAGCTTTTCTTAATAGAATAAAGTCTAAAAGCAATTATGGCATATGCTGAATATGTATTTTTTTTAATCGTATGAAATTTTGCTGAATGTTGTCAAGATGAATGGCTCCATTTTCTCCGAATGTTTCTCTGAATGGAGGCGCAATGAAGAAAAGGGAAGAAATAAAATGTGTGCGGAACAAACTGTTTCAAGATTAATGTCTCTCGCCAATCATCATCATCATCATCTCTTCAGGAAAACTATAATATGCCCCCCAAAAAGGGTTATCCCTGCCTTTTAAGTGAACATAATCAAACGAACAAACATGAACATCTTTATTTTGACTTGAAAAAAATATAGTCACCATATGTGACTGCCACTGTGTCAACAGACAGAACCTAAAGCCACCTGGGAGATAGGCCTGTGGGGGCTTATCTTGATTGCCTTAATTTAGGTGGAAAACCTCGCGCACTGTGGTCGAAGTCATTCCCTGGACTAAGGCAAAAAGAGCAGGTGGGCTGCAGGGCTCACCCTTTGCCCTCTACTTTCTGCTTTGCGGGTACAGTGTTGCCAGCAACTGCAAGCTCCTGCTACCTGGCTTCTCTGTCAGGTGGACTGTAGCTTTGAGCGGTGAATCAGAGGACACCCTCTCTCCCATCTGTCCTTTATGTCAGAGGATTTTTATCACAGTGACAAGAAGAGAACGTAAGATGCTAGGGGACTTGCTGTTTGTTGCTGTAAGCTTCAACTTGCCAGTTAGTTATTGTTTTGTGTCTTAAGTGGTGAGCTGAGTTTTCCTCTATCCTTGTCTTCCTACAGGCGGCAGCCCGTGAGTCCTCCTCCACCTCCACGGCCAATTTCCCCACCTCATACTTACGGCTACATTTCAGGACCCCTTGTCTCAGATATGGATACCGATGCCCCAGAAGAGGAGGAGGACGAAGCTGACATGGAAGTTGCCAAAATGCAGACCCGAAGGCTGTTGTTACGTGGGCTCGAGCAGACCCCAGCATCCAGTGTTGGGGACCTTGAGAGCTCTGTCACTGGGTCCATGATCAATGGCTGGGGCTCAGCCTCGGAAGAGGACAACATTTCCAGTGGGCGCTCCAGTGTCAGTTCATCCGATGGCTCCTTTTTCACTGATGCTGATTTTGCCCAGGCAGTTGCTGCAGCTGCGGAGTATGCGGGCCTGAAAGTGGCTCGCCGCCAAATGCAAGATGCTGCTGGTGAGTCCAGCGTGCCCTTCACCAAGAGAAGCGCGCGTTAGTCACAAACCTTGTCCCCCGGCATGTTTCCTGAGTGAAATGATCTTCCAGCTTCTCTCTCTCTCTCTCTCTCTCTCTCTCTCTCTCTCTCTCTCTCTCTCTCTCTCTCTCTCTCTCTCTCTGTCCCTCCCTCCCTCCCTCCCTCCCTCCCTCCCTCCCTCCTTCCCTCCCTCCCTCTCACCCCATGGAAAACAAATTCAAGAATATGACTTGGTTTATTTGTTAACAGAGACGTTTAAAATCATTTATTTCACACTTTTATTTTATAAACTCCATATAAAGTGACTGATGAGAAGCTGACCATAATGTTATTGATGATAATCATAGCAAATGTGTACATATATTTGCATATGTGTTTACATATATGTCTGCATATATGCACACATGTTATTTCTTTAAGGTTTAATTATATTCAGCAACCTGAACTTTGTGCTACTATGGACATATTTTTAAATGGTTTTAATGCAGAAAGTCACTAAAGTGAACTTCACTTGGATAGTTCTATTTAATTAGCATTTCTGTAAGATAAATAAGAGAATAGCCAGTGAGAACAACACTCTTGCCATTGGGACGTGGCTTCTGAAGCTCTTATTAGTAACGGGGATCCCAGTCCCTGATGAAAACCCCATCGGAGAGAAAGGCTGTGCTCTGACCCAGTGAGGAAGGCCGGGCAGACAAGCTCAGTTCCTGGTAGGTGCTTGTGTCTCTGGCTGCTCACATTGTAGGACAGAGGAGGCTGAGAATCCCACTAGGATCAGCAAGGCTTTAACCTCCCTCCAAAGGCCTGGTTCTTAGGACCCTCGTCTGCCAGCCAGACCCTAGTTTATAAAGGTTCCATGGTTGCCAGAGCAGAACTACCAACCAGGGAAGAAACATGAAAGTCTGTGGAGGAACAGTGAAACTGAAACGTGTCTCTGTGGTGTTTCATATCAGTTTAACTGAAAAGAACTTTGAAATATGCATACATCTTCAAGCATAAATGTTTCATATTTTTAATCCAAGAGTTGAAAGAGCGAGTTAATATAAATGCATATTACTTTTCCTCATCCCCCCTTTCATTGCTGGAGTCTAGTATAATGAATGTACTTATTTTTAAATCATTTTTACTTAATTCTTCCTCTCCATTCTTACACAGAGCGGAAATAGCATAAGGAAGAAAATAATTGAATTTTCAACAAACATTGTATGGTCTTTTCGTGGAATGAATATGTATATGTGTGTATATATTATGTGTGCGCACTCATGCGTGTGTGTATGTGTGTATGTGTGCATACTTGTGTCTGTCTATATTTCTCATAGCCAAGAAAACACCAAGAGTTAAGGGAAAACAATATGGTCAAGAGAAAGAAACATGTTCCAGGAAACAAAAAGATCACCACAAGTCAAAAACTGCTGCCTGTTTTAATTTTCCTAGTTTAGAAACTGTGACGTTGGTAGCTTCTCTTGCTTACATAAGATATTTTACTGCTCATTATAATTTATCAGTGCAGAATTGAGTCAGATAGTTCAGTTACAACACAAGGCCATCCCTCTACATTATTCATTGTGTGGAAAAGGATATCTAATATTTATCAACACATTAGCACAAAATATGTATTTACTTCGGGTCTATGTTTTATAAAATTCAACCAAACCAAGTCTTTTCCTAGTAGCAGCTAAATGTAGTAATACATGCAAACCTAATTATCTTTATTAGTAAATAAATTATATATATGTATATATATGTGTGTATATATATATATATATATATATATATGCTTTACCTTAGTTTGTAATCCTCTATATAAAAAAAGTACATGAAATTAGGCAGCTCTCTATTTTCAGACTGCATTAATGGCACGTTTCAGCTCATTAAGTCAACAAAACATAGGAATAACGTTGAAAATTCATCTGTAACCAACCTTGTGCCTCGGGGTCTATGAATGGTAGATGGCCTTATACAATAGAATGAATGATGGTTTCCGTCTCGGCCCTAATTCTCTGTTTCCATGGACATGTAACTTTAATTGTAATAGTCCCCATCATAGCTAAAGAGAGTTGGGCTTAATATTTTATTGTAATTTCCTGGCACTTCTGGTTTCATTTGGCTCATAATTATAATGAACTAAACATGCGCTGGCCTCTCTGCCTATTACAGTACTCTTTTCAAGAAATGGCGGTGCTTATCCTGTAACTCAGAGTTAATATGAATGGATAACCCAATCCCGTGCTTCTCACTTGGCTGCATTAATGTCCATTATTTAATGTGCCTCAGTTAGCAGTTTTAAATGTGTCAATTTCAGTGTATGTGACTTCTCCCTGTGTATAGCCAGAGGACATGTCTCATTCCCAAGTCTGTCTAAAGTTGCTTGTGGTTCGATGGAAAACAGTAGATTTGGGGATGGAATTTCCAGAACCAAAATACTGAAGGTCAGCCCAGCACTGAAGGCCTTCCAGTCCCATTTGCCATGAAACAAGTTGTGCCTTGATGTTATAATTTATCATCTCCATAAGTGCCAGGGAATTCAGTAACACTGAAATGTGCCGTGTCTGCTTAGTAAATTAAATTTTTACTATCACCATGCAATGTGGTCTCTTCAAAAATAATCATCTTTAATGTGCTGGAGTCATGGGGCCAGTGAATATTGAGGACTTACAGATATCTTGAGGCAGAAAAGACATAGATAAAAGCATAATTAGGTGAGATTATGTATGTGAGCTGGATCAGTTTCAGAAACCGTCCCAAGAATGCTATTACGTTGTGAGGGTTCTACTTTCAAAGAATACCATAAACAGACTTAATTGAAATGAGGGTGTAGCTAACCCAGGTCATTTTTATTTTTACAACTTGAATTTGTTAAGGAGTCTGAGTGTTCCCCATCCGAAAGCAGCAAGCGCCGAGTGTATGACACACAAAAAATGATAGCAGTCTTATTTTAAGAACATTTTTAGTGACGATAGCTGGAAAACATAATTACACTGTTGTCCTTAAATAAGGAGGATCGTCAACTTCAGCCGAATGAAAGTCCTGCGGTTTTTACCAAAAGAAAAAGACTGTGGATGCTTTCAGGGTGGTTTCTTCAGTTAGCATAAATAGAAGGAGAGGGGAGCTCGTTATTTGGTGGGTGTTCAGTAGGTTTTAAAATTAGAAATGGTTTCTAGCTTGAGCGTTTTGCTCTGGCTGTTGCTGTGACATTAAAATTCACTGACGAGTCGGCCTCTGGCTTTCCTCCTCAGGACGCCGCCACTTCCATGCCTCTCAGTGCCCGAGGCCCACGAGTCCTGTGTCCACAGACAGCAACATGAGTGCTGCTGTGATCCAGAAAGCCAGACCCACCAAGAAGCAGAAACACCAGCCAGGACATCTGCGCAGGGAAGCCTACGCAGATGGTAAGTCCGCTGAAGCCGATGGAAACGTCTATGAGGCTCGCCCGGTTCCCCGATGTCTCTGTGGCTAGGGAAATGTGTTCACTGATGTTAGAAGTTCCATTAACATTCACGAAGAGTAGCCTTATATTACTTACAGGAGTGGAATTCTTCCACATCTTGGCAACTGTCTCTAGCCTCTAGAGTCTTCTAAACAGCTGGCTATTTAAGAAATGAAATCAGTTGTTTGTCTGTCTGTTTGTTTGTTTGTTTGTTTGTTTAAGTCTATGTTGTAGCGTCACACATTGCCCGTGACTCTCGATGTGGTCACGTTGGGTTAACCTTTGTCAGCTGCACTGATCAAATTTCCAGGATATCTCTATTTCCTTCATTCTGTCTTTTAAAAATAATTCTGCTCTGAAACAAAGGGCAATAAAGGTCCCAGTTTTTTTTATTTTTTTTCCGCAACCACAGTGGTCTTTACAGGTAATCAGTGTGCCGAAAGGCACCTCTAACCCCCTTCTTGGTGCCTTCAAGTGCAATACGGACCCTTGTGAAGAGGGGAACACTTGTATTCTCAAGGGGAGAGAGGGAGATAAGACAAACATTATGATGTTGTCTAGAGAAGGCCTTTAATGAAAGTGCCTCAGGTGGCCCGGCGTTTATTAAAGCGCCACCGCCTTCTCATTTTATAAAACAACCCTTCAGGCTTTATTGGAAATTCATGTAAGATAAATTCTCTCAGACTCACCCATCTTGTCAAGTTTTCTGGATTCGCTAAAGGGGTGGGGGAAGAACGGTGTCCCAGGCAGTTTCTCTACTTCTTGGGTGTCTGCAGCCACTATGCCATTAGGACTTTGCCTACCAAGGCAGCAGTTTTTCACAAGGGCTATCATTTTACTATTATCATCTGAAAGCTTAAAATTATAGATCCTTATCCAAGGTTATGGAGAGGGGGTTTCCGAGGTACTTTTCCCAGTGAGTCTTGCCACTTGACAGGAAAATTTAATACAAGCTCACAGCATGGTTGGTGAGCACAGGTAATTTGGCGAGGAGCTGTTGTCCACGCTGTTATCTGAACTTTATTCTGAGTCTTTTCCCTGACGAGCATCTCTCTGATATTAGCCTACATTAAATACTGGCATGACACAGCACACCTGGGCCTCCTGGCTTGTGCCCAGGAGTCTTTTGTCAGCGAAACTGAGCTGTCAGAAAATTATCTGATTTTGAAGGGTTATTACAGTGGCTCTGAGTCTGTGTTTGCCTCTGTGACGGGACAAACGCTAAGTGTAAATCCTCAAACTATACAGGCAATCTTACATTTATGGGACCCCTGTAATGGCATTTTACAAGTTTTATTGCTGTTTTATCAATGTTTATTATCTCGAAGACAGGAGTCTTCACGGGAAGGCTGCTCAAACGTCAAACCTGGATGTAAACACATCTAAATTGAACTCGTATGGAGAAATCTGGCCTAAAACTTTGTATAGATATCTCTACCTCTTATTTATATGTATTTGGAGGGGAGTCTGGCCGTGCCTTCAAAAATGCTTTAAATAGTGAAGGCTTGCTAGGTTTAGCAAGCAAAGGGTCACACATTCTTAAGAATTGTGAGCTGTCTTTGTGTCCTGAATCCTACAGAACTTGCTTTGACATATTTAAAAACTAAATATGAAGAATAACTAATCCTCAAATTAAAAGCACTAAATTGAATAAGAAGGCACTCAAGTTATTTTTTTTTTATTTAATTTCAAGACTACCAAAGAACGATATTAAGACGCGTTTAAAGCTAAAAAGTGAATGTGAAATATTGCTTGGATTTCAAGTAGCTCATTTCACAAAAGTAGTTATGAAAATGATAATAATGGTTTTCTGTAATGAAGATAGATAATGGAGAAATAAATAAATAAAGCTGGTTTTAAATTATAGCTTCATCTTCCCTTCAACAGCGAGAACTATCTATACTTACATTATGATTACTAGACTGTTTCGTCAACTCATTCTGGATATTTCCTTGAAAAAGCTGTATATTACTTATACCTAATAATATGGATATTAATTATTTAAAACTACAACATTCAGATCTTTCTTAATGCCCCAATCAAATACAGACTGTCACTTACACTTTATAATTCTCATGCTCGAACCCAGGGCTTTGTGTTCCCTCTCTCACGACCTGTGCCCAAACCTAGCATGTGTATACTCTTGATAGGAGCTCTGAAATAGAGACAAAAGTGATTTTCTCAGAAAGCTCTTTCATCAAATTATTATACTGCATGTAGATAATAAATCTGAGGGGCTGGAGAGATGACTCAGTGGTTAAGAGTCATCTGGCTGCTCTTCCAGAGGTCCTGGGTTCAATTCCCAGCAACCACATGGCAGCTCCCAAATGTCTGTACCTCTACTTCCAGGGAATCTGAAACCCTCATACAGATCTACATGCAGGAAAAACACTAATGCAGGTAAGGTAAAAATAAATGTATTTTTAAAAATGAGGATATATCTACAGATCATATTACAAAGTATCTCAGCAACAGGTACACATTTTTCTTTAGTAGTATGTTGTAAAAGGTTAGCAAGTAGAAGAAAGAGGTTGAGATGTCTTTTATTAAAACATCAGAATTAAACGTATCAGTAAAGCATGGAGTAGTTTGTAGGTTTTTTTTGTTTGTGTCCTTTCTTAAGCACAGTGTATTGACTGTGTTGGATAAGTTCGTTTCTTGAGTTTCAGGTTTGAGAACTATGTTCGGAGTGGAGAACATTCTTGAGCGTAGAGCATCTCTGCTTTATAAATAGCATCCAAATTTTTATTTTCCCAATAAGCTCCTTTCTAAAGCATCCAAAGGGATAAGCAAGACCTCATTCTGAGTGACTAAAGTGTAAGTTTTGAGGATTCCTCGCAGCTAGTCTTCTGTCTCTTGTTTGATCTGTCTTGAAACAGTACCACACACTTTCCAAATAAAGCAGCACGCTGCATGGCCTCAGAGCTCTGGAGGGGAAAGTGTGAGCAGGGTGATCAATTGGAAGCCTTCCTCCTGTGTCTTCTCACAGTCTCCCCTCAGCCTGTAATTGTTCTCTAAATTCTTTTTATTGGAACATTCGTCTTAACCAGACTGGACCCCATCTAGTAAGCTCATTTTAATTCTATTGCTTCTCAAAAGATTCCCAAGACAGTCACATTCTTGGATAGTGGGCGGGCACTGTGGCTCTAAGTGTGGTGATTGGCAGGGACATGCTGCTCAGCCCAAGAGCCCCCCAACCCCTCCAACATCATGGACATCCCTTGCCCTATAGGCAAATACAAGGCTTCATGAACACCCAGACAACACTAGCCTGCAAAGTAGAGTACCACACCCTCCTCTCCAACTCACAACATTGATTATTTCGTGTTTGACACTTTCAAGCTTAACCCAGATGAAATACATGAATATTTATCAGCCAAAGTCTGTGGAGTTAAAGTACATTTCTAGGACCCTCTACTAGACTCTCTCCCACTTCCCCCCTTACAACCCTCCCAATACATTTACATACTTCAATTAAAAACCAAATCTATAATATTTCTCTAGTCCTCCTTTTCATAAATTATAAATTCACCATCCTCTTTAGAATGATGTTCTCTTGACTTGATTTCGCTTTAATGACAAGGTCTTGGGACTTTAAGCAGTTACTTAAACAGAGTGTTGGATCCGTCTAGCAAGTTGATGCTGTGCTGGTCGATTTCCTTATATAGGTATTCCTCTGTACTTCATTATGTGAGAGATAGTTTGTTAGCTGGGGATTCTTGAAAGGGAGAAAATGTTAATAAGATTACACAAAGAGAGACAGAAAGATGGCTGAGAGGTTAAGGGTACCTGCTGCTCTTGTAGGGGACCCAGGTTCAGTTCCCCTTCGCCTACATGACAACTTGGAATGATTTGTAATTCCATATCCAGGTGATTGGATAGCCTTATTGGCCTCTAAGGGCACCAGGGATGCACACGATGCTCGTACAGACGTGCAGGCAAACATCTACAAAAAATATCCTTTTTAAAAGATTATGTAAGATTTTTAAAAACTAGGCCCATAATTCCCTCATTTTTCAATTGTATTTAAACTAATGCATAAATTGGGAGAAGGAGCTGTTCAGCAGTAAGGGAAAAAAAAAGAAAAGTTCATGGAAAAAGTAACCTACTTGGGCTTCATAATTATTTCATAATACCTGAGGAAGAAGAATTTATTTAACAAACTGTTTATAGGACATAATGAAACCTGCTAGCAGTTTCTGTCAGTTAGGTACGGGAAGTTACCATTCTTAGCACGGTCACTGGGTTCTCTTTTTAACTAAAGTTACAGACAACATCTCTCTAGAATATCCAGTAATAGATTTACTACTGAACTCTGGGTTCCCAGGACTCCTCAGCTTGATCTTATGATAGCAATAATTATACTCTTCGATACCCTGAAGAGGCCAGATATTTTGTTATTTAATAAAACAGTCCCTTGCCTCCTGATCATGCGTTTGCAGTTGCAAACAACAGACTAGAAAGAGGGCACGGATCCTCATGCCCTTTGCCTGCAGGTACGCTTTGGATTAGCTTCCCGTGTTACTCTCAGTGCCTGCTTCCAGCCACCCTACCTTGCACCTCATAGTTTACACTACTGCTTACAGCCCATTTCTTAACTCTTTCTTGCCTTCTTCAGTCTCAATTTGTGTATGTGATGTGCCACACAGATATTCTCCTACTGAGATAGATCTACCATCGATCTTCCCCAACAAAGCAGGGGAGGGAGGACTTGAATCCTAAATTTTGCCTTGGTGTTGGGTGTGGCTGGCAGCCTATAATCTCAGCATTTAGGTAGTAGAGGCAAATGGTTCTCTATGAGTTCAAGGCCAGCCTAGCCTACATAGTGAGGACCTGTCTCAAAGGAAAAAGAAAAATGAAAACACAAACTATATTGCAAAAACTCCATTGAAATCATCAACAAAAGGGAAAATCTGTGCCATGGTGACTGATCATATGTGTGTCAGAATAAGGTACTAGGGATCCAAGAATTCGAAGAAAGCTGTTCTATTGTCTAGTCTTTGGCCACAGATGTGTTGAGACTATTAATAGTATACTATAGCACAGTAAGCCATGACATACTGTGATAAGCTTTTTTAAAATGAGGGATTCCCTAAAGAAAACAGCAAGATACAAAATGATGCTTTAGACTTTCTTCTTTTACAGTGACATACAACGTATTCTGGTATCGTGGCTTCAGCCTGCAGTGTAAAAGAGAATTCAGTTTAGAATGACCTGTTGTTGTTATTAAAATGAGGAGAGGGAGGTAGTTCCTTTTATAAATACGTACATAAAGTGCATACATTAATATATGACAGAAGATCCTAGGTTAAGCTAATGTTCAGCGCTTCCATTTAGCATCATAGTAAGATGTGGGAGGAACATTTTGGTGGTGGTGGTATTTTGAGAGATGGTCTCCTGTAGCCCAAACTAGCTTGGACCTTGTAGTGTTGCTGAAGAGGACCTTGAGTGTCTGACTGTCCTTCATGTGCCTACTGAATACCAAGATCACAGGCATCTGCCTCCATGCCTGGTTTATTTGGTGATGGGCATCAAACTCAGGGCACTGTGCATGCTGAGCACACATTCTGACTGTGACCCACCTCCATCCCCTTCAAGATATAGTTCCAGTATTCAAGAATATCTCATGCAGGGACAGCAAAGTGATAATTAGTGGACACAGTCAATGTCAGCAAAACATTTATAAACAACCTATGTATTCCTCTGTTGGGAATGGCTAACTAGTGATGTGCTTATTGAACAAAACATTATACAAAAAAAGAAATTATATCTTCACTTGGAGATACATACAATTACATGACGAGGGGAAAGAAACATTGCAGTTCTGGTTAATAAAAATGCAAGGCTTTTTATTTGTATCTGATGCTTTTTATCAAGCTACTGTAACCTACAGACGGGTGGATATTATACATAGCTCCATGTGACCATTGCTGATAGTGCCTGGCTGTGGATAGTGCTCCCTTGAATCATGGGACTAAGCATCACAGTTTTGTTGTATGGGAAACTCTCAAAACTAATCACTCTCCCTAATCAATACTGGAGACTGAAATGGAGACAAGGCAACACGAGATGTCCTATCATGTCTCTGTTCATGTATGACTTTGATATTTTTACCATTTATTTTCTTTTACCATGAATACTTTTTATTTCAAATTCCAAGGCTAAAATTATACTAAATATTTTTAAATATATGATGAATCCATATATATATATATATACATATATATATATATATATATATATTCTGTTACCTGTAAAATATGAAAACATTGTTCCTACCTACCCACATGCCTGAGTCCATACTGTTGCAGACTGTCTGGTTTTGTCTGGTTTTGACTACTCTTGAAATGAGCACTGAGCCAAAAATGAGCTATTTTGTATTTACGCCCATATACTTTGAAAGCCCTTTGTGTTCACTTTCCTAAAACTGAACTCGCACATCGTTACAGAAACCCTTTGCTCACTCCTGCACGCCACACCTGAGAGGATGCTTAAATCCCTACATAGTAGACTACAGCCCAAGGCCTAGCTTCTGCCGCCTTCCCCGCCCCGGTACTAATAGTCCCTTGATCATTAGGTAACACTAATTTACTTCCTTTATCTCTCAAATGTATTCTCTGCCCTCCTTTCAACACCCTCGCTGTAATATTTCATCTGCTATCCTGTGTGTGGACTATTATCATGACGTCTTAGCCTCCTGGAATAAAGTCTCTTTTACTGTAATCCATCTTTCCCAGCACAGTCAGGTCTGGAAAACTTCACGTTAAGTTAACTTACCAAATACTATGAAAACATGTTTCTATGTATTCATAGACTGTATCTAGGAGTCATTTTTATAAATCTCAGTACCGCCACAGAAGAATACATTTCCTGGATACTAAGTTATATGCATACTCTCAATTTGAGTTACATTTTTGGTGTAAAAAATTTAAGTCAATATGTTATATAAAAGGTATTGCTTCAAATATAGCTACTAGACATAGGTGTACATATAAAACAAGCAATTAACCTACATTTCTACCAGTTATTATCCAGTTTAAAATGTCTGAGTGGAGGGTGAAGAGAGCCTGATCTGAACTGTAGATGTGTGTGATAAAACAATGTGAAGAACAGTAAAGCAGAGATTAAGAATCTAAAAGCTTTACTCTTTCTTCGGTCTGCCGGTAGACAGCTTTGATATCAGAAAAGGAGTTAAAAAAATCTATGCGGAGCTTTTTACCTACACATTAAGAAGGGATTTGGGCCAGATTAGAGATGGCAATTAAAACTTAAGTGCCAGCCTTAATCAATTTGAAGAGGATGCCTAAAGATGTAAGAGAATTTTCATCTAAGACCTATAAGAGCATGCTGAAATCAGATCGGAAGCTCTGCCAGGTTGGAGCAGGTTGGAGGGGGGGAGTTATAGTGCGCATGCCCAGAGTGCAGCGAGCTCCACGGTAGATCGTCTCCAAGTCCTGATCGTCCTGAATCAACAAAAATGATTCAATTTTTCCATGCTGGCCGATGATAAAAGTATTAAAATCATCAGTCTTCATTTTTGTTCCCTTCAATGGCTCTAGATCAAGTGACATTTCAAAATTGAAAGTGACTGCAATGATAAACCTAGTTTTGATGAATCTACACATGTCAGATCTCACAACATTTAAATTATTCTTTTTTTAGATCTTCCACCCCCTCCAGTGCCACCACCTGCTATAAAATCGCCCACTGTCCAGTCCAAGGCACAGCTGGAGGTACGGCCTGTCATGGTGCCAAAACTCGTATCTATAGAAGCAAGAACAGATAGATCGTCAGACAGAAAAGGAGGCAGTTACAAGGGGAGAGAAGCTCTGGATGGAAGACAAGTCGCTGACCTGCGCACAAATCCAAGTGACCCCAGAGAAGCACAGGAACAGCCAAATGACGGGAAAGGCCGAGGAACAAAGGCAGCCAAGAGAGACCTTCCACCAGCAAAGACGCACCTCGGCCAAGGTAGTGCTTTTCCAAACAGCAGACGAGCACAGAATTCAATAAGCTCTCATGATACATGGGTAGACTTTCAGTAGCCATATGAAACGAATTGTGATGGAGGGGCCTTTCTAACAGTGGAATGGGAATGTGCCCTGCTTATTTAATGCAATGCATTCCAATGTGTGACATCACACAAGCCTCTCTGAAATGTGATGTCACACAAACTGAATTCATAGGTATCAAGATGTCATCCTAAAGCCGTAGCAATTGTGACAGATACAATATGAAAAATAGTGTCCCATTCTCTGCATTTTAACCAGTTGTCCATCTTTATAACAGTCTCCGTCTCTAGTAATACTAAACATCTTTGATGAGAGATGAGAGCTAAACTTGCCTGTGAATAAAAGGATAAGGATTTGAATACAGTTAGAAATTACATTAGCTCCAGAGAAGGGCAGTAGAAGGGTCTCTTCTAGAGTCTGTGACCTCGCCAGTACAGGTTGTCTAGGTTTATGGTGTGAATTCCCTCCTGTCAGTTGGTCTTTAAGTCCAATTAAACAGCTGTTGGTTATACCAAAGGATAAAAGTCCTGCTCTTGCTGGGCCAGTTGTTGTGATTTGTAAGCATTACAGCTGGGTAGAACTACCCCAGTTGATATGTCTTCATTGAAAGCCCTACATACCTAAAGCTGAGGAAACACCAAAGAAGCAGGAGGTGAGGGTGTGATTGTAAGATCCACATGAGCAGGATACCAACTGCAAGGTAATAACCCCCAGACATATAAAGGAGAAACATGTACCCATGACCTTTCAGCATCATGCAGGAAAAAGACCAGCATAAAGACACCAGCAGTTGACATGCCAACATGGCAAGTCTAAATTCCATAAGGCCCTACCCCTAAACAAAGAGTTGCATGTAGCCAGAGGCGACAGAGAGAGAACCAATTGCCTCCCAGGCTGATTTTCCACATACGTTGTCTAATCCCAAGTGGTTGGCCCTGAACCCATGTACATATAAGCAACAATAACCAGACAGTAGAGTGTATATATGTGGGTGTATAACAATAATTTTTAAAAAGAACTCGTGAATTAGGGCACTGGGCATGAGAGGAGTTGGGTTGGTGATATAAATATGTCCTACTTGTATATGACATCCTGAAAATACATTTTTTAAAGAAATCCTGTTCTTGGGTTGATGGATGATAGAGTATTTACCAGCAGAGACCTTGAGTTCAGTGTTAGCATCATACACACAAACACACACACATACACACACACACACACACACCTTGAAAGAATGGAGGTAAGAAATATAAGAGGGCCGAGGAAATGACACAGCAATTAAAGCACTTATTTTCAAAGCATGAGGGCCTCAGTTCCAATCTCCAGAACCTGTGGTAAGTGCTGGGCACACATGGCTGTCCACCCATAATTCCTGCTGTGGAAGGCAGAGGCAGGAAATCTTCAGAGCAAGCTGGCTGTTAAGAGTAGCCATCAGTGAGCTCTGGGTTTGATTGAGAGATCCTGCCCCAACAAATAAGATAGAAAAGTGAGGGAAGATGATTCCAGACTTCCATCCAGGCCATCAGTGTGAATACACACACACACACAAACACACACATAATGCACTCAGACATATAAACGTGTATGCATACCATGCACATACATACATGAGAAAGTAGCAAAACGGGAGAAAAGTGCTAGACATGGTTACATGTGTGCACAGCCTATAACCAGCTCCCCCCTGCCCTCCCCAAAAAAATAAAAATTAAAGAAATATAAAATGTCATGAGGTGAAAGGTTGAAGCAATTTTATGAGAAAAGGTAATTTTTGAAATGTTTCATCCATAATTCTTATTTGCAAGAACTGTTGACGGCAGTAGTCAGAATAGAAGCCAGATGTTGGAAGACTGAAGAAGGAGTGAGCATTTTGAAAGGGACATGTATTAGTCACGTCTGTGTTTCTGTGACCACAATATATTATCAAAACAACTTATGGGGGAAAGGTTTATTTTGGTTAACATTTGTAGGAGAGTGCATGGCAGAAAGGTTATGGCGGGAAGAATGTGATCTAGAGCAAGAACAGAGCAAGAACCAGGAGCAGAATACGCAAAGATACCCACCACCACATCACTGACGTAATTCTACCTACTCAGACCCCCTCTTACAGGTTCCACAGCTTCCCCAAATAGCACCACCAGTGGGGAAGCTTCCGAACAGGAGCCTAGGAGACATTTCACATCCAAGCAGGAGTTGCTGAGCAGGAATTCTTCTCAGAAGGTTTGGATGAGAAGGCTGGCATGGAGTTCCTCAAGAGAGCCAAATTGTTAGAAATGTTTTAGGATAGGAATTGATATCATTATATACTATAGCAACAAAGCCAAGGAAGAGAGTTAAAAAATAAAGATTAAAAAAAAAGAAGAAGAAGGTAAAGAAAGAGACTGGTGGTACTGCTGGATGTGATGCCTTTATTGCTAGCTAGCACTGGGTGAGGTGATCCAGGAGGTAGGGGAGTGGCAAGTGGATCTTGAGTCTAAGGCCAGCCAGGTCTACAGAGTTAGTTCCGATATAGCCAATGCTACACAGAGAAACACTGTCTTGAAATAAGAAACTAAACAAAACAAACAAATAAAAAAGTATTAATGGAGGAGACAGGAGGGTGTGATGAAGGAATTAGCATGAGAAACCTACTTGGGCAAGATTTGTCATCAGTCCATTGCACTGTGCTCAGTAACTTCCTTGCAGCAGGAAGGATGGTTCCCTTTGTTACGGGACCAAAGTGGGACTCCGCAAACACAGACTCAGATGTCAAAGGTGCCTTTCTTTTTTTTTTTTTTTTTTTTTTTTTTTTGTTTTTTTTTTTTTTCGAGACAGGGTTTCTCTGTATAGCTCTGGCTGTCCTGGAACTCACTTTGTAGACCAGGCTGGCCTCGAACTCAGAAATCCACCTGCCTCTGCCTCCCGAGTGCTGGGATTAAAGGCATGCGCCACCACGCCCGGCTAAAGGTGCCTTTCACACAGACATTCCCACGGTGTGACACAGAGTCCTTCGTAATAACAACTTTGGACAGTTTATCTCTGGTCATTAACCCAGAGCTTCTCTGGCCCTAAACTTTTGACTCCCGGCCCTGTGTTCTGAGTAGTGATTTATATACTAAATATAATTTTGTCAGTTACAGACTTCATGTCTGGTCAGAAAGTATAACCTTTTTTGTGATGGTGAGCTAATATGCAAGTCTGAGAGATGCTTTAGGAGAAAACAACAGGGCTAGAAAGATCTGGGTGTGACAGAATTGGAGCAAAGAGGAAGAAGAGTTTAAAGTCATCTTCAGAAATTTAATAAGCAGCTGTTACATCATAAAATCATTTCTATTGATAGGACTGCGTTGGAAACCATTAAGCTAGAAACAAGGAAACCTACTCCATGAAATGCATTTAGCAGATCCAGTGGCTATTATGCTTTGATTTTCCAGATTCTGATTTGAACCATAACCCCAAGTGTGTCCATCATTAAATTATCATGGCTAAGCATTGCTGTAATTTTCACCTTCTTGATTCAATTTACATTATTTATTTAATGGCAGAGGCGCCCTGATTTACATATGTAATGAATGGATATTTTTAATTAAGGAAAGTGCTTTTCTAGACATGAAGACCTGATCCTTTGTGCTGACACTTACCTTTGTTTGATTTATTTCTACACATATCAAATACTCATTGTACTGTATTTACAGCCCTAAGTCTTCCGATATCTATAAGCATGTGCTCGTGCTCATACATACAGAGAAGAAACGGTGAAGAAAATTTGCATACTGTAATTCATAGCTATCTTAAGATTTTATGAAGCCATGTTTTCCCTAAGGACAGTATCACTTACTGCTAACTCTTCAACATAGCCTAGCCTGTGCCTCCAAGCATCCCTTGAAGACTGGCCAAATACAAATATTCTTACATTTAGCATTATTTCTACCATCCTGTGATCCCTAGGTGTTCAGAATAAGCATTCTGGGTAATACAATGGCAAGAAAGACCCAGAAGTCTTTCCTGTAGAAATGACTTATAAACTGAATGTGTAAGGCAGTCAAGCATTGGTGGTACACACCTTGAATCCCAGCACTTGGAGGTAGAGGCAGAGGCAGTTGGATCCCTGTGAGTTCAAGGCCAGTTGGTACTACAAAGTGAGTTCCAGGACAGGCAGAGCTACACAGAGAAAGCCCGTCTCAGCATCTTACACACAAACACAGACACACACACACACACACACACACACAAAAGGGGGAAAAATATGCATAGATGAAGGACTAGAGGTACATAAAGGGTCATTTACCTCCACAGAGATATCACTGTAATCTCTTGAGTGTTAACAACCAATCTCAGAGGAGAGGTGGCTTGCAATCAGTGTTCAGCCTGTTGAGTATAAAGAAGTATAACTGAGTTGGTTGTCGTAACAATAGATTGAGGACATAGTTCATGGAAATCAGAGTTTAAAATCACTTCTCTTTTTGTTCAAGACTATATATTGATGATCTATTTATTATATGACAGTCTGGGAATATAACAACACATAAAATAGACGTTATATTCTCAAAATGTTATATCCAAAAGAATGGATGAAATTGCCCCAGAGAAGTTGGAAAGAAAAAAATACAAATATCTGTGCATGTGGTATGTGTGTGCAGCTTTGGAAAGAAAGGAGAAAATGTTAGGGTACTGACATGGCTTCTTCACAGTTATGTATTAAACATATCCTGAGAAGACAGTTAAGGAAGGAAGGGTTGCTGAGAGCTGGGCGAATAGTAATGTTGCAATCAAAAATCAGAGTGAATGAGATCTAGAACTCCCAATTTTGAGCCAATTTCCCTTTTGTTTTTTTGTTTGCTTGGTTAGTTGGTTTTGGTTTTTCAACACAGATATTCTCTGGGTACAGCTCTGACTGCAGACCAGGCCGCTCTTGAATGCACAGAGATCTTCCTGTCTCTGCATTTCAGATTGCTGGAATTAAAGTCATGTGCCACCACAGCCCAGCCTAGTTTGTCTTTTGGGAAGGTTGGTTGTTGAGCAAGGAAGAAGGAGCAGACTGATTCCTGAGGAGAACCATAGACTTAGGGCAAAGGACTCAACCAGAGATATTTGAACATATTGTGGTTGACAAAAATGTACATCAACAGCAAGAAACAGGCTGAATTGAGTAGACACCAGTGAAAAGAGTCTGCACAGGGAGAGAAACCTCCCCAGAGTCAGAACTGAGGCAGTGAGGAGAAGACTGAAAAGAGCAAGGGACCAATGAAGATTGGGAATGGCTTCCTGAGTAAGTGGCTCATGGCTCACGGGAGAAGACTTTTCTTGAAAGGACTGGGGAACAGTCATTTAGATCTGATACCAGAGAGCTAGAAGGGAATCTCATTCCTCACCTTATCTTCTGCTGAAGAGATTAAGCCAGTATCATGGCTGCTCTGGCAAGGGATCATAACCAAAAATATGATCTGACTGGAATGCAGACACGCCACACACCTTTAATCTCTCTGGCTGGAATATAGGCATGCCTTTACTACATACCTCTTATCCCAAAGAATGACATCGAATTGAAGGGCAGACAAAGTGGAGAATCAGAGAAAGATTTGACTGAATAAGTCAGAGATAGGATATGCCTGTCTCTCATAAAAACAGACAAGGAAGAGAGGCTACTTAAAGAGTAGTGAGGGAGACAGGGCTGGTCAGTTCAGAGATAAATCTGGTGCAGTCCAGGTGAGTACAGTTGAGTGAGTTCAGAGCAAAGTAGTTGAGTTTGAAGCAGTTTGGTTCTTGGAATTCAGAGGTTGTCGTTCCATGCAGAGAAATCAGAAGGCAAAGGAAGCCAGTTTGAATCAGTCATCTTAGAGAGGAATTTAAGTGAGAACAGCTGAGTTGAACCAGCCAGCCAGAGTTAAGAAAGAGCTAGAAAGGATGAGCTTTTTCAGTAATAAGGCTTGGAGTCTGAAACATTCTAGGACAATGTCAGCAGACCTCATTGGAAGCTGAAGACTTCAAGGTCCTTGCTTGCATATTGAAGATTAGATTGTGCAGAGATGAGAAGCTTCCAGGCCTAGGCCTAGGAACAGTTAGATAGAAAGGCTGTGATTCAGCTTAAGCCTTGCACTAGTAAAGTGTCTCATCTCTTCATCTGAAGAGATAAAAGTGACATTTACATTTACAGAGAACACATAGAAGAGTTTATTTTTTATGAATTTGCATGCAGAATGTAGTCATACTATGGAAGAAAAGTGAACAAGTAGTCAATTGATTCAGCAGTAGTAAACTTAAAGTTGTAAGGAGATAGAAATTCAAGAAATAATTTCCTAATATACTGTCTTCCTTATTTCCTATGGCTGTAAATAGACACCATGATGAAGGCAGCCAATAGGAGAAAGAGTTTACTAGGGGGCTCACATTTCAGAGGGTGAGTTCAGGACCATCATGATGGAGAACATGGCAGCAGGCCGGCATGCATATGCTGGAGCTGGAGCTAAAAACTTACATCAAATACATAGAAGTACAAGGGAAAAAGAAAAAAAAAAAAAAAACAGAGCTAACTGGAAATGGCTTGGCTTTGAAATGTCAAAGCCCATCCCAAATATCATACCTCTGCTAACAAGGCCACGCCCCCTAATCCTTCCCAAATAGTTCCACCAACAGGGAGCTAATCCTTCAAATATATGAGAGTTTAATGGTGCACATACGTTGAAGTTGGCACCTCAAGAGGGAAAGTCTGAACCTAAACTAAAATCTCCATTGGGAACTGACTCCTTCCTAACTCCTTACAAGAACGTCTTGTGTGCATCATTATTTCACTCTCTTATGTTGTTCATGTCAACAGTAAGAGTTCCCGTAAGTTCATGTTCTACTACCACGTTTATGGGCATTAGAAACTAAATTACTTAAGATCACATGGTGAATAAAAGAATGGAACTCGATAGAGTCCACACTTGACTTTTCTCCTGTAATGGCCTTGGTCCCATGTGAGTTTGAGATGGACACTAGCTCATGAGTGTAGTCAATCCCAAATTCCTAACCCCTGTGTGGAAAACAATAAGAGATGATATTGTCATTTCCAAAAGGCAGTCCTACGTTGTTCATAACTCTTGTCGTTTTAGTATTTATGCCTCAGAATCATTCATGCTTGCTCAACCAGGATTACAGATAGACAGGAGTGACTAGATAGAAAATGAAAAGTGTTCTGTCTTGCTCACATGCTCTCCTTGTATTTCCTTACACAGAAGATATTCTTCCATACTGTAGACCTACTTTCCCAACGTCAAACAACCCTAGAGACCCCAGTTCCTCCAGCTCTATGTCATCAAGAGGATCAGGGAGCCGACAAAGAGAGCAAGCAAATGTGGGCCGAAGGAATATGGCGGAAATGCAAGTACTTGGGGGATTTGAAAGAGGAGATGAGAATAATGAAGAATTAGAGGTATGCATAATTTTCCCAAAGTTTTAAAACATTAATCTGTCTGTAGCCATGATGTCAGCCTTTTAAGTTCTGAACATCTGTCAGCGTACAGACATGTAGCCATTTTTTTTCACAAACTTTGAGCATCCTAATGTCATACATGTTTTCTCTCTGAAAACATGTGAAGGAATATGAACTTTAAGTCTTCAGAAACATCATTGTTAACATTTAAAATTGTGAATGAGTTCTAGAAACACAAGTTAGGAAATAACTTGGTCTGACTTGTTATAATTCATGGTATTTTATGAGTCTTCAATGAGGTAAGCAATTATGATGTGTGTGTAGCCTCTATTGTCAGTCATCAGGCATTAATTGACTAACTTTCCAGCCCTTTTTCACTTTCACTGTTTTGGAAAGGAGCCTAGCCCAAAGAAGAGCTCTTTCTAAGTCAAATAAATGCCTCTTCCCTTCTTGTAATCTAGGGATAATGTACAAGATATAGTTGGAGGTCATATTTAAAAGTTCCTTCCCTTTAAAAATTGGTATTTTTTTCTCTTTAATAAAATGTAACTCACAGAGAAACTTATTTCTTTACAAAGATAGTTAACTCAAGTATATGCTGAATGAGTTTGAGAGTCTTACTCCAAAACATAAGATGAAAATATTAAGAAATCCCATGTAATTAAATATTGTAGGAATCTCATGTTTAGACTTTGTGGTTTGGAGTAAGATAGTTTTTCTCCCCAAAACACTGTAGACTATTTGGTTTTCGAGTTAATTTTTGGCCTTTTAAATAGAATGACTTGGCGGGGGGGGGGGGGGCTCGGAGAGGACTGAAAGATTCTTTCCATTAATCCAATATTTAGAAATGAGATACAGAATTTAAATGGTGAGATGGCACCTGGGGGAAGTGGGAAGTTAGAACACTTCTCCTTACCCAGTGCCCTATGCTACTACCTGTGACATCCAGGTGTGGTCCAGAAGAGTTTGGTATTTGTTTGAGGATGCTCGAGTTGCTATAAAGACCAATTGAAGTTGAGAAATGAATTAGTGGTGATGAACACCAGTGCCAACCAATGAACGAAGAGAGCATTCATAGTCAATGACTATAAGTAAACATAAGACAGTTATCTTTGGATTTGGTTTCAAATTGAACAACAACTTCATCTCTTATAGGAAACTGAAAGCTGAAGACAACCAGAGAGGCTTACGATGCTAATGTGAAAAACCATCACTCAAGAGGCCTCCTCCCGTCTGATGACACACAATACCAGATGAAATTGTTCAGTGCAATCAGAATGGACAAGTTGCCGTTTTTATTCCTCCTGTTGGGATAACATTTTTTAAAAGTTTCTTGGGTTTTTAGTGTTGCTGATTGATTGCCTAACCCTTATTGAACCTCCCCCTGCCGCGACGCTGTTGCAGCCGTTATCCTTGACTTCCAACACTGGAAGTGTCTTGAATGCTTGCTTCAGCCATCAGCCAGCAAGGAAGAACAGACCAATTCCTTTTGCGATTTGCCCCTGAGATATGGCATTGCACTGCTTATATATCAAGCTAATTGATAGCAAAATGTTGATCAAAGATATAAAGGTGATGACTCAACCTCATGCCAAGGGCTCTCAAAGTATAATTGTTCTATGACCAACTGCTAAGGCCAATTGAAGCATACTTCATTTTACATGATTTTAGGATCAGTGTTTCATACCACCCTTTGCTGGGATAAACTAAAAGTCTATCACATACAGAACTACAGTCTAATTTCAATGGGGTAGAAGCATTGTAAATATATACTCTTTGCAACTCCTGGTGGTACTTTATTTTGTCTTTATTTCAACCATTGAAATATATTCTTGGAAATGTACTTTTGAATAAGTAGGGCTGAGCCAGTTGGACCTCTGGTTGTCTAGTCATTGTGAGAAGTAAACCTAGCAAAAATCTTGTTCTATTTTTCAATCAAAAAAGCAACTACAGATGCATATTCCATGCAGATGGATGTTTTTAATGACCAATTGAGTAAAGACATCCCTATCTTAACTGGCCTAAATTTCTTCTGGTAGTGTCAGATCACCTTTCAGAAGTGCCACTTAAGGAGGTTTGTTTGATTTTGTTGTTGTTGTTGTTGTTTTTGTAATGCACTGTTTTTAATCTTTTTTTTTTTTTTGGTTTTAAAAGCACAATCACTAAAGTTTATTTGTAAACCATTGTAACTATTAACCTTTTTTTTCTTATTGAAGAAACTGTTGAAAAGTGTTTTTAGCCTGTTTTGTTAATGCTCTGTGTTTGTATTTGCAATATTTGAATGGTGACAGCTGGTAAGGTCACGTACCGACTTTATGGTGGGCTGTGAGCCAAATGGTTCCAATTTTTCCTGGACTTAACGAAAAAAAAAATTGTTCTAAGTTTTTTGTGGCCAATGTTGAATCTTATAAGATTTCCTTAGAAGCTCATAAGAGGAATTCCAACTCGGAATTGCCAAGTGATGCTCTGTGACTGTAGATTTCTATGATTTTTTTTTTTTACATTTTAAAGAATTTCATTGACTTTATAATTGGTGCTATTTGAAGAAAACAAAATGAATCTTTAGTCATGCATAGGTATCAGGCTTGACCCCACAAAGCCAAACAAAATTGAACTACAAAAAATAAATAATAAAAACAAAAAATAAAGACAAAAGGCTGGTATTCACCCAAAACTAAGTGTATTCATTTAGCTAATTTGAAGAAGCCCCATGTCCCATAGAAAGGATGTGCAGTTCTAAGGGAACAATCCACGTGATTAATGTTTTCATTATGTTCATGTAAGAAACCTCTTTATTTTTAGCCATACTTTTGCATACTGAAAATTCAATAATCAGAAAAGTAATTTTGTCATATTATTTATTAAAAATGTTCTCAAATACATCATCCTTCCTTGTGTTGATTTTTTTTCATTGTATGATTATCAGATTTATTCCATTAAATCACAAAGTTGTTTTGTCTTCGCATTTCACCACCACATTATGAAAACTAAGGAGTTCTCAGTTTTCCTAATGAGCATCCAGGTTCTACTGCCAAGCAAAAATTCTCATTTCAGTTGTGTGAAGGAAGTGGGAGCTGATTCTCAAGTTGAAGTCAGCTGTGTGATCAGAAACCGACTCTGAAAGGTGTGCTGTGTTTGTTTCTGTATGTGTATCTGAATTTCAGTTAGCCTGTTTCTGAAATGATCAGGATGCAACTCCAATAAACCTCATTTGTCAAGCTTGAACCACCTATGTTCTGTCAGTAAGAAAGCTTATAAATCCCATTGCTTGTCAGAGAAAATTTGGACTGGCACTTATATACCAGGTTGCACATTGTGATCAGTTAAAGCACCATATTGCAGAATGTCACGTGGATGGGGTACCATGGGTACCGTGTCTTGGAAACGTCAAGATCCACAGAATGTCCCCCGACACCCACCCACCCAGTGATATATAATTTTTCTTCTTTTACCTAAATTTTTGTGTTTACCAGAAAAGCTGAAGAAAAGAAATGGAACAATGAAGGGCTTAATTTGGAATGTAATTTTATAAAAATGATGTAATTATCAACATCTACTTGATATATAAACAGATCTAGAGGTCAAGGAGCTAGTTTCTTTGTTAAAAAACAAATCACTGGGGGTTGGGGAGGGGGGATAAGGAACATATGTAATGGACAGATTTTCTCTTTCTAGGTGGGTGAACTACTAATAAGCTACTGTCTCTCTTTTATATTACATGCTGCAGTTCACACACAAAAGTCTGTACATCAGAAGGCCGGGACAAGACCGGATACTGGCTTTGTCCCGGCTGTGTTTCTTTGGACATGTTACCTAACCTCTAAGTCTCAGGTACTTCACCTGTAAAGTCAGTAATACCTACCTCAAGGAGCGATTGTCATGATTCAGTGAGTTGATGTATCTACACAGACTCTGTAAACTCCACAACGGTATTAAGATATTGTTATCTTTATGGACTGAAATTCACTACACATGCAGTCTCCATTTTTTCATCCCTGATTTGTTCCTAAACATTTGCATGAGAGAAAAAGCGTAAGTGTGGTGTAAGGACGAGGGTCCTTCCATCTCTGGTAAGTAAAACTCACTGTGAAATTACCCCATTGTGGAATAAATGCTTGCTGTTCTTGTTCGTTTCTTTGCTTTCGGGTGCAAGGGCAGTAAATGAATTGCTGGCATTGTATTTCTGGTATTTTCTTCTTTGCACAGTCGGTAATACAGATATGTCACTTGAGTTCTCAATAAATGGATTTAGTGTCTATTGGGGGCTGCTGTTGTACATTGTAGCAAACAAACAAACAAACAAAAACAATGCAGTCTTGGTCTGTATGGGACTCTTCCAGGACAGATGTGAGCAAACATCTGTTCATCTGTCTACCACAGACAGCACCACAACAAATTAATGAAATGACACCATACAAGTCCAGTTTCGTAAACCAAGGCATTTTGGGGGAGGGATGTGGTTATTTATACCAATTTGGGTGACTCAAATCTAGCTATATCACCAAAAAGTCCACCCACCATGGACAATGACTCAAAAAAGCTGCATCCCTTGAATTGCCTAGACATGATTAGCAGGCGCCACCGTGTCTTATCCCTAGCAATTGTTTCTGTGTAGTCAGTCATCCTTAGAGAAAGACTCTGTGAGTCTTGTAATCACCATAAGCTTAATTGTGAGTATCTCTCTTCCTTCCAAAAAGGATATGTCTATCTGAGTGATGGCCCAAGGTGAGCAGGGTCATCTCTGACTTTCTTGAAATTTTCAGATGTGCGGTGGATTTTTCTTTTCTTTCATTCTCCATAGAGTGGCATCTGAATGCCAGAGGCTGGCTCTATGTGAGGATACTTGGAGTATCAAGATGCAGAGATCTTGAATATCACTGTTGTAAAATTATCAATGGTCTGCATTTGTCAACTCTTTGGTGCTTAGGTTGGTTGGTTGGTTTGATTTGGGATTTTGAGACTGGGCTTTTCTGAGTAGTCCCAGCTGCCCTGGAACTAACTCACTCTAGACCGGGCTAGCCTTGAACTCATAGAGATCCACCTGCCTCTGCCTCACAAGTACTGGGATTAAAGGCGTGTGCCACCGCCACCTGGTTTCATTCTTTTTTTTTTTTTTAATTTTTTTTATTTGTCAAGTCTTAATCTCCATCCTCACTGGCCCCATCCCCCATTGAACCTCCCTGATATGTGTGATTACACTGAAGCAGAGGGGTGTAAAGATGAGAGTCGGAGTTCATTTGCTCTTCTGTGCAGTGTTTGGGATCTGGAGAAACCTGAGATTTGGAGGTTTGTCTGTGGCCTCAAAGACTTCAGAATTCTTCACCTGCTCCCACTGTCTCCTGAACCAGTTGCCCTATGAGAGATGGGTGTTGGTAGCAGTTGATGGAAGACTTGCACTTCAAAGAAGAACGACTAATGGACTAAAAAGGGTTTGAGAACTCCTACTCCACGAAATAAGTGTCAGTTTTGTCGTAATGTATCTGAGGCTGGAATGAATCTTACAGTTCTCAGTGGCCAGCCATCATTTTCAGTACCCATGTTAGGGCAGTTTTCCCTTCTTACAGTTCAAAATGTCTACTAAAGGAGAGAGTAAGGAAACTGCCTCTCACCTTCTTGATAAAAGAATCATGAGGGATGTGGAGCAGTTAAAGAGCGCCTGCATACGGAAAGTAAATATGATGGCCACGTTAGTAGTTGCCTTTGTAGGGAACTGTACAAGTGTGACATTAATGTCTGGACTAAGGGAATCCTAACCCCTGTGTTTTGCCTTTGGCTAAGCCATCACTATAAAAGTACACTAGTCTCAACGCCTACATTATTTTTAAGTTGTTACACAGAGAGATACTTGGAGAATGCACACTTAGCCAAGAGAATCAGGGAAGGAGCAAAAGGTGACTGGTTTTGGTTGGTGTTCCCCCCTCCCCCCGCCCCCCAGAGCCTGAGACAGTTAGATATAAGGGGTTGATTTGGGACTTAATCCCAGAGAATCGGAGAAAGGTCAATAGAAGCCTTTGGAAGTGGGCAGACATGTCCGCCTCGGGAAGCTCCCTCATTCTTCCTTGAAGCTTGCAGAATCTTCTGAAGGAGATGAGTCTGAACACTGTTCTCAGGCCTCATTGACGTAGGTACCTGCCACTGCCAGGTATTCAATTCCTGAGTTGATCCGGTGATCAGAACACATGGGAAGAAGGTGTCAAAAGACATGACTGTCACAGTGAGTCCCAATAGCACCTACCCACTGTTAGTGGAATTAGTAAAAGTATTTGAACGTGGTATTAAAAAGATCAAGCAGTTATGCATTTACTCTTTTCTTTTTAAAACAAGATTATGAACATCTGTACCTGAAATTAGTCGCACATACTTAATTTATTTTCACACTGAGCTAGCTGGCTCTTATAAATTATTTTTGAGGGATTTTTTGAGTTTTAATTATCTTAACACTCTGAACATTTTTAGAAGAGGATCATCATGGGTATAAATCAGAAAGGTATAGGAATAGCAAGGAAAGTTACTCTTAGAATCACTGCAATTAGGCACTCTATAACAAAGCTACAGAATGTACTATGTATGCCTAAAACAGAATTATCTACAGTAAAGTTCTTTTTAAAACCTACACGCCCACTACACATTAGGCATGTCAAGTTACTAAAGCCCTCAGAGCAGTATAAGCTTCAAATTAAACTGAGACTGGCATAAACAAATCATTTGTTCTACAGTCTATCCCTGAAGCATTATCACAGTGTCATGTAAATTCAAGCTCTAACATAAATCTTAACTTTGGTGAAATACTTATACAAATTTCTTGCTTTATTAGGCTCCCAATGCTTACATTTGTCTACTGTCATGAATGGAAAGTTTCTCCTTTCAATTTCACATTAAGATATTAGTCTACACTGTGATGGCGTTAGCAGTGATAAGCTCACAAAAGTGGACTTCTCAGAATGGGAACAGCAACAATTAAAAAAAGCTCTCTCTTTGTCGTCCTGACAAGATACAATGAGTGTCAATGGTTTGTGACCCAATAAAGGGTTTTTACAAAAACCTAACCACCAACCACTGTGGCACTGAATCTTAAACTTCTAACCTATGATAAGTCCATTTTGTTGTTTACTAAGTTACTCTATGTATGACACATTTTAAAAGATAACTATTTATTTTTAAGTGTGTGCATTTGTGCACACAAAACTCTGCATACAGTCATGATAGAGTACCGTTGACAGCATCAGCTGCCCTGGAGCTGGCGTCGCAAGTAGTCGGGAGCTGCCCATTGTGGGTACATGGACCTGCGGGTGCACGTCTTCTGTAAATGTAGAATGTGCTCTTAGCCACTGAGCTTTCTTACCAAGCCCGGTGGCAAATTTTTATAGCAAATAAAAAGATTCGTTTTTGAGAGTTCAGGAGCTCCATGTATAGGTTGATCTCGGAACATCCGGAAATTCCTCATCAAGTAAAGCTGTAAGCTTGGCAGCTTTGGAAAAACAGACTCTTTGGAAATGTCAGCTGAAGGAACAATGTCTGTTCCCAGCTTGACTTCAGTAATTGCTTTCTCTGTCCATCATTGCAGGGTTTCCAACAGTTTAGAGCACGTTCCTTACATTGTGAACCTGCCCTGGTGCCTGACACTAGCCCAAGAGGACAATGACAGCAGAACTGAGTCTAAGCCTAGTTAGAGGCCAATGTCAGCCCATAAACCCAAGGCTACTGTCTGGGAGCTTCAGAATTCATAACTAAGGGCTGCTTTAGGTCTGGCATGGCGACGCACACTTGGACCAGAGTCCAAGAGTCACAGGCAGGAAGACAGTTTGAAGCCAGCACGGGCCACATAGTAAGTAAGTAAGGCCTTCCTGAGCTATCATGGCATGACTACCTCAAAAGCCAACACATAGATGTACCTCAGAGTAAAAACGAGTGCCTAGTGTGTACAGGCCCTGGTTTCTGTCTTCAGCCCTTGAAGAGAAAGAGAAAGCAGGGGTGGGGTAAGAAATGAATGAAGGAATGTGAAACCTTGCTGTAATTGGCTCCTGGTTCCAAGAAGGTGGCTTTGCTAGGGGGTCATATTGAGTGACATTTGGTACCAAACAACTGATACATGCTTCCAGAATGGTGATGAAGGCCCTGTTCTAATTTTGGGTAGATTCCATCAGTGGTTCTCAACCTTCCTAATGCTACAATTCGTTGATACAAGTTCATCATGTTGTGGTGATTTCAACCAAAAAATTTACTTTCATTGCTACTAAATAAATGTATCTTAACTACTCTACTTTATCTTCTCTGTAATGCAGTGATTTAGATAATATATATACACCATGTTACCTCTTTAGAGAGGTTATGAGAGACAAAAAAGATCAAAAGTCTGAAGCCACAAAGAAATAGAACCCAATACCCATTCTCTAACAATGAGACTCAGCTGGTCTGGAGTCAGGCCCAGTGACTTGCAATGCCCTGTAGCAAAAAATAAAGCCTAACTCGAAAGGCTCACACCAAATGACCAGTCTCAGTAAGGAGGAATGCTCTCAGAAAGCTTGCTACCTAACAAGAAAACCAATTGCTCACATCTTATCTATTTAAATAGAACCCTCCTGCAAATGACCCTGGAGAGAGTGCAAGTAACTAACATCTCTTTTTTACTTTAATATTTGAGATTATAATTTAATTACATTTCTCCTTTTCCTTCCTTCCCTCCAAACCCTCCAAAAGGCCCCTCCCACTCTCCTTCAAACCCATAGTCTTTAAAAAAAAACTAATCATTATTGCATTCATATACGTATATTAATACATATTATTTATTTATGAATATATTTCTTATTATAATGCGTATTCCTTATTAAAAATTTTATATAAATTTTTGTCTGATAAATATTTTTATCTTCTTACCTTGTGTGTGTTGATCACAGCATAACAGTTATTTATAAACCATATTTAAAATGTCTCAAAAAATGGCCCTTTTGTCTGTAGGAGATTGTGGATGTGGCTTGGGTAGGAAGGCAATAAAAGAGTTAATGAACGTAATGGATTTTTTTGTGTAAGTTTTTCTTTTCAAAGTAATAATGCAAAATGATGTAAGAGTTCAGTCCAGACAAGGAGAATAAAGGCTGTTTTGGAATAGCTACCTTGGGGGAATACCACAAGAATTGAATTGTGAATAAATAAATTACTGAAAAAAATGAGTCATTCGTTATGAGTCTAATGCAATTGCATATATAATCATATTGAATTTGGGCCAAAATTGGGAAGGAATATATAGTCTCGATCGCTCTTGACAAATAGGGGAGCCATATTTGAAATTTGTTGAAATTAGCAGTGGGAAGATTTAAATGGAGTACAAATGTGAATCCTAATTCAAATGGAGTGCTCTTTGCCGAAATGAAAGATGCCCCTCGGGGATAAGAAGCAAGTTAATAAACATTAAAACAATGCCCAACTTCCGTTCTTCATTTAGTTGAAATCAAATTGTGAGAGGAGGCTTTCTGTTCAGAGTGGGAGAAAAGACAATTCCAAAGGTGCTGTGGGCAACCATTTCAAAGTACATCATCTCTGTTTTATATAAACTTAAACTTTTTAAATGCTGTTTAACATCAAAAGACCACTTTCCCGAACAAGAAATTATAAATGCCAATTCTTAAATAGCAGAGCCGTGCATTTATCCACATGGTACATCGACAGTGTTGACTTAAAATTAATTTCACTCCCATAGACCAGCTGTCATTTAATATTTATTTATTTATTTGTTTGTTTGTTTGTTTGTTCGTCCGTTTGCTTGTTTGTTTGAGGCAGAGACTGGCTGGCTTTGAAACTCCAAATGTAGATCAGGTTGTCCTGAAACTCACAGAGATCCCCCTGTCTGTGAGTAACAGGCCAAATGACCTGTTCCAGCACCACTGCCAAGCATGTGTTGAATGATCTTGAAGTTGACCATGGCCTCACACAGTAGAATTGTTCTTCTTTCCCCACAAGGCTGTTGGTCCTAGGAGTGCCTCTTTCATGGTGAAGAAAAAGATTTTAGAGACCATCTAATCTTTTTTTAATACCCGTCTTTTAAAAATGAGGTAAGACATTTATAATTATATTTTGTCAACGGAGTAGTCACAGTCTTTGATGGAGGAAATAAATCATAAGCAAAAAATAATACATTTCTTAAACTAATCGTGTTAGACTCTGCATATGATTAGCATACATTCGGCGTCAGGTATTTTATCTGGATGATTTAATATCAACAGTTGTTAATTAGGTCTCACATGTTTCAAGTATGCATAATTAAACAATCATTTTGAATAAACTCTATTTCTTATTCTACTATATAATACTATGCCAAAAAAATATGTTTAGCAGACCATCCTCACAAATACTACACAATCAGGAGAGCTTGATTAAATTACTCATTAACTTTTACTCATTTTCTTTACTCTGATTTCCATCTGGGCATCCATTCAGTGATTCAGCACGCTAGGGCACAGGCTGTGGACTGGGGAAGAACGTCTCAGAAAGTGTTCGCTGTGCATTGGAGGATCAGGCACAATGGAGAGAAAGAGGAATTCACAGAGCGAGAGTGCTCATTTGGAAACTGATTAGTGACCTAAGGATTTGTTTTGCCTGAATCATGAAGGCAGAAAAGGAAGTCATCAATTCATTTATAACATGGGAAGTTTGAGATTCTTGTAAATTTGTTCCCTTTTGCTTTAAAAAAAAAACAGCTATGTTACACTTAAAAATTAAAGTACATGTAAATGAACCAAGACAATATTTATTAAGAACATTTGAGAAGCGTGTCTTGGGTTAGTCATTGTTCTTATTGATCAGACTTTGTCATAGTTAAACTAAAAAAAAAAAAATTGAAATTATGACCATCCGAGTTTGAATTAAAGTGTTTTATATTTAATTCCTTTTATTTAGACGATCTCAGTTCTTATTAGTCAGGGATCTCTGAAGGAACACGGTTGAACAGAACAGTTAGATGGGATGGTATTAGGCTGGCTTCCAGGCTCTGGTCTAGCTACTTCAACAATGACTGTCTGCCAATGAAAGTCCAAGAATCCAATAGTTGTTCAGTCCACAAAGCTGGATGCCATCATATGCCATAATCTGGAAGAGCTAAGTTCTAATGCCAGTGAAAAAAATGAACTTGCAATCAAGAACTAGGGCAAGCAAGCAAAGAGCTTCCTTCTTCCAGGTCCTTTATACAGGATGTCACCAGAAGGTGCAGCCCAGATTTAAGGTAGATAGTCCCACCTCAAAAGATCCAGACTAAAATTAGGTCTTCCCACTTCAAATGGTTTAATAAAGAAAATCCCTCAAGGGCATATCAGCTACTTATGTTTTAGTTAATTACAGATGTAGTCAAGTTGACAACCAAGAATACCCAGTATAGAGATATTTCAAAGGACACATTTTAAAAACAAAACACCCAAACTTTAGACTCAGTGTTTCCTGGCAATAAATAAGTGTATGAATGGAGCTGGAGAGATGGCTCAGAGGGTAAGAGGGTTAAGACTGCATACCACTCTTACAGAGGACCCAGGTTCAGTTCCCAACAGCCATATCAAGTGGTTCACAACTACCTGTGACTCCAATTCCAGCGGACCAGACCTTTCTACTGGACTCTGTGAGCTCCTTCACTTACATGTACAGACCCACACACAGACACATTCATGTTTTTCTTCATTAGAAATAAAATAAATTCCTTTAAAAAAAAACAAAACAAATGTGTGGAGTCGTGAAGCCACAAAAGCAAAATATGTCTTATCAGGGCTCTGGGCAGACACGGTGTCATCAAGACTGTGACTCGCCCTTGGCTGTAAATCTCTACTCTAGTTCAAACCTGATACTCTTTCCCAAGTAACTGGCCAACAGTAGTGGCAGAGCATCAAGATACTAGCATTCAGAAGGCAAGAGTCAAAAGTAAGAGAAGTTCTCCTAAGTCCATGATCTAAATGTCCTCCATGTTCTTTCTGGGAGTAATTTTGTCTAGAGAAATATAATACACTGGTGGCTTAATCTTTTACTGTAAGACATATGGGATCCTGTACTGAAGCACTGGTCTGTAAATCCTGAAGTCTATGAAGTCTGGAAGAGAGCAGATAATGAGAATGTACCAAGCAAACAATAAGATACACACAGATTCTTTTTTTTTTTTTTTTAAAGATTTATTTATTTATTATCTGTAAGTACACTGTAGCTGTCTTCAGACACTCCAGAAGAGGGCGCCAGATCTCGTTACGGATGGTTGTGAGCCACCATGTGGTTGCTGGGATTTGAACTCTGGACCTTCGGAAGAGCAGTCGGGTGCTCTTACCCACTGAGCCATCTCACCAGCCCCCACACACAGATTCTTATACATATTTTTATTACTTTTAGAATTAGTTTTTAATACTACATTTAACATCAGTACATGGCTTATATAGTAACTCTATAATGATTGTAAAGATTTTGGCATTTTCTTCTTCAGAAGCAAGGTCAGTGGCCCATCCCTTTGCTTCGTGACAAGGATATTGTCTTAGGGTTCTACTGCTGTGAACAGACACCATGACCAAGACAAGTCTTATAAAGGACAACATTTAACTGGGGCTGGCTTACAGGTTCAGAGATTCAGTCCATTATCATCAAGATGGGAGCAGGGCAGCATCTAGGCAGGCATGGTACAGGCAGAGCTGAGAGTTCTACACCTTCATCTGAAGGCTGCTAGTGGAAGACTGACCTCCAGGCAGTTAGGATGAGGGTCTTAAAGTCCACGCCCACAGTGATACACCTACTCCATCAAGGCCACACCTCCTAATAATGCCAATCCCTGGACCAAGCATATACAAACCATCACAGATATGACTGTTGAACTAATAAAGAGATGCTATTAATTTGGAGAGCTTTAAAATCAGTGCAGTTTCCTCCTATTTCTTTGCAAGTTCACTTTGCAGAAGCTTGCCATTTGAACTGAGTTACTGAACTGTAAGAAGACTAACCACCTACAAAGGTCTGGTACAGGTTGTTTAAGCACAACTCAGCTATATGCTTGTCACAAGAACCGAATGAGTCCAAGCCTCGACTCTCTGAGGCACCCCAGTCATTTACAACTTTCTGCAAGGGCTTGAACTTAATGAAGAAGCCATTAAGACATCACAAGACAAGCCATTCCAGCTGTGCCTTTCTGACCAACAGAATCCATGAATCCACGAGCCTGCAAATTAAAAATCAAGGATGCTTTAAGTCACCAACATTGGGAACCATTTGTTACACAGCAATAATCAGAATTCCTTAAATACCTTTGGTGAATAGAAAACCCATAACCATGGAAACGGGGAGGAAGAAGATTTGAAGACACGTGGATTTATCAGAGACTTGAGCAATAGCCTCTGTTCTAACTGTGTGTGTGTGTGTGTGAGAGAGAGAGAGACAGAGACAGAGACAGAGACAGAGACAGAGACAGAGACAGAGACAGATATTTGACTTAGGAGGATGTTAAGGAAAACCCCTGAACTATATGTTTAGTATTAAACTTACAGACCAAACTGGTGTATTCTCCAGTTGTGAAGAGTATGCACATCAAGTCACTGGTTCTCAGGTTTTACTTTATGTGCCAGAATTGTGATATCCCTTCCCCTTGGTTGTATAGCAAGGGGGCAGGGGTGTCAAAGGAAATTCACAAGTTCAGATAACAACTCCTCAGCTAACAGCCTAGGCCCAAATAGTGCCTATTACTCTTGATGCATTCTTTGTTATGTGTAGCCCTTATTTAGAACTTGCTCCAAGCAATAAATATGACAAGAAAATAGGATTAAAGTCCTTATTTCCCTTTGTAAGAAAAAAGGCTTAAGACAGGAAAAACAAAATTAGAAAGTTACAGCATATTCCTCCCTTTTTCACACTATACGTGGAACTTAGCAGCTTATAAAGCATTTTCAGATATTTAAAATATAACACTCACCATACTTCTAACGTAGTAACTTAAGGATAAAGGCCCTCCGGAAGGGGCTGTTTCTGTATCCGTCCGCATAATTGGCTAGGACTCAAACACAGACTTGTTCCTTGTTCCAGACTTGACTGTCAACTGTTTCCTTTTAAGTTTAGGTTCATTTAAGTTCCTTCTTTAACGTATGCATCTTTGATCGTCGTTACATTTGCGTCTTGTTTGTAAGAACGGGATTTTGGTACCATGATAAAGTGTGCCCGAGTTTCCTCACTTGAATCTATGACCTCATCCAGTCAAAGTACACACGTATTTCAAGAATTCTGCCATTTTTTTACAGTAAGAGTTCTGAACAGAAAAATGCCGCAGAATGCTACAGTGCTGCGCATTCTTGTGAAGAAAATAAGCATGAATTTAAAGTTGTGGAGAAAGCAGATGCATACAAAGCTGAATTGTTAAAGCGATTAGCTAATTAAAGAGAATTAGTCTGCAGTGGGGCAGTAGGAATGACACCTTGGGGACAGCCCCTCTTCCCCCTCCCATTATCAAAGGCTCATAAGATGTAGACATACAAATGAATTCTCTTCAACCAGGAAGCAAAATAAATCCTTTAAACTCCCCTTTAAACTCTGAAGCCTCTTGTCCAGTATTTAGTTATTGGGGTGACAGAAGTAACAAGGGTGTCATGTCCTCTATCAGTGCTCTATGGGTGTCCATGTCTCATTGAACTTAGTCATGAAAGACAAATAGCTTTCTTCAGGTCTTCATTTCTGAAGGCTCTGGTAAAACACACACACACTCATATACACATACACACTCATACACATTCACCCACACCCACACATACTCATACACACACACACACACACTCATATACACATACACACTCATACACATTCACCCACACCCACACATACTCATACACACACACTTACACTCATATACACACTCACATATGTATACACACAGTCACAGTTACACACAGTCATAAACACACAATTGAATACGCATAAACACACATCTCACACACATACATGCACACACACACTCACACACACTCATATACACACACTCACAAACTCGTACACACACATATTCACACACACACACACTAATAACACACTCATACTCATATGCATGCACTCCATACACTCACACACACGGATATACACACAGTCACACACTCATTCACCGTTATACACACACACTTGTACACACATACATACACACACACACACACACATGCACACACACAGAGTTGGTTAAATTGAGTTGTTATTCTTCTGTCTTGTTAACATTAAGACTGGACATGATACCTCACAATATGGTGCTTTGTTAGACACACTGAGCTAAGACACAACCTCACTGTCTCAGCATCTTCCCCTCCCTGCCTCTCTCTCTCTCTCTCTCTCTCTCTCTCTCTCTCTCTCTCTCTCTCTCTCTCTCTCTCTCTCTCTCTAATGCTTTTACCCTCGTTAGTTTTTCTATAACGTTCATTTATCTAACTAAAGGCTTCTGCCATTAGGAACTCAATTTTTTGCTTACAAAATTTCATCAATCTAGGAAGGTTAAACTCACATCACACAGAGGATATTAATCTTTAAAAACTATACCCACAGTGCAGAAAACCTTTGACCCAGGCTGTTGTCTCTTCCTTGAGTCCCATACATGTCTTAATAAGAATCACCTTCCTATGAAGACAATACTTAACCCTTAACTATCAGAGAACATGTTAAACTTTACGTTCTGTAAAGCTCCGGAGGATACATTTACCTTTATAATGTTGGTAGGAGGATTGATCAAGATAGCTATCAAGTCATGGATTCTAAGAGATACTGCCACCAAATAGAGCAGTATTCACTGTATTGATTTGACAAAGGTCACCCTCACTTGCCCCCACTCTCCTTCCTCACATTTATCAAAGAGAGTCCTAAGACTATAATATGAGAGGTACCCTCCATTCACCCAGCGAAAAAGAATTGCCTGTTTCTGAAGACAGGGATGTTAGAAGCCTAGCAAGCAGACATTCCTATGTTTCTCCTGGATTCCATTCTAAATTCCTACATCATTCGCCTTGATCCTATCAAATGTGTCTATTATTAAACATTCCTCCTATCTAGCGTTAAATGTCATCACATTTTCTTTATTGTCCCCGGCTTGTTTTGTGTCAGCTTCACACAAGCTGGAGTTATCTGAAAAGAGGAAACCTCAAGAAATGGTAAGATCCAGCTGTAAGGCATTAATGATTGATGTAGGAGGGCCCAGTCCATTGTGAGTGATGCCATCCCTGGGGTGCATAAGAAAGCAGGCTGTGCAAGCCAGAAGGAGCAAGCCAGTAAGCAGCGTCCTTCCATGGGCTCTGCATCAGCCCTTGTTTCCAGGTTCCCGCCCAATTTGAGTTCCTGCCCTCACCACGTTTGATGATGGACACTTGAGTAAAGTAAGCCACTTCACCACAACTTAACTGTGGTCACGTGTTTCATTGCAGCACTAGTAACCTGAAGTAAAACACTTAGGCTCACTGAGTCATGGACAGTTGTAATTTGCGTTCCCTTTTGATTTTTTTCTCCAACTCATAGAGAACTTAGCCACGAACCTAGGAGGTTACAGTAGTGTTGCTTCTCATTTCTGTGAGAAAAACAAACAAACAAACAAACAAACAACCTGACATTAGCAATACTTCCGGAAGTATTTGTCATGGCTCCCAGCTTCACGGAAAGGGTGGGCGAGGAATGGCGGATGGAACATGAAGTGCCTGGTTGCATTGCATTCTTGGTAGCAGGAGAGATGAGTGGAGGTGCTCAGCTTGCTCTCTCTGTCTCCTTTCTATGCTCATAGGGTGCTTCCTTCTAAACTTCCTCAGAGACTTCCCACACGCCCCAAGGTGTGTCTTGTAGATGATTACAAATTCAGTGAGGTTAACAAAGATCAACCATTACAGAGGGGTAAGGAAGACTTTTTTTTCTCCCTTATGCAAATATTAGGACATAGTGTATATTTTAACTTAGTTAAAGAAAGAACTAGGAAGAAGATGTAATGACCTACAAAAAGTCTGAACAATTGTGTTCAAAGTTTCTTTCTTTTCTTTTCTTTTTTTTAGACAAGGGATCATTATATAGGCCAGATTGGCCTTGTGTGGAACTTAACAATCTTTATGCCTCAAGCCCTGCGTGTTGAAATCACAGACACTTGCATCAGACTCAGTTATAAAAATAATTTTTAAGAAGAAAAAAAGGAAAAACCTTTACTCTGACTGCAGTTATATCCAAATGAGGCAATGTAGCAGGGTGGATGTGTAAGGCACATGCAATCTGTGATGCCTGGGTTTCAGCATATCAGTCAACCAAGCCACCAATTATGTTTATTATTTTGACTTTCAGTTTCCTGTTGTATAAAGCAGGAATGGGTAGCATCTACAACATGAAGTTGTAAGAAAGCAATGATGTAATAGTTAAAACATCTGGCATAATGTTTAGTCTGTCGTGCCATGCTTTCAATACATAAGATGCCTTTTTGGGAAAGGCATGAACGGGCTGGGCCTATGATCCAAGATTTTATTCTCTTCCTAGAATTAACTTCTTGAAGATAATTAACACTGCTTCCATTAACCCAGATGGCATTAATATTCCAAATTATTTCTTCAAATTTTGCAACAGTTTTTCTTTATGACCACTATCTGGGACATTCAATATAGTTAGAATAATTTTTAAATCAAATTTTGTAAACCTAGATACACTTCAAATAGTAACCACAGAGTCCTCCAAGTCTTAATCTTTAGTGTGGAACACTGGAGCTCTCAAAACAGCTCAGGACCAGGTAACCTAGGGCCAACTTTTGTGTTATCTCTGTGGCTTTCAGTTGAGGAGAATAGAACTGGTATAGCATTATGCCTTAGGGAGTCGCCCAGGTGAATGAAGAATCCAGTAAACATTAGCTAGCGGATAGAAGGAACAATGGACTAGAAAGATGAAAGGAAGAATCAAAAGTAGCAAGCGTGAATAATTTTTGGAACTAAAAGAGCAAGGGCTAAGAGAGAAAGCTGATCAAACTGTAGAATCCTGGCTAAGAATGAAAGATCCAGAAGCCAAATGTTATAGAACTGGTAGGTGGTGGTACTGCATGCTTTACACCTTGCCAAAACCAACATCTTTACATCTTTTAAAAAGATGCATTCACTTTTATTTAATGTGCATCGGTGTTTTGCCTGCCTATATGTCTGTGAAGGGGCCAGGTCCCCCTGAACTTCAGCCACAGGCAGGTGTGAGTTATCATGTGGATGTTGGGAATTGAACCTGGGTCCTCCGGAAGAGCAGGCAGTGCTCTTAACTGCCGAGCCATCTTTCTATTTCTAGCCCCTCCTGAGTGTTTTGTTCTTGTTTGTTTGATTTTTTTTTTTTTTTTTTTTTTTTTTTTTTTTTGGTTTTTGAGACAGGGTTTCTCTGTGTAGCCCTGGCTGTCCTGGCACTCACTTTGTAGACCAGGCTGGCCTCGAACTCAGAAATCCGCCTGCCTCTGCCTCCCGAGTGCTGGGATTAAAGGCGTGCGCCACCACGCCCGGCTCTTGTTTGATTTTTTATAGAAAGCCTGTTTGCTTTGAACTCTATCTATGGTCTACCTTGCCAGCTAGGCCCGTTTCCATACACTTAAATGAAAAAAGAAAATTTGCTTTACACTCAAACTATGTATAATAAAGCTCCTGACTTAAGTTGGAAAACTACATGAAATAAAGGAACGTGCATGGTGCTGTGTGTCCGTCGTGTTCTGTGTTGTAATCTGGAGAGTTGAAGCATGCACACTCTATTTCTTTTGTTGATGCTCTGTTGGTTCCCTCCCTCCTGAGCTGTTGGGTTAGACTTTGGAAGGTTGGACCGTCTTCAGGTCATGGCAAGTGATCTGTGGAAAGGCTGAATGTTGAATACAAGGGGCATGAAGTACACCCAAACCCATGAGATTATTGACATTGAATCAACTCAAAACTTCTCCTTAGAAATTATATTTAGATTTTCTTTTCTAAGTTAAAGCTGAGGAAGGTTATCCTGGTTCTACGTCTGAACATGTCTGAACAGCCATCTCTGGTCTTGTTTGCTTTATAGTGAAATGCTAGAATATCAAAACCAGCCAAAATCTCCCTTTTCTAGTAAACCAATGAACATCGTTTGTTTAAAAAAAAAAATTCAAAACCTCTTTCTTCCAGATCATCTTGATATATGAGTAATGGATCAAAGACTAATGCTCAATTTTGGAAAGATCTATCTTTCAACTTTTAGGTGAATTTGCTATTTCTTATGCTTCAGGGAATGGTACCCTACCCAGCGTATTTACTTACTTTTTCTAACTTTTAATTAAGATTCTTGCCTGGAGTTTAACATAATTTGAAAAGCTTTGCAACAAAACCCTGAACATTTATTCACCTTGTTGTAGGGAGGCTGTGAGTTCTAACTTGGAGAAAGAGAAGTCTACAGGAAGAAAAAAACGAAAGAAAGTGAGAAGAGAAGGGAGAGATGTAAAGAGACAGAGACAGTCAGAGACAAAAAGAGACAGAAAGACAGATATACAGACACAGAGACACAGATAAAGACAGAGAGACAGAGACAGACACAGAGAGACACAGAGAGACAGAGACACTGATAGGGACACAGTGACAGAGAAAAACAGAAACAGAGACAGAGAATGGATCCCTGAGGCTTTTATTTTCAGGGTGCTTGTTTTTGTGATAGGGTCTTACTGTGTAGCTCTGACAGATCTAGCGCTAACTACTCAACCCAAGGTAGCCTTGAGCTCCTCTCAGTTCTCCCTCAGCCTCCTGAGCACCATCATCTGAGGGTACAGACGTGAGCCACTCCACCTGACTTCCCTGCTCCTGTTGTACAAGCAGGAAGATCTTCTTGCTCCTCTTCTCCCTAGAGTGGGAAGGGAACGGATTTCCACCTCTCTGACCCTGGGACATGAGGAGGATGTGAGGACCAATGAGAGAGGAGAAGAGACCTGAGGTGACATAGAAGTTTGGTCCTCAAGTGTGATAAAGGGGAAGTATACAAGCAATAAATTGTTCCAATAATCAACAAATGGTTTTAAGGTTTTAGGAAAAACAAAGTTTTTCCAGAACCCAAATCACTCAGGTCTACCTCTACATAGCGGGTATGAAAGTAGAAGGATAGAAATCAGGGAAGACAAAAGGGACCAGAAGTCCACACCTGAGAATCTGGGTGACGTTAAGAATGCCAGCTCAATTGTTACCTTTGCTTAGGGTCTGGACTAGGTATGTCGACATCCTTGGCCTCTTATCCAGGGAAGTGCAAATAAGAGCTTACTGTGGTTGGCAAAGAGAGATGATACGCTGATCTGAACCTTGGTTAGTAGGAAAAGTTTGTCTGTAGAGTTGGCCAGGTTGTAGATGCCAAAGTGCTGAGACGAGATGGTGAGTCCGTAGCCCTCAGGGAGACAGCAGTTACTCTTCACCCTATCCCAGAGCTCAGGAGACATTATGGGAGAGGGAGTAGAGTTTGTGTTAGCCTGAAGAGTCTCACAGCAACCATGCTTACCTGTACATGGTCAAGGTACCCCACATCTCTGCAAGGATTAGCAAGGAATTTAGCCTAAAAATGGCGTCACAGGGAGGCTGTTCTTTCTAAAGACATCCCCCATTCTGTTGTTGGCACATCAAGCAAATAAAAATATTGTCTTATGTCAATATAGCCAATGTCCTCTTTCTGATCCTTTTGATGTACTGGGCATCTACTTCTAAAAATACCAGTTAATGAGACAAGTAAAAACAAGCAAACAATAAAAACAGAGACTGGATATTTATTTAATGACCATATTGTAAAGATGAGCATACAAATGAGTCCAGCAACCCTAAGCCTATCCACAGAGTACCTCCCCATGAGATTGAGTTTAGATAGAGGGCAAGAGGAATGTAAAGTACGAGGTACTGGTTCAGGGATGTTGCTCATGTCCATCCTTGGCTTGTCTCAAGAATGTTCTACAAGATGATATGATAGGTTGTCTGGACTGTGTGGAATCTCTTCATGGGTGGTAATGTCATCCTCTGACTGGCATCACTGCAGCCTTCCCCCCCCAGCCCCCCAGCATAGGATTCCTCAGGAGATTTTAATTCTCCCTGGTTCATTATTGTATTAATCAAATCGCCAAAGGGAAAGAAACAAAGTGTCTTATTAGATTATCACCTCTCTTGACAGAGTGGTCTCAAGATTGCCAAAGGCTCTGTTTACCAAGTGAAATCAGAGGTAGTTGGTAAATTAAAGCCAAAAAGAAAGAAAGAAAGGAAGAAAGAAAGAAAGAAAGAAAGAAAGAAAGAAAGAAAGAAAAGAGAGATTGAGAAAGAAAGAAAGAAAGAGAGAGAAAGAGAGAGAGAGAGAAAGAAAGAGAAAGAAAGAAAAGATTCCATGTGCTAAATTCTGATACTTAGTAAAACACAAGCATGCTTGCCTTGGTTTCTGGCATAACTTGTTCATGACATGAGGGATTAAACAGTAATTGAAAAGTCTTTAATTCAGCAAAACAAGCAAAACATTTCCAAAGTTCTGTAAATGCATTTTTTTTTAACTCTCTGGGACAGAGCCTCACTAATTATTTCCCCAAGAGAAGGATTTATATGTCAGAACTAAGGTTTGTCAACATATCACTGGCAATAGTTTCTGATCCTTTTGCCCTGTTTTCCTTTCCCATAAAGAAAATCCAAGGGGAATTGCAATCACTGAGTTGCTTTGAAAGCACTGAGTGATAGCGAGGCTGCATTCAGGGAGTCAACAGGTCGATGAGGCTGTTTAGAGGAGAAAAGCCATGGTACTTATTCAGCCATTACAGGGCCATGGCCAACTGTAAACAGTTTTAGAGTGACCTGACCCTTCAGGTTTTGAGCAGAGAAGTACGTACAGGACACTTTGATATTCACCACACCTGTGTCTCCAGTCATGCAGTCATTATGGTCTGTAGAACAGGACAATGTTAACTAAGCCTGCTTCTTTGTGCTCTAGACGCCCACTTTAAGCATAGAAATCTCCTTTGTCTGGGCCTCAAACTACTTTCAGACTCCAACTCTCCACTGTGGTCAGCGTAAGAATGAGCTTTGGCATGGGAAGGACAGTCTGTCTCTCCCTCGCTCTCACACTGCTTCTCCTTTCCTTCCTGTGAAGTGTAACAGTCAGTAAGAGCCCACAGAAATGAAGACTCACAAACTCATGAGAAACTGTCTATTAAAGAATGGATGGCCCTGTAGACTTAGGATTGGATACACATGATATAACAGCAAGAGACGCCTGCATGCTCAGGAACTTCTTGCTCTTCTTATGTAGCCTCCTTCATCCCGGAGACACCCAAACTTTCTGGAATGAGCGTATTCTAGGAAGAGAGTGACTGGGATTGTTTGCAGTCAGTGACCAGTCTACACTTCTATGACTTGCCTTGTGGGAGAGGAACTCTCATTTCTGTGAATCTTTTTGGGAGAGAACTTAAGCCTGGAGATAAGAAGACAAAAGAACATTAGAAGGACCTGGATCTCTCGGGATATCCAATGCCTACCTGGTAGAGAGTATCCAGCATGCCAGAACAGCATCTTTTGGGGTATCCTGTTCTATTCCCCAATATTGAAATTGGAAGTACTCATTCCCACCCACACATACCTCTCTGCTTTCTCATTTCCCTAGGCAGAACTTGAGACAGCTTTGCCCACTCATTTATCTACGCATGGCTAGCCATAGCCTTCTGCACAAGGGAGATGCTATCCAACATCCTAGACTACTTAGAACAGTAATTTGCCTTTGTCATGGTTAATCTTGGCTGTCAGCTTGACTGGATCTGGGGTCAACTATGAGATTAGACTTGTGCACACTTCTAAGGGATGCTATAGATTTGATTAATCTCCGACCCTGCTGCAAAGGGTTTTCTTTCATACAGTAACCGAAATGGGAGGATCCTCCTGGGTGTGATGATGCCTTTCGGTGTCAGCCCCATCAAAGGCAGGCCTGCAGTGAAACTGTTGCTTTTCTTCCTGCTTGACTTCAGATCTTATTGGCAAATCCATCTACTCTGTTAGGAAGTTCATCTGCTATGTTGTGCCTCCTGCCATCTTTATGGCATTAGAATCTAACTCTTTTGGCCTTTCACTGTGGGTCAAAGACCAAGAATCCTCTGGGCATTCAACACCGCATTGATACTGCTAAAGCTTCTAGCCTTGTGGACTGAGAACATATCTGCTCTCAGCTTCTCTTGTGTGAAGACAGCCATTGTTAAACTATACAGACTTAAGCTAACCTAATAGCTTTCTTTAAAATATACATTTGTTGATTCCTTCTGCTTCTCTGCTTCACGACTACAATCTTCTTATGGTTACTTGTATGTCTCTATTCAAATGCATTAAAATGCTTTTTAAGTGTAATTATCTCTAGAAAACTTTGTTTTCAATTACTTATTGACAGTCCTCCGATCAGGCACTATGCATGTTTTCGGGACTATGTAAAAATATGTTGCATAACAAAGTATGAATTATTGTTCTTTCAATTAATTTGATCCTGTATTTAAAATGCCTTCCAAGCAATAGCACTACTTGTTTAGAAAAGAAAGTCTAAATCCCGTAGCACTTTTGCATTTAGGTGACTTTAATCGTGCCAGGGCACTCCTCATAATTCATTGCTGTCTGTTCTTCTTTCCACAAAGAAACCTTTTAAGGATAAGGCTTAATCAACAAGTTGAGAAAAGGATTAAAAATGTTAATGTATTTAATTTCAACATGGAAAGTAATTTAATAATTGTGTTTTTACATCTTCAGGTGTCCTTTCTCATGGAACTGCTAAAAGGTGAGTAGATTTTTATCTGGTAGGGATGGTGCATCCTTGAAATTTGAGTGGTCAGCACGGTGAGGAAGGTGGGTCTTGATGTTAAGGTCAGATGATGGCCTAAATTACAGTTACTTTTGAGGATCAAGATAAGTACCTCAGAATACTGAGTGGTAAAAAGAAATAGGTAAGCTAAAAGAAGCTGCTACAGGGGTTGGCTGAGCAGGACTGAAGCTGTATAGGGCTTTGAACTTGGGTTCCAAAATATGAATGACACCTGGGTGTTGGAGAACACAGTAGAGCAAATTCATTCCTCATCTCTTCTCACCTTGTATTCTTGAAGCAGGTCAGCAAACCTTAAAAACCCATCCGAGAGGTACCAAGCAGAGACCCTGCACCCAGCTTAATTCTGAACACTAGGCATTTGAAGGAAAGCAGAAAGGCTTCGCACCGCGACCCTCAGCCCAGATCCTTAGCAGCAGACCAGAACTGTGGACACAATCAGAATTTGCTAAAACTATTCATGTCTCTCTCAAACCTAACAGCAAAAATGCACATATGAATCAGATTCACTGGACCTTCATTTCCGAAGGCTCTTTCATAATGTCGAACTTACTCTTAAAATGATAGGTTATGCTTTTTCTCTTGTAACTCATTTTTAAAAATGATTTCACTCTTGGACCTAAATTATAAGGAAAAGACTTTTTTTTTTCCTTGATTATTGGCACCCAGTGAGGGATGACTAATATCCTTGCCTCTCTCTCTGGAGCTTGTAGAAGAGACTCCAGAACAGACAAGAAGTTAGTGAGCAGTAAGAATTCTCACCAGGGGTAGCACTCCTGCATCTGCCTGACTCATAACTGGAGAGGGGAAGACAGTAAAATCTTGTCCTTCCTCTTTCGTATTCAGCAATGGTTGTGTATCTGCTTGGACTCTAACTCTACTTGGGGGATTTATGCATTAAGTTATCAATCCTTTCTGTCCTACAGACAGTTCACTTTCTGATTTGCCTTGCTATGTGTCCTGAGAACTTGACTACGGGTTTGAAAAGGCACCTCTTTGTAGAGTTTGAGAGCCAGGACAGGGGTTCTTTATTTTCTTATGAAGGCTTCTGAGTGTAAAAAGAGAAATCATATTAAATCCATTTCAGCCATGTGTGGTAATACACACCTGTGACCTCAGCCCATCAGGTATAGATAATACATGCTTAAAGAATGAAATCAACTGAGACCAACCAAGCAAAAAACTTTTACAGCATGCTATCAATAAATATGACCTTAGATCAAACATTTCTAAGCTTCATCTCACAGCACACATGGAAGTACCTTTATATGGTGAATTTGTGTAAATGTGGATGTGTTTGCACATAGCTAGAAATAACAGGTCAGTGACTCAAGGCCTGTGACAACATTGGTTAGCCTCAAATCTGAATTTTTCTCTTCCATAAAACAATTATTTCTGGATAAAGCTCGATTGGCTTTCTTTATATCTACAATGGCTTTGTGAGACTAGTCTTTATCTAGGATATACAAATGGAAACAAGATGTGTCGCATGGGAATGGAAAAAAGTGGGAAAAAAATTGGTGTTACACTCTTGAAGGACCTTGGTTGAAAAAACTGTATCTCTCGATCAAAAACACCTGCGGACCATGAGCGTGAACTTCCAGCTGTTACACGAACTGTAAGCAAACTACCAGGGCTATGCCACTGGGAGCCTCTCACAACTTCTAGAAATGTCTTAACTAAAGCGCACCTTGAGGGCTGGCATGATTGATGTTCTACCCCAGCCACAGCCCGTTCCCGGCAAATGGTGTGCCCCAGATGGAAAAGGGTTCAGATCACCCAGGTAACTCATTAAAGAAATGAATGCAGGAGGACCAAGTGAACAGCTGCATCAGCAAGTGCTAGCAGCTCATTAAGGGAACATAGTTCAGGAGAGAGAGGAGAAGAGAGAAAACTGCCTACTGTCTAAACCTGGGCACTTATTTTTAGCACCATTCTCAGAATCCTTTTGTACATTGAATGTAAATATATGTAAAATAAAAAATAAATTGCATCTGTCTATCTCTATCTCTGATTACCTACCTATCATCTATCTATGTATCTATGTATCTATGTATGTATCTATCTATCATCTATATCTACCTATCTACCCATCCATCATCTATCTGTACCTATCATCTATCTATCTATCTATCTATCTATCTATCTATCTATCTATCTATCTATCTATCATATCTATCTATCTATCTATCTATCTATCTCCATCCATCATTTATCTATCTGTACCTATCTATCATTTATCTACGTATCATCTATCTATCTATCTATCTATCTATCTATCTATCTATCTATCTATCTATCTATCCATCTATCATCTATATCTATCCACCCATCATCTATCTATCTGTACCTATCTATCATCTATCTATCTATCTATCTAACTCTCATCTACTCATTTATCTATGTATGTATTTTTCTATCTATCTATCTATCTATTTATCTATCTATCTATCTATTTATCTATCTATCTATCATCTATCTATCTATCTATGCTTCCTCTATCTATCTGGTTTCTGTGTCTGCATGTGTACGTTACATGCTAATATGGATTACACATTGTTTTTAGCTATAATTCCTTATGTGAAATTTAACACCATGCACTTGTTTTTCCTGTGCTGAGCAGTGAACCAGGAGCATGGCACATTAGGCAGGTGCCCTGGCACCTAGTTGAACCCCAGCCTATTGTTTTTAAAGTCATGAGATAAGATAAGGTTTACTCAAGGAGCTGGAAAATGACTCAGCAGTGGAAAGACTTCCTTTGGCCCAGAGGTGACCTTTAATCCCAGGACTCATGAGGCAGAGGCAGGCAGATCTCAGAATTTGAGCTCAACCTGGTCTTACAGAACAAATTCCAGGACAGCCAAGGCTACACAGAGAAACCCTGTCTCAAGAAAACAAACAAATAAACACCAAAAATAATAATGAAGAAATAAAAACAAAAACATAAAGAAATGACTTCTTTTGATTTTTAATAGAGGTCATAAAAGGCTATCATTTTACTACTTGTAAAGAATGATTTTTAAAATTCAGCATAACATAACCACCTGCACTGGCGATGTTTGTGCATAAAATGTATCATTTTTGCAGAGGAAAATTCACTTTTGGTTGGTTGGTTTTTTTTGGTGGTGTTTTGTTCTGTTTTGTTCTGTTTTGTTTTGTTTGAAATCAAAGCAAAATCTTCCAAGAAGAGTACAACTGCCCTGTCCCAAGGTATGAGCAGAGTGGTACACCCCTTAAGCTGCAGCCCAAAGAGGGAAAGCAAGATGGAGGCCTGGGATGCTGTGATATAACTGTTAACCTTGGTGTAGGGTTCTCCCACCTTACTGTCAGCCCCACTGTTTTACCATGCACATAACTCTAAATCACCTGCTTGTCTTAGTAACCAGTAGTGAGGGATTTTGACCCAGCGATTTTCTGCAGAACTCTAGCTTTTGTTTTAAGGGGAAAAAATGTTTATTCTGTATCTTGTTTTTTCTTTCATTCTCTCTATTTGGGGCCCTTCATTCCACCTTTCGTTCCTACTAGACCTCCACCTCCGAGCCACAAATCACAAACATTAATTTCCACTTGTCTTTGATTAATCGTCTTCTTTGTTATTCAGGCATCCATCAACATGAATCATTAAGAATTCCTTAGTAATTTCCTCCTAGTGTTTAATCCGCTTATTAAATGTGTTTACAATTATTCGTCTCCTTTCATCGTAGTACAGGCTTATTGCATTTGACTTTACTGATTTATGGTTTCTTCCTAAAGGGCTTCTCCCTCCTCAAGCCCTGTTGAATTAAATGCTTTCAGATATAATCAACCTGTTTGTACATCGGGTTGGTATTGAATAATTTTACAGTTGGGATGGAGTCACTGAAAATGTGTGGTGATGAATGCTTTTCTGATATTTTCTCAGAACCTCTTTCCAGCATGTGCAGATTACATACTTAATTATTATAAAATACAATGGAAAATTATAAGATTATGCATTAAACTCCAAATGTGTCAATGCCAGATAGTAATTAATGGATTACCAGGCAATGTCTTAAATAGCTGGGGTTCTGGTAGTTCTTAGTCTCGTGATTTGTGAAGTATAATTTTTTTCAAGTATTTTACTAGGTATGGTTTATGGTTTAAATGATGATAAAAATTTGTTTAGCAGTTTTATAAATACAACATGAATTTTCTCCATAGGTCATCTTATTTATGTGTTTAAAAACTCTCATAAATGTATTTTCACCATTATCATTATTCTTGTTAATATTTTCATCATATTATTACTTCCACTGCATATCTGGTCAACCAAGGCTTGCCTAAGATGAAATGGCTCTTAAATGGGCCATTTAGGATTTGAAATCTTGCTCACAGCCCATATATATTCCAATGAAAAGAGAGATTTAACTTCACTGTAAATTCTAATTTTAGTTTCATCAAATTAGTAGAAGTCGATTTCTTAGAGGAGAGATTTCACACTTGTTCCCTCTTCATGTAACTATCAACTTGAAATCTCATATTAATGTGTCCTGAGGTAGATGAAGCTAGCTCTTATTTTTAGCAATCAACATAATTTCTTCAGCTAGCTTCTAGTTTTCAGATGCCGATTCAATACCATCTAGTTCTCATCAATAGCTTATTCCCCTCTTCTTTTTATATCAGGAACTGTTTATACTAAATAGAATTAGGACCTAGAACCAGATAGCCATATGCTGACTTACTCTGTGAGGACTTCTTTCTCCCGTTCAGCTCCTCCAAATGCTTTTAGGAGTCAGTCTATGAAGCAGAGAAATCGATCCTCAATGTTTGCCTCAATGTTTGTCTTAACAACTTATGACTTGCTTTTGCTACTAATATAAGAGCAGAAGTAACTTGGTCATCTTGGGAGTCACCATTCAGGTTGTAGTACAAGCTACTAGACATGGTGGTGTTAGGATAGTGGGGGTATTGCTGTGACAGTCTTGACCACAGTGGTTATTTTTGAATGATTGCGGAAGGACTTGGAAACTTTGGGCTAGAAAAGCCATTGTGTGTTGAGCGCTCAGTGAGATGTTCTATATAAGATAGGAAGATAAGAATATTGAGAGCAGCGCAGACAGAAGAGGCCTAGCTTGTCAAGTTTCAGAGGAAAGCAAAGATTCCACTGGAAGATATGAGTTAAGAATCTGTGCTGCTGATTAGCTGGGGCTGAGGAATTAGCTGAGATGAACAAGATACCAGAACCACAAAAGTTAAAACCTTTGTTTGTCTTTTAATTGTTTGTTATTATTTGTTTACTTCACATGCAAATCAAACCTTCCCCTCCATCCGCTCCTCCCAGTCCTCCCCTCTCACCTCTCCACCCCATCCACACCTCCTCCCCTTCTACTTAGAGAAGAGGAGGCCTCCCATGGATAACAACCAGCTTTGGCATATCAAGTTACATTAGGACTAGTACATCTTCTATTGAACCTAGACAAGGCAGCTTAGTTAGGGGAAAGGGATCCAAAGGCAGGCAACAGAGTCAGAGACATCCCCTGCTCTCATTTGAGGAGTCCCACATGACACACACACAACTCGACAAATGTTACACATGTGCCAAGGACCTAGGTTCATCCCATGCGTGCTCTCTGGTTGGCAGTTCAGTCTCTATGAGCCCCTATGGGCCCAGGTTAATTGTAAAATCGTTGTTTTAATGGGACAATTGATGCTGGTTAGTTAGAACCTAGAACTTAGTGGTAATTAAGAAAAGAGTAGCATCACAGAGGTGATGTCTTCTGGGAGCGGTTTCCTGAGACTCAGCACACAGAAGCTGTGTCCCAGAGGCAACCTAGGTTGAACCTTGAGCTGGCAGCTGAAGTTGGTAGTATAAGAGTCACCCAGGTGCTACTGATTTTGATGTCATAAAGGGGTTATGGTGAGCAGCTGTAGCTTGCCACTGTGAGAGGTCAGGAGAGACCATTGGTGAAGGTGCAGCCTCAGTAGCTGTTGAAGGCCAGAGAGACTGAAGGAGTCATGAAGAGAAACCGAGGCTCGGCATCATGAAGAGATCCTAGGACATTGGTAAAAGCACAGCCCAGTTGCAGCCAAAGATCCCAGCATTGTGGAGATGCCAGTACCATGGCATGATCACCAAGAGCAGCAGTGGCCATAGAATAGAGCCTACCTGAGCTTAGAGGACAAGCTGTGTGTGCTACAGAGGAGCTGGAGAAGTGGCCCAAGCCCCTTGTAGGAGGCCAGAAGATGGTCAGTGAATCCCAGGTAATTGGATAGTGAGTTATTTTTACTTTTGGAGTTTGGGTTTGCTTTGTTCAGATTGTGATTACCCACTTGTTCTTCCCCTTTGAAGTAAGAAAGTAATTATTTTTTTTATTTGTCAGGACCCCACAGTTGTGAGACTTTGAATTTTCTAAGACCAGATTTAAAAATAGACTAGCTATTTTTAAAAGACAGAATTTTTAAGTGTTTGGATTTTTAAAGATGTGGGACCGTAAAATTTGGAATGTTTCGATAGTAATATTGATATTAACATACAATCTTGGAGAACAAGAAAGGAAAGGTTTAACAGTGATGTGTTTTTATGTCACAAGGTTGCCAAGGAGTCAATTGTGCTGGCTAGTTTTATATCAAATTGATAAAAGCCAGAGTTATCTGAAAGGAGGGTGTGGCAGGAATTTGATCACACTGTGAGCCCTGAGATTGTGTTATCTACTGAAAAAAAAAAAACATGTCTCTAGTTGTGGTGGGGTTCAGCCCTTAGCACCCACTTTTAATCTCAAACAATGAAGGGAAGGTTAGTTTGTACAAGGTTGCAACCATGTTTGAAAGTGATGTCTAATCGAGTGGCAGACAAAGTGAGGAATCAGAGAAAGATATGACAGAATAGGATCTGCCCAACTCTCACAAGAAGAGAGATGAAAGAGACATCGGAAGAGAGACCAGCACAGGGGGATGGAAGAGGAGGCCGCTTTACCAGGTAAGTTTTACAGAGACAGGTTGCAGAGACAGAACAAGCTAGAAACAGGTGAAGATATATTGAGCCAGAGAGTGTGAAGGGGTCAGAAGATTGGAACAGATTGCCAAAATTATTATGAGGCCAAGCAGAACAATTTACACAGAGGCCAGGAGAGAAGCCACATCGAATCAGTCAGCTTAGAGAGGAGCTGAGTGAACCAGCCAGCCAGAGCTCAGAAAGAACTAGAAAGGGTGAGCTTATTCAGTAGTAAGTCTCAGAGGAAGAGAACATTCTAGGGCTAGACTAAATTGTACGGAGGCTAGAAACTTCCAAGCCTAGGCATAGGTTAATAGACTGGGTCAGTAAGCCTGGGAGACAACAATTATATCAGGATTATTTTCACAGGATGGAACCTCAGCTGAGAAAAATTCCTTCATAAGATCTTCCTGGGAGGCATTTTCTTAGTTAGTGATTGATGGGGGAGGGCTCAGTCCATTGCGAGTGGTACTTATCCCTGGGCTTGTGGTTCTGGGTTCTATAAGAAAGCAGGCTGAGCAAATTATGAGAAGCAGGCCAGTAAGCAACACCCCCCATGTTCTCTGTAGCGGCTCTGGCCTCTGGATTCCTGTTGTTTGAGTTCTTGCCCTGATTCCCCTCAGTGGTAGACTGATACCTGGGAGTGTAAATTAAAACACCTTTTACTCCCCAAATTGCTTTGGTCAGGGTGTTTTATCACAGCAATAGTAACCCTATCTAAGATAAGCATGAATTAGACTTACCAACCCTGTAAGTCTGAGAACAAGTAGATCATCTCGTGTGTGTTTTAATATAAAGATTGTGTGTGTGTGTGTGTGTGTGTGTGTGCGCGCGCGCACGCGTGTTTGAACCTATCACTCACTGTAGTCAAATTCATATAAAAGATTCTTTATTGCTGTTGCTGGTTTTAGAGATAAGGTCCTTCCCTGTTGCTAGATTGGCCTCAAAACTTGTGGATTCAAGCAATCCTCTGGCACTCAGTTTTGTGTAGCTAAGTCTTCTGGTGGAAGCTAGCACTCTGCTTTTGTTGTTTTAATTAGAGTTGACCACAGGCAGTCTTTCTGGTTTTCTTTCTGTTACTCAGAAACAGCCTGAGGTTCGCACTTCTGGAGAACACTTTGTCTGAACAGCCAAATGCTGAGATTTGGTTTAATTTGTTTATCAGCCAGCTCTGGTCTGCACATCTATGTCACTCTGGCACTGATACATGTATCCTGTCGAAAGGAGGCATGTATAATATAGTGTGTGAATGTACAATAGAGTGCAATCATCTAAGATTCAACTTTGATTTAAAAAAAACATAAATTTACAAATTCAAAGGATTCTAAAATATTAAGAAACAATTTTTTATTTAGATGAACAGAAAATTTAGAAAACAATCAACATCTGCTCAGAAAACATTATTATCTTCTAAGAAACACAACAAAACACATCCTGAGTTAGTCACTAGCCTAGCCTAGCAGGGATTCTGGCACATGAGTCCCCTTACATTCATGCCTACAGCACTCATAGCCACAGGACCATAGCAGTGAGCACACAGGCACAGGGGTTAACACAGAGCTGAGTCAACTGCAGGTGTCAGGCACAGAGGTGCCTCTTTCTACCAGAAAGTTTGAGTGATTTGACTTGTTTTAGTTTTTCTTTCAAGATTGAGGAAATCTCATAACGTAATCCGGGCTGGCCTTGAGTCTGTGTCATTGTCCTGCCTCAGCCTTCTGAGTGCTGGGATTAGAGGCATGTGCCAAACTCAGTCCAAAATTGTTCTTCCCATTATAGAGTACAAGAAGCAAGCCACTTCCCTTCTATTTCCTGCCACCACCACCCCTTCCTGTGTAGAATAGAGCTCCCAATTGGGTTGGAGAATTCCACATAAAAGCAGTGTGAGACTCAGGGTACACTTGTAATTTTCAAACTTTGGTGGTTTTCTTTCTCCCTTGGTCAAGAGTTGCCAAACCCTTTCTAGGGGGCTACGTTTTACTTTGCTAAGGCTGTGGTGATAAATTTGCCATAAAGTGGATCCGTTAAACAGCTGAAACTAACTCTTACACAGTTGTGGATGGTAGCCATCCCCCATCAAACCTGCCAAGTTTCGTTTCTCTGGACCGTCTTGGTCCTTGTTTGGTGTTCTGTCTGCACAAACTCACGAAGTCACTTCCTCTTAGGCAGACACAACCCCGCCCTTCTGACCTCATATACTTAACTACCTCTTTAAAGACCCTACCCTGGAATACAGTCACATTAGAGGGGTCAGAGGTTCAACATATAAATTTAGGAATGACATAATTCAGTCCAGAATAGGCCAGATGATAATAATTTTAGGCAAGGAGACCTCAGGGTCCCTGTCATATGTAAGTATTCATCTCCCCATTATGTTGCAGAGTGCATAAACACAAAAATGTGCATGTCTGTGTTAAAAAAAAATCATGAGTGGATGCCCAATATTGCATAATTTTTGTGTATTATTAAATACTGTGTTTTTGTTTCTACCATGAAAAAAGATGTTAGTCATTGTTACTGGTGTGAAGGCAACAAAAGAAAAAGGTGGAGATGAAATTGGTCTGCAAGCCAGACCCTTGTGCTTTGACTTCCCAGGATGTTATGATTGTGTTGTCTTGTTCTGATCCTCCAGGTTTGATTTGATGGGTAAAATTCAAACACAGTGGATCAATGGCTCTGATCTAGAGTCATAAAAGGGAAACCTCCAGCCATCAGGAAAATAAAGGACACCTACCACAGACTCTTGAATATTCTATAATTGGTGGAATTTACAATCTCTCGAGCAGAGCAGTAGAAGAAATCAACTCCGGTGCTAGGAAATTTTAGTACCATCTGTAGTGATTACTCTCATAAAAGCCACACAGTAGAGTCCATATCTTTTTAAGTTAAGAAAGTCCCAACTGACAGCAATCAGTTGCACTTCTGGGAAGGGTTTTTCCAGGTCTCTTAGTTATGTTAAAATCAAATTTCAGATATTCATTTAGTTTTCCATTTTCACCTTGTATCCTCTGTTCAGATTCCCTACTTGGCAGGGCACTGTGCTTCCTATAGAGGACAACAGAATCAGGGGATAGAAGAGGGACTTTCTTCATCAGTTGTATTATTTCATCACACACAAAACATGGTTTAGGTTCATTTAGGAAATGACAAAACATAGCACATTTCCCAATACTTTCTCTGTTCTTTTCATGTGTATGGGTGCATGCGTGTGTATGTCAGGGCTCAGGATGCCTATTGGAAAACTTCTTCAGTTGGCCTTCAACTTTATCTTTTGAGGTATGGTCATCTCCTGTTAACCATAGAGCTTGCTAACATAGCTCATTTCCCCTGAGCCAGTTTTCTTCTTGCTCTGAGGGTCCCCCATGTCCCCCTACCGGGGTTGGAATTATAAGCAAGTTAATATACCCACATAGCATTTAAGCATGGAATTCTGATTGTCTTGATTGTATGGCAAGCACTTCCATCCCCTAGCCCTCTCTACATCCTCCTGATATATATATATATATATATATATATATATATATATATATATAATTATATAAAATTTGGGTTGCCTTCCTAATAATTTCCCAAAATCAGCCTCAGTCACAGCTGTATGAAAAAAAAAAAACTACTGCTTTAGATTTTGAAACATGCTACCACTTTATCGTCCTCATACTTCCACACTGAATTTTAAGCATTCTACAGAGGATGGATCATGACCAGAAAAAGAAGAATTTAGTCTCTATTTGTCTCCAGATAGCAAGAATGATTGACATAAGCACCACTTCACAATTGCACTTTTCCAAACATTACAGCAATGGCTTTTAGTCAAGCACAGCAGAGTTCTAAGGGCACACGCTTCCATGGATGACACAACACTCAGCCAAACCTGTTACCCACACCCATGAACTGACAGACTTCCAAAATCTGAATAATCTCAAGGTCCAGTATTTTTAATTGGAGAAGTCAAATAAAACGTCTCCTCTGTGATGCAGTCTCAAGGGCTCCCCTCCCCCATGATCTAATTCTTTCACTTGTATCAAGTGCTAAAATCTTGCCATTATAAGTAAATTATGTGATGAAAAATCCGGTGTGTGCACCAAGATCTATCTGCAGGGTACATGCTCCTGTTTGCAGCAGAGGGGACAAGCAGAGGGCTAACTTCATTCCAGCAGACCTTACTCATTTTCGTTATCCCCTCTCTTGCTGTTGGTCTCAGTCCCTTGAACGTGGCTCAGTCCCAGACAGTCCTTTTCTTCTTGGCTTGTGCTAACACCTCTCTGGTCTGCAGTTTAGAAAGGGGTTGATAGTGATATCAGCCTGGCTTATAGGCTTGCCTCACAGTGCTGGTTCACTCCTAAAACTGAAGGTTAATCCTGTCTGCTAGCTATGCTCATGGCTGGGATTTTGTGTTAGAATACCCAGAATGACTCTTAAAATGTTAAAAGTTGGATACATGCTGTTGTTGTAATTGGTTGACATTAAGATGGCAAGATTATTCTTGATATCTGCCAATTCCTGGTCCTTTTCTCTTTCTTTTCCACACAAGATTTCTCTATGTAGTCCTGGCCGTCCTGGAACTTGCTCTGTAGATCAGTCTGTCCTCAGACACAAGAGATCCACCTATCTCTGCCTCCTGAGTACTGGTATCAAAGGTGTGCACCAGCACTATCTGGTTCTTCCATTTTTTTTCCTCACAAATACATTTTTAAAGTTTTTTGAAATTAAAATTTAATTATTCCATTTCCCACTTTCCTTTCCTCTCTTGCTCTCAAATTTATGACCTCTATTTCTTTAATTTTACATATATGTATTTATATATGCATATTATTATATGATACATATAGCATAATAAGTATATATTTGTATCATATATATTTATTAAGTATATATATATGTGTGTGTGTGTACACACACACACACACGCACGCACACACACACACATATATATATCTTACAAAATGCTTAGTCCATATGTTACCCTGTATGCGTGTGATTATATGCTTTGAACTTGAGGGCTCTCACTTGAGGTAGACTATTTCTCTCTCTCTCTCTCTCTCTCTCTCTCTCTCTCTCTCTCTCTCTCTCTGTCTCTCTGTCTCTGTCTCTCTGTCTCTCTCTCAGCATTCTGTAGTCATCTCTAGTCCTTTGCTAGTGCGCAAGGTCTCATGAGGTTTCTCTGCCATGTTAGCTTGTCCTATGGGCATTGTGCTTGTCAAGGCCATGTTTAGGCAGCTGTGTCCCTGAGCCTCCACAGGTGTAGCTCCTCCAAGATTTCCAGGAGATGAAAGTTCACAGCCAACTTCCTATTTCACCCCTCCCCCACCCTTTTAAAAATTTTTCAGTCTTTGAAAGTGAAAGAAGAGACATATTTAGAAAGAAACAATGAGAAAATGTTGTGACTGCTGTTAGTAGTTTGGAAGACCAGGGAAGGAAACTAAAAGGTAATTTTAAGCAACATCTAACAGCAGGAAAATTAAACAATGAAACAGACTGAGGACACAGTCTTCCTGAGGTCTTGATCTTTAAGCAGTGAACTGTATATCAGACGTGGATCTTTCAAACTGCTAGACAATAAAGAGGTGTTCGTTCTAAGCTCCTGATTTGCGGTAATTTGTCAGAACGCCAGTGGATACAAATATATTTGGGTGTGTCCTTGCTTTGTGACGTGGGCTTTTTCCACATAGCTGGTGGGCTCACAAAAGCAAGCTCTCCCTTTGGGTTATAGCTTCTGAAGGCTCAAAGCACCCTTCAGCCAAAAATCATGGTGAAAACAAATCCACAGGATCCTACTATCCAACTGCTCTCATCCAGTTAGGCTGCTGTGAGAAAACACCTCAGACTGGATAATTTGTAAATAGGAGTGATTTATTGCTCACAGGCTGGGAGGTGTCAGATGGAGATGTGAGGCTGTGTTGCGAACGGTGGATCTCTGCTTTATACACGAAGGATGCTCCCTTTTTACATCTTCATAAGGAAAAGGGGCAAAAGCATGTTTTCTGTGGTCAGCAGCCTGCTATCCTCTAGGCTACTGCAAGGTTTCTGTTACCATCACATGCTGTGTCTCACCCTAATGGGCTTCTGGACTGTGTTTCTCAATGGCTTTGGGAGATGACAAATGACGTCTGTTGGTGCGCCATCACCCTTGGCATTTCTCAGCTTGTCAAGGCTATCTCTGAGGGTCTATGTCTTTTCTCTATCAGCTGGCAGACCATCCTCTCATTGGACATCATCAGTTCCATATCTACTCCTACAGCCTTGAATATGACTTCTCCTTTAGATGGTCTTTAGAATTTATTCCAAATTTTAGCTCACAAAGGTCTTCATATTTGTCATAGATACATAGTGAGTCTTGTAAGAACATAAGAGAATGCTTGGAAATATTTAAAAATACTGGGATTTTTACCTATAAAATCAGAGAATTTCACACCAACTTTACCTTTCATTGGCTGGTGTAATAGCTAGCAAAATTACATGTCACCCTGCCCAATGATCTGAATCAAATATGATTTCCAAAACCCCATGTAGTTGTAGGAGAGAATGGAATTTCAAAAGGTGTCCTCTAATCACTACATTCATGCTTCTCCCATATAAATGCGAATAAAAAAAATAATAATTTAACAACCCACCAACAAAATATACATTTCTAAGCAGTTTACTAAGGTACTTTTAAGTGTTTCTATTAAGTAGACATGCAGACCAATATCTAATAATATTTATACAAAAAATGCTTATTGTTTTTTTTCTACTAAGAGTATTTTCACTTAAGAATATTCTTTTCAGGACTGGAGAGATGGCTCAGGATTTTAAGAACATTGGTGCTTTACCAGAGGACCCAAGTTCAATTCCCAGCATTCACATGACAGCTCACAACTGTCTGTAACCTCCAGTTCCAGGGGATCCGAAGCCCTCACACAGACACACATTTAGACAAAATACTAATTGATGGTCATAAAATAAAATTAGTTATTTTAAAAAAGAATATTTCTTTTGTTGACATTCTAACTATTTAGGGAAACATTCAGATTTAATGTGCTATATACTTCATGGGATTATGTAAATCAATCTCCTATTATATTGTGAGTCTATGGATATAAACCTGTACACTGCTGTACTTTAAAATAAAATAGGAATCAAGCAAGAACAGTGTAAGGTATGAGCCATCACACCAGGAAGGGAGACGGAAAACCCCCTTGTACTGTTAGACTGCCATATGCTTTCTTGATCAAATCTTCAAAAAAAAAGTATTTTCTCAGGTTCTGAAAGTTCTTCTCTAAAAGCTAAATTGGAGGAATCTTCAAAGCAGCTGAGAATATTGGCTTACCCTTTCAAGCCGTGTTTACTGGCCTTAGTTAGTGGGTGGGTGAAGACACTGAATTGCATCTGGATTTGAAGCAAAAGCTGGAAAGCCAACCTCTTCACAGGTGTTCCAATTTATAATAATAGCTGCTAACACACACCTGTGTTTTTACACAGGAGATTTTGGCTACTCGACAAAAGTCGTTCTTCCAGAGAAAACTGTCAAGGTTTACCAGGAACAAATACACTTGGCATTAATCATACCCGCATGAAGAGTGGGACTATATGCCAGCTATTGACAGAAAGAAGAATGCCAGTTGTGGAGAGGGCTGCTAAATTATCTTTACAAGGAAATTTAGAGCTTGATTATAGAAAGACAGTGGTTTTACAGAGTTAAACACCAAAACAAATCCGTTAGAAGCAGAACATGAGTACCTGCCAGTGTGGGCTGGGAAATGACCCATGGAGGCCTTCCTTCCTGAAGATAGTTCTGTAGCTCTTAAACATGCTGCAGAGTGCTTTATGAAAACATAATGTCTTCTAATGTAAGACTATGTAGGCTGGTGGTGTAGCTCAGTGGTGAAGCACATGTGTTTCATGAACCAGACCCTGGGTTCAATTCTCAGCTCTCGGCAGAGGGAGGGCAGCCCTTAAGAATAAGTTGCTTTAGTAAAAGTTTGTTTTATATTGATTTTCACTCCCCCCACCCCTGCTAAAAAGGTCAGTAAATAAAACCTGCAGTGTCTAAATCTTTAATAGAAAGAAATTCTGTATTCATTTAGAAATTATAACTAGTTTTACCATTGTGCCTGATTCATCACCTCGTAATTTCTTTTTTATTAAACTTTATTTTTCGTCTCAAAAAAAAAGTATGCGGCTGAAGAAAGCTGAGGGAGGAAGTGCTGAGGTGAGTATTTATAATGAGCTGGGCCAGTTTAGGATGTGGGTTGTAAGGATCTGCATCTGTCTTAGCTGCTGGTAGAGCCTCTCAGAGGACAGCCATGCTAGGCTGCTGTCTGCAAGCATAACATGGCATCAGTAATACTGTCAGGGTTTGGTGTGCGGACATGGGACGGATCCCAAGTTGGTCCAGTCTCTGGGTGGTCTTTTCTTCAGTCTTTGCTCCATTTTTGTCCCCTGACTTCCTTTAACCAGGAACAATTCTGGGCTAAAAACTTTGAGGATGGGTGGATGGCCCCATCTCTCCACTGGGGGCACTGCCTATTTACTGGAGGTGGTCTTTTCAGGTTCTGTGTCTTACTTTTGGGCGTTTTGGCTAAGGTCCTCTCGATTGAGTCCTGGGAGCCTCTCACATCTGAGGTTTCTGGAACTTTCTAGAGGTCCCTCTTCCCCCTATCCCTCCCTCCTCCCACAGCTGCATATTTTCATCTATTCTCCTGGAGACTTTATTTAGCAATTCTTTTTAAGTGTAGCTTGAGTAAGATAGACTTCTCCCTGGAAGACCAAGGTGGAGTTGAGTTCAAGTCACCTCCTCCTGCTGTGTAGCCATCTCTCTTGCCTTTTCTTTCCCTTTTTCCCTTTCTCCTTTCTTGATCTCTTTGTTTATTTTCCCACAATCCTCCACCTTTTAGTATACCATATTAAAAGCCAGCACATATAAGCACATTGTTTTGGGTGTCTCCTTTCTTCAAATCTTCCTTCTGCTCTCACCTACGTTGCAGGTTCTCTTGCAGAGTACTTGTGCCCTGGAAGATTGTGTAAGACCAGACTCTCCCCGTTCTGCTCACTCACTCAGACGGCCCCCTTGCTGCCTCCTGTCATTTCACAGAAAGGCTTCTAATTAGTGTCAGAAACCATCTTCAGGTTGTCAAAGGCAGCAGACACTCGTCTGTCTTCATCTTGTGCAGTCAGTGGCTCTTGGCACAGTTTGCTGTGCCCACTCTGTTCAACAGTACCCTCTGGTTAAGCATTCTCCAAAGAATTAAAGCTTAGCTTGAAGAATTTGAGATCCCTCCTGTTAGCCTTGTCCCTGTGTTTTTAAAGGGATTCCACAGCCAGGTCGACCAAGAGACCTTCTTTCATCATTATATGCACCAGTCAACTAACTCTGGAAAGGATTCCTCTGCCGTTCATGCTTTTAAAAATTATTTATAACTATTATGTGTGTATGTTTGTGTGTGGTGTGTGTATATGAGCACACATAGTGCTGTGCTTCTGTGAGGTCAGGGACCTTTTTGAAATATGATCTCTCCTTCCACCATTTGTGAGTTCTGGGATTGAACTCGGGTTTCTAAGCTTGTATAGGGATGACCTTTTCCCATGAAAAAGGGATTGGTCCATATCTTCTGGTTTTTAAGTTTGTAAAATTGCAAATCAACAAGAAGGTTATTGAATAATATCATAAAGTTGGAGTGTTAATATTTTTATATTCCTTAATACATTTTCTTTTTTTTTTTTTTTTTTTTTTGCTTTGTCTGTTGTTTGGCATTGTTTGTTTTGAGGCAAGGTCTGTGTAGCCGTGGCTGTCTGTATGCTTTATGTAGACTAAACTGGCTGACTCAGCATTTTTATTTGCTGCTTGTATCTTATTTCTTTTTCAGTTGGGATCCTATACCTGGTCAATCAAATTTATTTTATTTTCTCCTAATTCTTAATTGCAATTTCCTTTTCTTATTCTTGTTTACTTAACTCCTTGGAAACTTGGGCCCACTAAATCTAATACCTTGACTTACTCAGTATTTTTACTGATTAAAAAAAATCCATCTAGTATTGTTTGTGCTCTCCTATTTCTTTGCATGTTTTGTGAATTTTGTTGGAAAAATGAAATTTGTTTATAGGGACCTGCTGTTTAGCTCAAGGGGCCAGGAAATCATTATATGGGCCATACTACCCTTGAAATATGATCCTCAGCCCGGCGTGGTGGCACACGCCTTTAATCCCAGCACTCAGGAGGCAGAGACAGGCAGATTTCTGAGTTCGAGGCCAGCCTGGTCTACAGAGTGAGTTCCAGGACAGCCAGGGCTATACAGAGAAACCCTCTCTAAAAAAAAAAAAAAAAAAATCCTTTACTTTAGTGTCCCAATACTGGAATTACAGGTGTGTTCTACCAAGCCTGGCTTAAAGGTAACATTTTATTGACTATATCCTGATGACTGTAGATTCTGGGTCTACTATTCTTCAGGATGCCAGTCAGATTGTTTTTCTCATACTATTGTATGAAGTTGCCAGGAGTGAACCTGCAGATCACACCCTCCTCCAGTTGGCACGAACCAATATTATCTGCTTAGTTAGCCATATTCTTCATTTCAGTTTTTAGCCTGGACTCTTAGGGGAGCAGCTCAGAATAAGCATGTCTTACAGTTAGATGCCTCACCACAGATGCAGCTCAAACAGTGAGCAGACATCTTCTGAGAATGAAGCCTTGTATTCGAGGCAGAGCTTATTTCTCTGCCTCTTTATACCTTTCATATATACACAAGTGGACTCTGAGTCAGCCAGCACTGTGTGAAGAATCAAGCCACACAGGTCTCCTTCCCCCATATACAACAGTACTGCCAGTCAAGAATTACACATAGATATTTTATAACACTGTGACGGTTTGTATATGCTCAGCCTAGGGAGTGGCACTGTTAGGAGGTGTGGCCTTGTTGGAATAGCTGTGTCACTGTGAGCATGTTCTTTAATACCCTAGTCCTAGCTGCCTGGAAGTCAGTCTTCTCCTAGAAGCATTCAGATGAAGATATAGAACTCTCAGCTCCTCCTGTACCATGCCTGCCTGGATGCTGCCTTGCTCCTGCCTTGATGATAATGGACTGAACCTCTGAACCTGTAAGCCAGCCCCAAATTAAATGTTGTCCTTGCAAGAGTTTCCTTGGTCATGTTATCTGTTCACAGCAGTAAAATGCTAACTAAGATGAATGCTTTCATATTTTGTACTGCCTCCTTACATTTCTGCATACTAGTATTCTACTGACCCTAACCAAGTCCCAAAACTCCAGTTTGTGTGGCTATTATATTTTGTTTTAACCCATATTTTTTTCTAGAACATTTTCCTTTTATAGACAGACTGTGTAGTGAAATTTTCTCTCTAATTCAAAGGAATTCAGCCCTGTCCAGTTTTGAGAAACATCCATTAGAGCATCACCAGGCAGGAAAGTCACAACCTAGCACGTTTCTCTCCTAAAGCTTACCAATTTTTCAGAAACTGATTGTCTGAATTCATTGTTTGTTTTGGTCTCATTCTCAGATCCCTGAAATAACTGTTATGACAAGTGAATCAAATTTTATATAAAGCTTTTGGTGCAAAGGGTCTGCCAACTTCTTGGCATGACTGGAAATCCCACTCATTTTCTTTTGATCTAGGATCCAATTAAGCTTGCTTCTTCTTGTCAAGTATCTTTACTCTTGTTTTTTGATCTATGACAGCACCCTCATCCGGCATCATTTTTTTTTATCTTTTGTGACAATGATATTTTGAATGGCGTTTGACTTTGATCCCTTCCTTTTCATTATCAGTCTATTTACCATTGATTATTTTGATTATTTTTTTTTCAAAATGCTATCTACCTCTGTGCATTTCTACTGTCACCATTCCAACCAAAAAGCAACATAATATATTTCATTATTGGAATGGTGAGTCACCCAATGTCTTAGGTTTCCATTGCTGTGAGGAGACTCCATGACTAAGGCAACTCTTATAAAGGACAGCATTTCATTGGGGCTGGCTTACAGTTTCAGTGGTTCAGGTCCATTGTCATCATAGCAGGAAGCATGGCAGTGTGCAGGCAGACATGGTTCTGCAGAAGGAGCTGAGAGTTCTACATCTTGATCTGAAGGCATCCAGGAGGAGTCTCAGAACCAATCCCCACTGTGACTCACTTACTCCAACAAAACCACACCTATTCCAACAAGGACCTGCCTCCTAATAGTGTCCCTCCCTGGGTCCAAGCATATTCAAACCAACACACCCTGCTTCTAGTTATTCTTTTCATCGTCTCTCTCCATAAAAGATGAAGCCTCTTTTTTTCTTTAAGGTCCAGTGTTTTCTGTGTTTAGGTTGAATTTCTGAATAAAAGAAAATTCATGCATAGTTAATATATTATGTGTAATTAAAGTGTGTGTAATTATATATAATCCTGTCCCAGTTAATTTTAACTGTAAACTTGACACAGCCTGAGAGAGCAGCATCAGACGAGGAACCACTCAGACCAGAACAGCCTATAAGTATGTCTATGATAGGTTGTCCTGATTGTTAAATGATGCCCACTGAGGGCAACACCAATCCCTGTGAGGATAAATAGTCCTTTCCTGCATGTTATGACCTAAATAAGAGTAAGCAAGTCAGCAAACAGCAATCCTCCACGGTTTCTTTTTGAGTCCCTGCCATGACTTCCCTCAATGACAGACTTTAATCCTCTAACACCAAATTAACCCCTTCTTCTCCAAAGTGGCTTCAGAACATCTTGTTTTGCACAATAACAGAAGGAAGCGAGAATAAATATTAGTCATTGTAAGTGTACAGTTCAATAAATAGTCGTAAGTGTGTTCTATTGTGAGATGCTCAAAGTGACTTACAAATCAAGACGCTGGTAGCATTCTTCTACTTGATATTGTTTTGCTTTCATTTTTTTTTATCGGTTATTACTTTATTTGTGTCTCCTCTTAGAATAAAACCCAGTTGTACTATCACGACTTACAACGCCTAGTGCCCTCTGTCTCCAGTTTATCCCTTCAATTTTCATTCATCGCGTCTCTCTTCTTTACTGAACATTTTCTAAACTAGTCTTACAGCGTGGTGGTTTGTCAACCTTTGTCCCACTTCGGAAACTCTGCAAATGTCCCATCTAGCATGGTATCTTTCCTTCATCACACACATTCCTTATGAACAATCCAGCACATCAGCTTCCCTGAGAGAATGTTTTTATTAGATATTTTCTTTATATACATTTCAAATGCTATCCCGAAAGTTCCCTATACCCTCCCTCTGCCCTGCTCCCTTACCCACCCACTCCTGCTTCTTGGCCCTGGTGTTCCCCTGTATTGGGGCATATAAAGTTTGCAATACCAAGGGGCCTCTCTTCCCAATGATGGCCGACTAGGCCATCTTCTGCTACATATGCAGCTCTGGCTCATATCTCTAGCTGCATATGTAGGAGAATTTCTTCTTAAAAGCTCATATGTTGGTGCTGTCCCCATCCCTTAAGCAGCTTCCTCTGCTCTGTTTCCTGGGTGATTTGCTTTTATATGTATGACCACGTGCACTGTTTTGTTTTCTTATCCAGTTAATGTTTTTTGCCCTTCTCTAATCAATGAACTCACTGAAAAAAAAAAAAACTGCTTCACCTTCAAAGAGGTGAATTTCCAATATTTCTATCCTGATCTAGCATATCCGAGCTCCTTTCCCTACTTTTCTGGTCAAGAAGTTAACTGAAAAAGGAAGATATATTATTCACAAGTTTCATCACTGAGAAGTACTACATAAGGAAACCCAAGGCTGCTTTTGTTAAATGAACAACTTGAAAAAAGGAGAAGTATGCTTCTCTCAGGAGTCTTTCCATGTGTTTTAGTCAATAAAGTGACTTTAGATGTTAGTTTTGTACACATAAAATGCTAAACCAGAATTCATTCCTAAGAACAACTTCAAAGTAAGAAAGCAGCACGTTGCTTCTTGTTCTTATTTAAACAAGATGTGTGATCATTTAAAATCCAAACTGTCTGTTCAAAGCCTTGGAGTCAAGGAACCTAGGAACACTGCCCTGAACTCTCGGGACTCATACACGGGATGCAAATCTGTTACTTTTACAAAGTGGATGCACTAATGTTGCATGTGTGAAAAGGACTTATGACTAGTATTCCTCTTCTGGGTACCACAGCGTCTCAGTGACAATTCCAAGTAAATCTATAAACTCAGTGATTTCTTCATTTTTTTTTCCCTCAAGAAAGTTTAAGAATTTAAATCATTTTTTTCTTGTCTCCTTAAAAAACAAAACAAAACAAAACAAAACCAAACCAAACCAAACCAAACCTCCACCCAGACATTTAAAAAGTCCTGGTTTCTAAAGAGAGAGAGAGAGAGAGAAAAAAAAAAGCACAAAGCTGCAACTTGGTGACGACTAATTCATTAAATCTATAAATCAGAAGGAGCAGAAAATCATACATATCATTTCTAGAGCTTACAACTTCCATAAATAAAAATTTCATTTTCTAGAACTGACAACCTGAGTTGCTCCAACGGTAGTGAGCCCTCATCATGTCACGGGCTCTTTATGACTAAAGTAAATATTAAAGTCCACGGAGCTGATGGATCTGCAGTGGGCCCCCTTTTCCTCTCCGCTCTTGAAATGAAATAAGAGTTCAATAAAACAGTGCACTACACGTCTTTTGTTCAGATGCACACAGTATATCTTTGGATATATCCAGCATATTCATTTCTTCCAAATCTTTTATTGACCTTGGTGCTTGGGGATTTAAAAAAAAAAAGAGAGAGAGACTTGCAGGAGAAGTGCTGACATATTTACAAGGGAATTTAGAAAGCAGAAACTTTGCTCCATACTCTTATCAAGAAAAACATTTCATCTCACAGGTTTCTGTTTAATTTTTGTGTTGTATTATTATTATTATTTTATTATTGCATTGCCACGACTAGGACTGATGAATGAGGTCCGAGGACATTCAGGGGCATTTCATGAAGAAGCATAATTGAAGACCAATATCCACTTAGGCTTGGGGGAATTTAATTCCAAGCAATCCCCTTTCTAAAATGTGAACTTGGATTTTCTCCAGGTTTCTCTCTGTCTCACTTTAAATCACCATTATATATTACGGTAGCAGCCATGCAAATGAATGCATTCCTACTTGTTCAGGGCACTTAACCAAGTCTATGAGGATGAAGGGACATGGCGTGGATGACCTCTACCTTTCTCTTGTCTTACATTTGGTGTTGGTTAAAGTCTCAATGTGTTTTAAAAGGGTTGGGGGGGGGTCTGGATTCGTTTCTAAGTAACAAGATGTAGATATTGATGATACAGTGAAACAAAAAACTGGAGCAAACTTTGGAAAGGAGGAAGGGAATTGGCCGAGTGAGAGTCTGTGTATTAGGGGCACACTTCCTGCTATGGAATGTAAAACAGTGATAGGGCAAAGAGAAATGGAAAGGAATATTGACTGCTACATTTGATCTGATTGTGGGGCCAATAGCTGTCTTCAGACAAGCTTAGTTCTAGCATCTGAACCTTGACCTGTTCTTAGAAACCATCTTATGAACCACGTAAACCTTAAACTGTTCTTCTAAACATCGGGAATTTCTTGTCTTTCAGCTCTGGAGGCTGACAAGTACTGTATCAAGGTGCTATGAGGTTTGGCATTTGGGAAAACCTCATTGTTCATAGAAGGCATCTTCTGTGTGCCTTCCATGCCAAAGGGTGGAGACACTTTCCCAGGCCTCTTTCATAAGTGTACGGTGACAGTCGTAGCTGTCAGCTGGCCTGGATTTGAAATTGAAAAGCTACTGTGTCATCTTGTAAGGTATTTTCTTGACTTGTTATTTGAAGTGAGAAGGCTCACTCTTCATGTGGCTAACCACCTTCCAGTGGCAGACCAGAAAGTAGGTCTGAAGGCAAAAACCTAGTTTCTTTGTCTTTGTGCCTTGTTGGCAAATTCACCCACCCTGCTGGCAAGTTCATAGGCCCTACTGGCAAATCCATTTGCTCTGTTGCTGGTGTGGCTGCTGCCACATTCCTTCAATGATACCAGAACCTGCTTCTTCAGCTTTAAAATGAGGCTGAAGAGATGTGTTTCTCTACAACTCCTGTAGACACCCAGCCCTTGCTTAGGTCTATTGAAACATCCAGTTTCATGAACTAAGCAGTTACTAGAGTCTCAGCCTGTCCAGTATGAAGACAACTTTTGTCACACTACTCAGACCATATCATATAAACCAACCTAATAATCGCCCTTTTGACATATGTTCATTCAGTTGGATTTATTTCTCTAGTGGATCCTGAATAAGATAATCACTAATCTCACCAATGACTTAACTACCTCCCAAAGACCTCAACCCATAAACCCACCACTTCAGTAGGTTACAAATATGGGAGACAATCCTCAAGACATCAAAGTTATTTTCCTCTTGAGTGAACTCTTGGTTCAGCCTCTTTGGGCCTATGGCCTGATGCTGTATTAGTCTCAATTCACATTTTGAAATCTTAACCTCCAGTGTAATTGCATGATGAAGGAAGGGCTTTACAAGGTGGTTTGATCCTAGGGGTGGAGTTTAGCTTAGCTCCTTCTGAGAAAGGACTGAGAGACATGTACACAAAGACTCCTTTACCTAGTCTTCTCCAAATGTGGAGAAAGCCAGAAGGCCCTAAGTGGAAAAAAAAAAAAATCCCTTAGCAGACATGGGATTTGCTTTGAACATGGATTTTTCAACCTCTAGAGTTATGAGTTGTCTCCTCCATGTTATTTTATTATAGCAGCCCATTAGGCTGAGATGACCCATCTTCACTGTCCTCCGCACCAGTGATGGGGTGGAGCAGTTGGAGAGAGTTAGTCACATTCTACACCTTCTATGGTCCACAGAGAAAGGTTGGTCTTTAAGCTGCCATTCATTCTCAAACACCTACTGCATATCTATTATGGGCCAGCCCTTTCAGGATGATGATATTTCTCTGGAAAGAACAGAAAACAGACCTATGGAGAAGATAGATGTAACTACATCCCTCAGGTCCCCCTTTCCCTTTCTCTAGAAATACGATTTCTGTGTTCGGATCAGATGATCTTTAAGAATCCTCCCAACAAGGAGGTATCATGTACCTTTTACCCTTTTCTCTTATAGCTCTTGAGCTATTGATAGCTTTGAAGACAGAAGGCAATGTGCCAAGAATATGGGCGGTGTCTAAAGTGAGAATGGCAATAAGGAGATTCTCCTCTAGTGTCCCCAGGAGAAGTGCAGTGTGGCTGCCAGCTCAGTAAAACCCACTCATGTCTTCTGGTCCACTCAATTTTTAGCCAAGTTTGTTTTATCTTAAGGACCTTGCTGGTGGTAATTCATTACCGCCAGCACAGGAAGCGGATGCACTTTGTTTGCTGTGATTATTTGTATCTTCTCGTTCTTCCTTGCGCTGTGCTTTTATGTTATATCAGTTCCTATAATTAATGCCATTTCTTTCATGAAGCCACTTACTTGCCATTTCACACATTGAATTTCTATTCTAGGGAAGACAATTCTCTCTCTTCCTCCATCCCCAGCCTTTCTCCCTCTGACTCTCTTGACTTTCTTGATTCCCTGTCTCTTTTTATGTGTGTGTCTCTCTGTCTTTGTCTCTACCTATTTTTGTTTCTGTCTCTCTCCCTCCTCTCTGTCTCTCTCTTGTGGTGTGTGTGTTGACCTCTGACTAGTATGGTCTTTCTGAACCCCTTTACCTAATTTCTTGCTGTCGCTGGGACCTGGGACTCACTGATTCTGCTAGGCTGGCTGGCTACAGGGCTCTGCAGAGCAGCTGTCTCCACACCCAACTTTGTACTTGGGTGCTGGAAACGGAATCCAGGTCTTTACATCTGTGCATCGAGAGCTTTACTGTTGAGCTGTCTCTCCAAGAACAAGTTCTTAATAATCTGTTACACATTTTTGGTTAAAGGCTCAATTCTGATGACCTAAAGAAAATGTTCACATCTTATTCTGCACACAACTACACATGTCTCCAACATGAATCCCCTTTGTTTTGAGACTCTAAAAGTATGTTTTTGATTTTGCCTAACATTACTCATTTGGGAACCAAACATTGACTATCCAATATGCATAATAATCTCTTGTAGTGCTACTGATATATATCTTACATGAGTATGTTTATAATATATACAAGAGAGCCTAGATTGTAAAACTAAAGTAAAGCCATCTTCCAGTAACATATGGATTTAATTGATAGAATCTAATAAAAAAATCTAGGCTTTGCCATATATGTTTTGAAGGCATTTGTTACATATATTTATTATTTAGCAGTTATTAAAAAAATAAAAGGACAGTGATTTTGTTTTTCCCCAATTTGTTGAGCTCCAGGAAAACTAAATTCATTTTGTTGCATTATTTACAGAAACAAATATATCACCCTCCGGGCTATTCTGTTTTAAAAGAAAAAAAAATCAATACAAATAAATGATCTCTTTCCTCTACAGGTCTCATACAGTTTGCATATTGCAAAGTCTCATGTTCTGCTTTCCTATCCACAACATCATATATTTATGGCCTCATTATAATTTCAGATATGCATGCTGTTTTCTTGGAACACAAAGCCATCTCTCTGAGTGATCAAGCAGAGGGGAGACTTTGAAGGGAAGACTGTCCACTAGCTCCTAGTTCCCTTCTTCCCTGAAAAGCTTTGTCATTTTCAATGTACTTTATTTTAAAACGCTTGTCCCCTTCCAGTGTTTCAGAAACACTTCTTTGACAGCTTGAATTCATTAGAGAGAGAGAGAGAGACAGAGACACAGAGACAGAGAGATGCAGACAGAAAGACAGAGAGAGACAGAGACAGAGAGATACAGACTCACACAGACACAGAGAAAGAGAGAGAGAGAGAGACAGAGAGAGAGAGGAGGCCTCAAAGTCCTTGCTCTAGTGAAACTATTCACACTCACAACTGAGAAACCAACAAGACACAGTGGATGAGGTCAAACCCCACCGTAAGGTCATCTAATTTTCCAAGGTGGTAGATACTAATTTACTGAGCCACAAGAGTTTCAATAAGGGCAAAGAGGCAGACAGAAGGTATACATGGTTTTGAGCTATACAAAAACTAAGTCCTGGGACCCAACAATCCAAAAGGGTATCACTTGTCTGTCTCAGACCACCCAGAGGATCGGAGAGAACCACTCCAGCAAAGAAAGCAAATGCCACACGGCAGCTAAGGAAAGACTCACAACTTCAGAGAACTTGTCTTTAGAGATTTAATAAAAAAAAAAAAAAAAGGCTCTGGAATTTAGACCAGGTTCTTGAGCTGCACAAATGCTCTAGTTCATTGCTGGGGACACAATGACGCAAGACACAACCACAGGAATCCCAGGATGTCCTGAGACTTCAGTATTATTATTTAGTATACGATTGTTGTATGAATTAAGGAGTGACATGTGTCCTTGGTGCAGTACTTCCTAGACAATGCCTTAGATTCAAGCCTTACACTGAGAATTTGAAAGATGAAGTCTCTGCACTCAGCTTAGGTAACATGCACAGTGTTTCTCTTTGGATGTTGGGCCTCTGAGACACAATAGAGAGCTTTTCTGATACAATTCCAGTTGCCATAGCAGAAACACCTGCTTTTCTTTCCTCCACCCAGCACAACCTTTCGAGCTTTCTAAGACAGCATCTGTTTCAAATGATCACTGTTACTGCAGAGGAATGTGCTGTGCTGGGGAGTGAAGCAAGGTAGGTAGCAAAGTATTATTAGAAGGGCCATCCTAATGGTGGCTCGGCTGTCCAGCTCGCTGCAAGAGGCTTGGCACTTACCAGAACTTGTAATACCTTTCACTGGACTTTGCTGTATTTGTGTGGATTTCCTGGCATGCTGCAGCCACTGTGACAATCTGGGAGCCACCATGTATAAATCAGGGGAAAATTTCTTGGTTTTCTAAATTGTAAAATCTAAAAAAAAAGGTGATTTAAAACTTTTAAGAATATAAATATATCATTTAATTGCATTCAATGAAAGCTCATTCCTTCTTTCCTTTTGTTCTTTTTTTTTTTTTTGAAAGCTTGTAAGAAGAGTCATTAACGATTATACAATGAATTATTCAGGAAAGGCTTGTCAATCAATTGGCTTCCTATCACTATTGGGTTTGTGGCAAGAAACTGTTGAGATAAATACTATAATATTATTTCCTCTGTGGGTGTTTCCTTTTGCTGGTAGATGAATCAGTCATAACTATTTCCTACAAGGGGAGGGAAATAAATATAATACAGTGCAAAAAATGCAGCCTACAACCCCCTCCCCCATTATTAAAAGTAGAAAGGAGAGAACATTGCATTCTTCCGAATTCATCCAATGTGACAAGAATCCCCAAGAAAATCCGCATAAAGATTCATAGATCCAGAAACAGAATCCTTGGTCAATTGGCTCTGTTTCGGGGTCAGTGAAGAAATACTCCAGGACAGCGGGACATGATAGAGGAAAGCTGCTCACCTCATGGAATACAGACAGACAGACAGACACACACACACACACACACACACACACACACACACGGACACGGACACGGACACCACCACAAAGAGACATACAAACAGAGACAACAGAGGCAGATGGGAACAGGATGGAGTTCCGGATTTGCATCTGCTCCTCCCAGTGATCTACCTCCTCCAGAGTAAGGCTCTAGATTCTGCAGTGTCTACTGATTCACTCAACTGTGAACTTGCACAAGTACTGACTCACCGATAAGATCAGAGTCCTCGGAACTTAACCATGCTCCAAAGTATTACCTTAGAGTGATCTTGCGGCCAAGCTTTCCACGTGTGAACCTTCGGAAGACTTTCTAGGTCTAAACTGCATACTGCTTGACTCTTACCTTGAAAGGCTTAACACTTCATGTGATGACTGGCAATTGACATCATCTTTAAGGATGCACCTATTAGTACAGAAATTCATAAGGGTAGAACAGAATCTTAGATCTTAGATTGTCTGTGTCTGTATAAGAAAAAGAAGAGATGCGAGATACATCCAAATGCAGGAGAAAGGCTAGTTAAGGACAAAAGGAAGGTGGCCCTGTGCAACCGCAGTGGGAAACCAGCAAGGATCACTGAGGTTCTCCATTCTCCATTTCCAGCTAAGAGAACTGAGAGAAAAAGAAAGCAGCTTGTGCCGGATATCCATTCTGTGACTGACATCTTGATATCTGAGTCCTAACTTAACACTATTCACTCCAACATGATAGATTTAATTCTGTTCTTTTCTGACCCAGCTTCCTGTTAATTTGATTTTGAGTGATATCTTAATTAGGGTTTTACTGCTGTGAACAGACACTGTGACCAAGGCAAGTCTTATAAAAACATTTATTTGGGGCTGACTTACAGGTTCAGAGGTCCAATCCCTTATCATCAAGGTGGGAGCATGGCAGTATCCAGGCAGGCATGGCGCAGAGTTCTACATCTTCATCCAAAGGCTGCTAGTGGAAGACTGACTTCAGGCAACTAGGGTGAGGATTTTATGCCCACACCCACAGTGACACACCTACTCCAACCAGGTCACTCCTATTCCAACAAGGCCATACCTCCAAATGGTGCCACTCCCTGGTCCAAGAATATACAAATCATCACAAGTGGTAAACAAAATTACTTTTGTAATGTTAAAGGTGATAGATTTGAAACTCAAGAAGTAAGGTTGAAACTTACCCCTTTAATGTATGCATACTCTAATGTACACTCTAAGGTTTTCTTTTCTTTTCTTTTCTTTTCTTTTCTTTTCTTTTCTTTTCTTTTCTTTTCTTTTCTTTTCTTTTCCTTCCCTTCCCTTCTTCCTTCCCTTCCCTTCCCTTCTTCCTTCCTTTCCCTCTTCTTCCTTCCCTTCCCTTCTTCCTTCCCTTCCCTTCTTCCTTCCCTTCCCTTCCCTCCTTCCTTCCCTTCCCTTTTTCTCCTTCCCTTTCCTCCTTCCTTCCCTTCCCTTCCCTCCTTCCTTCCCTTCCCTTTTTCTCCTTCCCTTCCCTCCTTCCTTCCCTTCCCTTTTTCTCCTTCCCTTCCTTCCTTCCCTTCCCTTCCCTTTTTCTCCTTCCCTTTCCTTTTTCTCCTTCCCTTTCCTTTTTCTCCTTCCCTTTCCTTTTTCCTTTCCTTTCCTTTCCTTTCCTTTCCTTTCCTTTCCTTTCCTTTCCTTTCCTTTCCTTTCCTTTCCTTTCCTTTCCTTTTCTTTCTTTCTTTCTTTCTTTCTTCCCTCAAACCCTCCACGTGATTATTTTAGGCTTTGAAAATAAAAAAAAGCAGCATAAGCCAGCATGGTTGCCAACACTTGGATTCCACGTGAGAGAGCCCAAGGCAGGAAGATCGGAAATTGGAGGCCAGTTTGGGCTACAAAGCTGAACACTGTTGAAGGAGGAGGACGAGGCCTATAAAATGAACATTTTGGTTTTTATTCATAATTAAGGAAATACCATGGTGAGGCACTCGTAGTAGGTCACATAAAAGTTGTATGATTTTGTTACTGCCCTTATGCATGCTACCTAAGTGCGTGTCCACAGAAATATCAGTTATATCTGAAGATCCACTTCTTCATGTTACTTGCGTCTACACTTTTTTTCTTAAAATATTGAAAAAAAAAATGAACACACAAGTTCCATACAATGTTTGAAAGGCGAAACCATTGGAGTCCTAGAGAACTGCCATTTGGGAATGAGCAGTGCATGATTTATAACACTCTGTAACATCTGGAGGTTGATTTGCATGAGGGGTAAAATGATTTGCTTCTGAAAGGACTTGGAAATGACTGAAGTTCACACCCAAGGGCAATCTCCTTCAGCCCTACATTGGTGGGCAGAATTAACTTCTAGCAACCCAGGCTTCACGTCCTGGACTGCTCCTCCACTTCGTCTTTTGGCAAACTCAGGGAGCGGTGTAGGATCACAAGAAAGGCACAGTGGCTACCGAAATGGCTTGTTTTTTACCTCTATTTTCCCCCCAGTAATTATCAAAGTTTGATAATATGTGTGATTAATAAACAGTTCCATCGTGCTCTGCAGAACTAAGCACTAAGCAATGTTTGTTGAACTGATATGCCCCCCCCCCAAATTTCCTGGGTGCATCCTAACTGCACATTCTGATTCAGTGGATCTGCAATAAGACACAATGCTTGGACATGTCAATGCTGCAGGTCATTGGTTCATTCGTTTGTTAAAGGAACTTGCCAGGCAGAGTTCAGCATCTGTAGGCATTGTTAGCTCTATTCCCATCAGACCAATGGAAGTAGCTGGGAAGATGGCTCAATGGACTTGATTTCAGAAACCCATCACCCAAGGAAGGACTGGGCGTGGCAGCTCTTGGTTGTAAGTGTGGTGAAGAGGGAAGAGAATGCTCAGAGGAGCTGACCCTCTTGTCTAGACAATTAGTTCAGAATAAGACACTGTCTCAAAAACAAAAACAACAAACCCCACAAAAATATAAAAACAAAAAAGAACAAACAAAACAAGGTAGAAGGTGGACTTTGTGGTTTTTACCTGCTCATGCATACACTAGCACACCTACCTGGACTCAAGTGTAAGCATTGGCCTGAGCACAAGAGAAAGAGAAAAGTAAGAGGAAGGATGGGAGGGGGTTGGGAGAGGAGGGAGAACCCATGAGAGACAGAGATAAAGACAAATGAGGGAAGAAGAGGCTGGTAGGAGAGAGGGAGGGAGGAGCAGGGCTGGAAAATTGCAGTGTAGATAGAAGCACTTAATTTCCATGTGCACTGTTGCTTCATAGCTAACATTTATAATTGCAGTAGTTTTTCAATGAAGAAAAACAGGATGTGACTTTTGAGGTAGGTATGTGTGTGTTCAACTCAGCAGGAGGAGTTGAGAACTGGACATTAGATTAATTCCTGACTACAAGGGAAAGAAAACATGCAAAATTTAGGCAAGAGTTAATTTCTGAGACTTTCCATGGGCTAGCATCTCATTAAAATTTTATAGCCCCCTTACAGAGCAGGGGAGGTTTTGTCACTAGCCTTAGGTTGCAAAATCAGTCAAGGTCATAATTTAAGGTACCCTTAGGATTGTGTTTTAGATCTAGCTTCTTTTAAATCTCCTCTGAGTTCCTCAAAAGAATCATTAAGATAGCCAGCCCAACAGGCCCCTGCTGTTCAGATTCTTCCATTTAAATGACCATAATAACCACAACAAAGGAGTGTGTGTTTAACGCTGTTCATATGCACTTCAGTTTGTCCCAACCGTATTAATGACTAATTCGGAGACTCAGGCAATGGTCTCTGGAAAACATTTTCAAGGTGGCATGTCAGACTTCAAAGCAAATCAAACCTCCACGCGGCAGGCTCCACCCCAGCAGGACAGAACTGCCCAGGGGCAATGGCCTCCCAAAGACCCATACCGAGTAGAGGAGATTTGCATTCACATTGTGTGTATTTGTTTATAGCTGGGGAACTTGTTCCTCAAGTCATTCAATCGCTTTCCATGAAAGTTTTATAAAGGAAGATGAAAGTGACTTTGAGGGAAACAGAGGGGGAGGAAAAAACAACATTGGCTGTCTAAGCAGGGGGCGCTTAGATCAGTTTCCTAGATTGAGAGAAGCTTGGGCATCTCTTTCTGAGGCTCTCATTTCTGTTAGCAGAGGGCTAACGTTGGCTACCTTTTAAGCTCTCTTTTTGGGGGGCATTCTCTGCGATGAAATGCTCAGTAGTAACGGGTCTCAGTTCTTTTTGTGCTGAGTCACGCTGGCACGGGGACGACGATTTATTATTTCGGATGACTAATTCTGTGGAGTTTTGCGTTCCATGGGTATTTGATGGGTCCCTTACTAAAATGCCACAATGCTTCAACTCTTGGTCAACTCTTAAAAGACTTTGCTTTTCTCCGTGAAAGATAAGGAAACAGAAAACGTTGCCATGACAAATCTCACAATTACAGGGAAAGAACCTCCTTGGAGGAAAATAAATGATGTCACAATCTGAAGGGTGCGCACCTGTGCCAGGGAAAGGACGAAAGGACATCAGAAGGTGCTAAGCCTGGCGCTTGCAGGGAATTAGTAAAATGCATACAACTGAAGAATATGCTGGGGGCTGGTGAGATGGCTCAGTGGGTAAGAGCACCCGACTGCTCTTCCGAAGGTCCAGAGTTCAAATCCCAGCAACCACATGGTGGCTCACAACCATCCGTAACGAGATCTGGTGCCCTCTTCTGGAGTGTCTGAAGACAGCTACAGTGTACTTACATATAATAAATAAATAAATCTTTAAAAAAAAAAAAAGAATATGCTGACTGTTTTGTCTTAATTGTATTGAACCTACGACTTTACTTTGTCCCAAAGACTCATAAATCAAATTCATTCCCACAGACACCATACTGTCAAAGCAGGGAAGGGGGAAGGGGCAGAAAGGTCTTTATTGGGCCTGTTTGCAAAGAATCTTGCAAATTCAAATTATGTGTAAAAACTTTTAAAATCATTTTATTGTGCCAGACAGTGGTGATCCATGCCTTTAATTCCAGCACTCCAGGCAGAGGGAAGCTCATCTCTTTTGAGTTCGAGGCTAGCCTGGTCTACAGAGTCAACAGAGGAAGCTGTTACACAAAGAAACCTTATCTTGAAAAAAGAAAAACATCAAAACCCCACTTAACTGTAATGAATTCACAAATAAAACACCGTGGAGCTAAGATAACATAGCCACCCAAACACCCTCCTCATGCGGGTCAGTGAACCGAGCTGCAGTTACAATGACTGTTCTGAATCCATTAGGGCTTTATATCTTCACTGTTGATTGCAATTTTACAAATAGAGAGAAAGAAAGAAAAACACCTTCTTTGATGACTTGTGTGTGTGCGTGCCTGTGTGTACTCGTGTGTGTGTGTATGTGTACTCAAGTGCGCGTGTGTATGTGTGTGTGTGTGTGTGTGCGCGCGCGCGCGCGCGCGCATTCTGTCCTTTCTCAGTAGTAATTTCACCCTTTCTGGTTCTCCTTCCTAAACGTTACACTGCTTCCTGATGCACACTTATGCTTGTTTACATCATAGGCTAGGATGCTGTAGCCCTCATGATGCGATTGATCTGAAGGAAGCATGAGACTTACCAAAATTTGATTGGCAAGTTAAAATCTTAGAACATGTCGCTTTTGCTGTATTAACAAACGTCTCCAAAATCTTAGTGGTCGTACGAGAAAATTCCTGAGATGTCCCAGATTTATCCCCAAGAGTATCCAAAAACGGAAGGAAACATACTTAATTAGTACCAAACTACAAGATAAAAGGAAAAAAAAAAAAAAAAAAAAAAAAAGACATTCTTTATTATGCATTCTCTAACTGAAATTCTGTATCAATCCTCTAGGTGGCGCCACCTCTGCTTGTAAACTCCAATCCAGAGCTGTAGTTGTTTCTCCTTGTGGCCCTACACTGTAGAACCAAAGCCGTGCCCAGCAGAAGGAACCTCACCCTGAGTGTCCGAAGCCAGTATACACGCGATGTAAGTAAACTGTGCCTTCTTTCCTCAGATTGTCATCATAAAGGAGGCTGGATTTTATATGAGGGAGGCAGGGAGGGTGTTTTCTCCGTCTGAAATCCAGTCTTGCTGCTGGAGACAAGAGATGCTTATCCCACAATCATAATCGTCCCCTTGCTTTCTGGCTGATAGCTATCATGTATGAATAAGCTTTATTCCAGAGGCCTCTAGTCTCAAGAATTTTGTCTCAGCAGTGACATATAAAATATATTTCTCCTCAAGTTCCATGGCGGCAGTTGGTCCTCTGTGACGCTGCTGTCTAGGGTCAGCTAAGTTCCATGGGCCTTGACTGCAGGATGCAAACGATCCCCAGACTGTAACCGTTCTCTCTGTTCTGTGGTTCTGTTTTCAGCCTTTTTCCTTGACCCCCCCCCCAAAAAAAAAACCTCCCCAATCAAAACCAAACCAAACCAAAACAAAACAAAAAACCAAAACAAACAACAAAATAGACACAGTAAATAAATGGAGTTCGTAAAGCACAAAGAACATTTAATCGCTGAACCATCTCTCCAGCCCCATTTATTTATATACTTTTTCATATATAAGGAACTAGATTAGTAGACATAGTCAAGGAAAAAGGATAATCTTAATGCTAAGACATGAGCAAGCAAAGGTAAATCAAAGGTCTGCTCTCTAGAGGCTAATCACTGGCTTGGGACAGATCGTCAAAAGCCACTGGAGACCTACCTGTGTGTCTGGAAGGCTTGTGAAGGAAGAATATTCAGAGGTACAGCCAAAGGAATTGAGATCAGAAAGCAGGTGACTTCGCACATGCAAATAATTTACTGAGAATAATTTTTAACCCAGAGATATGGAAGGAACGCCAAAGTGAGATATTTTAAAATGAAGAGGCTGATATGCGGATGCGTTTATGAGGAGAGTATTAATGCTTCCCCGCCAAGAGCTTATTTGAGATGATATTAGAAGACACTAATTATTTGAACTACTCACATGACTTCTTCCTGCCCCCACCCCTACCTCCTCAGTGCACAGGTGCTTGCCCTGAGGCTTGCCCATGATGGCCACAAGGCTTCTAAGTATCTCTTCACACAACAATCAAAGAACTCACTCTTGATCTCTTCTGTAGAAGTCTGGCAGTCTCGGATCTAACTAGCCAAATAGCTGTCAAAAAGTCCATTTCTGCGTGAATTATTAGAGAGTGATAAGGAAACACTGTGATTGGAACCTATGCTATCTAATAATGTTGTCACGAGTCATGTGTAACTTGAAACTTAAATTAAAATTACGTACAATTAAAAATTCTGTGCATCAAAGGCTCAGCAGTCGTGCACAGTCTGTGGCTGCACAACGGATCAGCACGTGTGGGAAATGGATTCTATCATCTCGGGAGGTTCCTGGGTACGGTGCTGGCTTGGATAAATAATGACCCAAGCTTCTTGTGCCTAGGAAAGGCTCAAATTTCCTGCAAGCATGTGGCTTTCTAATTGAAAGTAATCCTGGTTCCATGGGGAGGATGGTGAGAGTAAATATCAGGATTAAATTGTGTTGCTGAAGAGACTGTGGGGTGAGATGGGACTTTTGAGTTGGCCCTGGGAGGCAGGTGAAATATACCCTAGCAACTGAAAGAGCCAGGTGCACAACTAACTGAAGTACGTTTTGTAGTGACCTTGGTAGATGCTGGTCTTAGCCCCTAGGAACGGAATGGTATAGCACCAGTAGTTTGGGAGGAGAGAGTGTAATTCTGGACTCAGTTCAAGATATCTGTGGGCAAAAGGGGGAGATTTCCAGAGTGCATTTGGCTGTCTCTGAAAGCAGCTGTTTGAACCATTGACTCTGTGAACGTCTGTGTAGTAATGACTGGGCGAGTCTCCTTCACCATCTGTACTGGGATTGTGGATGGCAGAAGTATGGGTGGGAGTGACTTGAATTAAGACGGGATCATCTTTCCAACGTTAAATACGAGGTAAAGAAAACTAGCCAGTTAAGGGTTCTTTTTTGGACAGGAACCATCCCCGTCTGACCTTTGTTCTCTGATATTGGGAGACAGCGAAAGTATGTGTGCTGTTACCGTGATTGCAGCGGGCCTAGTAAACATTTGACTACAATGATGGTGTTGAGAACATAATAACATATTCATGTGTAGACTGAATGAGTGTGGCATTGTCATGCTTTCCCACTTGATGGGACAGCTATATTGAGGATAAAAACAAAACAAAACAAAACAAAAAACTAACAAACAAAAACCATTGCATGCTTACTAAAAGGGTGGCTGGCTAATGGTCTCACCCTTCTTCTACAAAGTAAGAAGAGAGGTCAGTGCATTTGAGTGCATTGAGGTGTATTGCCTCTTCACTGGTGAGGAAGAACATAGTAAATTCTATTCTGTGAAGGTGAAATCTAAGGGAACAGAAGCTCTCTGCAGATCCCCAATATGCACCCTGCTTTAGAAAGGAGGCGAGGAGGCCACATAGGCCCAAAGGATAGCTCCTTCCCCTGCTGTGGCCCTATATTTGATTTTCCCCTTAATGTATTACATGGGATGCGCTTTTTGGGGAGGGGGGAAATGCATGGCTTTGCTTTATTTCTTGTTGTTTAAAACTGTTAATTGCTTCCTGTTATCTGGTGAATACAAACAGAAGCATACACAGAATATGTATGCATATGACAGGAATTTATAGTAGTGCATATATCTGTATATATGCATATATTATATGTATTTGTGCATTTGAATATTCATATTCACAGAGAGGTACGTTGATTATTGGTGTATTTCTTGTCTCCCTCTTAAGGCTATACGCATGAACCTTGTTCTTATTTCCAAAGTAAAGGAAAGCAAAAGAAAGGAAGGAAATCTTTCAGATTTATTTCGTTTATTCTCTCTCTCTCTCTCTCTCTCTCTCTCTGTCTCTCTCTCTGTCTCTGTCTCTCTCTCTCTCTCTCTCTCTCTCTCTCTCTCTCTCTCGTTTTTGTTTTGTTTTCTTTTGTTTGAGACAGGGTTTCTCTGTGTAGCTCTAGCTGTCCTGGAACTCACTCTGTAGGCCAGGCTGGCCTCGAGTTCAGAGCTCTGCCTGCCTCTGTCTCCTGAGTGCTGGGCCCAGCTCATTCTCTCTCCCTCTCCCTCTCCCTCTCCCTCTCCCTCTCCCTCTCCCTCTCCCTCTCCCTCTCCCTCTCCCTCCTCCCTCCTCCCTCCTCCCTCCTCCCTCCTCCCTCTCCTTCTCCCTCTCTCTCTCTCCCTCCCTCTCCCTCCCTCCCTCTTTTCTTAGCATCTCAAATAATTTGATTGAGAAAAGAACTGTTATTTTCTGATTGTGACAACAAAAGCATGGTGTGATAGTTAGGTACAAATTATAGCAGGAAGACACAAAACTCTCTCTCTTGCTAGGCTAAGTGCTGTTTTACAATTCAGACTGTCTTACTAGGGAGTCCACTGAGGCAGAGGAAAAGGGGTTTCCTGACTGCTGCTGGGAGATTTGGCACTCTTACTTCCTACCACAAAGGGAGTATTTAATTCCTTGAAGAGCATACTTCATTTTATTTTTATTCCCTTACTAATATTTGAAAGCATGCCTCTGACAATTTTTTTATTGTGTATTCTGTTTTAGAGATGAGCGAATGAAAAAAAAATCAGTACTTCATATCATTAAAGCCAGAATGAGAGAGATGATCTGGTATATTCTTGCTTGGGGAGCCAGCCCCAAATAAACAAGCTCTGCTCACTAGACAGCTCCACTCTAACTGAGGACTTATAGGAAAATAGGCGAGGTGAAATCCATGGGAATATGATGCTTATAGGAAGATAAATAATCGTGGGGGCTGAGAGTGTGGCAGAGTGCTGGCTTGGCATAGGAAAGACCTTAGCTAGATGCCCAGCACTGTGTATACAAACACACAAACAAACTGCAGATGATGGAATTGGAAGAACCCAGGTAAACACAGACCAATACAGAGGTTTTGCAATCATTGTTTAAAAAACAAAACAAAAAACCCAAGCTTCCAACATTGTTTAACTTGTTACTAAGGGCTACACACTCATATCCTCTTTAGAATTAATTAGGCTGACAACTTAATAATGAATATTTTGCTTCATTTTCATCTGATGTCTTTATTTTTTAATCTTCTGATTTTCTTTTTATCTGCTCAGATGTCTAGGCAATTTGAATTGAGGAGATGATAGAAAAACCAAAGCGAATGCTTTGGGTCAAGTAAACACTTCAACTTCATAAAGTGAGCAAGGAATTTGCTCTCTCTCTCTCTCTCTCTCTCTCTCTCTCTCTCTCTATTTCTCTCTCTCTCTCTCTTTCTCTCTCTGTGTGTTTTGTGTGTGTAGATAAACATCTTCTTTAGTGGGTGAAATGATCTTTATGATATAACTACAAAGATGCTTGCTTACAAATAGACATCTCTGCACAGGTTGGACAGTTCTGTATGACTAACCATGTAACACTATAGACTGCATAGGTGTTTCTGCACGTATCACCTGGGTCTCAGAGAATGGGTCTTAGTTGTTTGTACAAAAGGGAGATAAAATATTTTCCTGAATGCCCTGTGATGATCAGTACTATTTATGAGAAGCTCACTAGCTATATATATATATTCAGCTGTAATTCTATGAAAGGCATACGGCTTTCTACTTTGGTCTATAATGTGAAAAAGATATTTGGGAAAATGGAATATATATTAGAAAGTATATAAGTATATATTAGAGTATATATATTCTAATATATACTCTATATATATTAGAGTATATATTAGAATATATATACTCTAATATATAAAGTATATATTAGAATAACAAGATTGAATGATGATCAAGAGAAATCAGTTTTGTATATTCAAATGTAACAAAAGGTTATAGACTCCAATATAGATCTTAATACAAAACTGTCTGGAACAGAAGACATCAAAGTTTGTGTGTTCATGTCTGTGCATATGTGTGTGTTATTTAAATGTAGGTTCCGTTGTGAGTTTGAGAAGTGTGTCAGTCTGCATATGTTCATGCAGAGGCCAAAGGTTGACATCTGTCATCTTCCTCAATGTCTCTCATCTTATTTTTTGAGACATGTTCTATCACTGAACTTGATATGTATCATTCAGGTAAACTGGCTGGGATGTGGCTTTAGGAATCTGTCTGTCTCTCTGTCCATACCTTCCCACAGCACTTGAGATACACATCTGTGTGACACCACACACTTGGCTTTCAAGTGAGTATTTGGTATACAAACTCAGGCCCTGGTGGTTAATAACTTTAATCTTGGAGCCGCATGGCAAGTCCCAACATGCTACCTTTTTATCACACACTGAAGTTTGGACCAACTCCTGGCTTCACTAAATTTAGTGGACTCTGGTGGGATCTGAGCATGTGAGGGTTTAGGGATCACTGGGTTAAGAGCAGGAAGTTGGCAATGTGTGTGAATAGCAGTGAATTGTTCATGCAAATGTGTTAGGAGTAAAGAATGTATTTTCCCTAAACCTCAGAGAGGGATGCTATTTGTCTTCCTTGTCCCAGTCATAGAAATAACAGTTTAACAAGGCCTCATTATAAATAGGTATTTCAGAATGAAGCCAATGTTCAGGTAAAGCTATAGATCTTACACAGATGACTTTTATCTTCAGGATTTTTTTTCCATATAGTAATTTTGTAATGTCTCATACGTAGAATATAGTTTTACTTAACATGTTCCCGCTTGGCTAATAGGCATATGTTATAAATGGTGTTTGTGGTATGTTTGTACGTGTGAGTGTGAGTGTATGTGTGTGTGTGTGTGCTTTTACATGTGTGTATTTGGAAACTGGGCAGGTGTGAGTTTGATGGTAGATCTTTGAAAATGTGAAAGTTTCCAATCTTAGTTTTTCTTCCCACTTAAACGGTCTTTGTTGGCTCAGAGCACTTCTCTAGGTTCACCAATCCACCAGCAGAAGTGAAGCCACAGATCCCGTTTTTTTTTTTTTTTTTAACATATGTCTGCAGGTTTCTCCTGCACATGTCAAGACAACGCTCTTGAGCATATGTGAGTTATTTATCATCAAACAGATTTCATGGTAACAGGTGCGTCCAGGGAACCCACGTGCATAAAATAAGACTAATTTCCTTTCTTCTCCTAAAAGACAGTGACAAAAAGTGATAAGATGATGGCTGGGATCCCTGACAACCAAAGGCTTCCAGCAGATGTAGCTCTTGAAGCTTTTACTAAACACTGGAAAGTCTCACACAATCACTACAGGCAAAGGAGTCAGGTGACAGAAAGATATTAATAAACTCAGGCGCTGGCCTTAGAACAATGGGATGTATGGACATGAAAGCTCCCTTAGAGGTGTTCCCACCCAACCAACTCTTTAATTGAGGCCAAGAAAGTTGGTTGATTCCTCCAGGAATCAGGTATTAGGATGTTTAAGTCAGGATTCTCGAATGCCAACGCCACTCTCCATTTCTGCTCAGATCAGCACTGGCATCTTGTCCTTTGATCTCTTTACTGAACAATTTCCTGTAGCATATCTTTCTCTCCCCTCTCTTCACACACACTCCTCCCTTATTCCTTTCGCCTAATTTCTTAGATGCTCTTTGTGCTTGCATGAAAAAAAAAAAAAAACCAAACATGTTAAGTGTACTACAAGACAGGATTTGAAAAGAATATTATCGGGCAAGAAATGCAGTGTACAGTGTGTCGCACCTGCCGCGTAATAGTATTTTCCCCTGGCAGCGTCCATACGACCACTTGACATAGAATTAAAAATCAGCAGCTCCAAGAGACGGGCTGTGCATCCCCCACCAGGCCCTCGTCACTAGTGGCTGAGCTCGAGAGCATCCGCTTACCAGGGAGAGCAGAAAAAAAAATCAGCTCTGAACCTGGCCACTCCGCTGTGTTGTGTCACTTGCTCAGACCGAGCATGACAAATCCTCAAATGCGCCTGGTGACATTTAGAGAGCACTGTGGACTCTGCCAATATGCCAGGCAATCAGAGTGTGCATGACAAATTATGAAACACATACTGTGAAAATTATGGACTCTGTCACGGTGCCAATCTGCCGCTGAAAACCTACTGCTGCTAGAAGTAATGTTGGCACAAATTTGTTGCTAAATTCAGTCGTATTTCTAATTCAGTAATGGATTGATCCTGAGGGTAAGTTGCTGTACCTGTTTAGGTTTCAAGCAAGGACTGTGGGGCCTAACAACCTTACCTGCTATTCCAGGAAATCTAAGGCCCCACACCATTTCTCAGGGCTTCTTTCTTGCTTATCCATATCACACAGATTTTAGGTGCAGCCCCTAAGTCTTAGCCTTCTCCGAGATCATTTTAGTCACAGGCCTGTACCCTGGAAGAGCTTTCTCTAACCTGCAGTGAAACATTCAAGGTATCTTATTCCTACTGTATACAGCCTTCACAGCCAGACTTGCTTGAAGGATAAGCAGGGGATTGGGAGCTAGTGGAAGGGCAGCTGGCAGCTGTAGTGACTACTAGAAAGGGTTCATCTTAGAGCCGGGAGCAGTTTCATGCCTGAATTGCACAAGTCATTAAAGAAAAGGCACAGACAAGAGCTACCTTATAAACACACACACACACACACACACAACAAAATCACAGCAGTTCAGTGACAGGATGAAATATTCCTCAGACACTAGGAGGAGTGGTTCCAAAGACCAGAGGTTTGCATGCATAGCTACTAATATACTTCAAGTCATTTCTAGATGATACATACTATCAACTATAGTAGAAAGGATGTAAATGGTGGTTATCTTGTTTAGGGAATAGTAACCAGAAGAAAATTCCTTTCTTGTTAAGCACAGGTACAATTACTTTTGGTTGGATAATGTTAAACTGAAATGATTGTCTCCTTTGAGGTATAAATTTTACCTACACAAGGTAGACTGTATTCATAAATATATATCCAAAGATATAATTTCAGGCTGATAAGACTCAGAATGAGTCTAATAATTTGTCTTTCCAGGGTGCTCTTTCTGAAGACCTTCCCATGCTCGTTCACACTTGGCCCCTCTGCCCAGTTTCAGGATCTATGGGTATAAGCACCCCTGAAGAGAAAAGAATCTGGAAGAAAGGATTGCATGGTAATGAAGAAGTCAGATAATTGTTTATCTTGCCATTATTCAACAATACAGCTCCTTAACATTGCATCTATGTGGTACTAGGAGTGATCAGAGAGTTGGGGATCTATAGAGCAAGCGTTCACAAGACCTGCATATGCATATGTGCAAGTACTTTGGCTTTCTTTACAATGGCCTTGAGCATTGCTTTTTGGAAGCAATCCCCCGTGCCCACCGGGAGCTGACTATATCTGAACCTGATGCAGTCATGATTTGAGTCAACAGGAAGTCCAAAAGAGCTAAAATGATGTTCATCATCTACTTACGAAGCTATTTCGAGACAACTGTCCTTGTTACATACATATCATTTGAGGTTCTACATATCTACCTAATATTAGTCACAACACTTTGAATGTACTAAAACAGCTGCAATCGTGATCCATGCACACCTGTTTCCCACATGTAGGCCTCTTGTTGATATTTTTCACCTCTGCGTCATTGTATTTAGCAGCTGTGCTTGCTTCTGGAAGTGACCGTTTAGAATTTTACTAACTTTGTGTTGTTGAAAAAGTCATGGTCCACCTTGCTGTTTTTTTTTTCCCTCTGTTGAATTCAATTTTGTGTGGCATTCTCCCCATAAATCGAGACGTATTAACCGTTTAGCTAACATCAGTACTAAAGAGGAGTGTGGAAGTCTCAGTGGGGAGGGAGATTTGGCAAAACCTAGGAACTCATGAGTTTGGTCCTCGCACCATATGGATATGGTTCTTTGTGGATCTCATGGAAGGAAACAAGAAGAAGAGAAATGGGAAAGAGAACTTTTCCAGAATGTCCCTGTGGTGCACGCTGAGCCCGAGCCTTAGCTTCTGTCACTACCAGACGCCTTGAGAATGAAGCCAGGACATGCCCTCCAACTCTGTGCTCCTTCCATTCGATGAAAAGAGAAGTTGACAGGGCAACTGCCACCCAAGCTCCTCTACATTCCAAAGAGTTGGTCGCACCTGTCAGGATGAATGATTGGCAGTTGGCCACTCATCTTTCTAATGATATGGAAGAGAAACTCCAAAATACTGAGCAGCAGCGTAGAAGCTAGAATTCAATAGTAAAGACCATCTTATATTTAGGAAATTGTAACGGAGATGGTGAAACGCACGTGCTTAGTAATCTGCACATTAATTCTCCTAAATGAGAATGCATTGTTTTGGCTGAAAGAGAGTCCAGGAGTTTGGTCAGTGCCAAATGCAAGAAGGGCAGCATCCCCCCATCTATGTCTCTGATTATAAAACAGCGGGAGAGATCGTTAGGGTAGCACACACATTCTGCTTTGGGGCATATGTCAGGTTCAATACTGTGAACAGATTCAAGCTTTGCCAAGGATGCCAAATACCTCGTCCTGTGACTTCTCCTCCAATGCAGTGCTCCACTCGGGCTGCTGGCAGTTATGCAGAAACTATGGTGGCAAGTGACACAGATGGTGGCGAGAGTCTGACATTACATGTTATTTACCAATCAGAAAGGGACTCAGTTACTTTATGCACACAATTAGAAAGGACCACCTGCACCAGTGTGTGCAGCCTGCTTACAGGCAGCAGCAGCAGGGAGAGAGCATGTGTCAGTGTAAGAGATAAACTACTGCACTCTTTGTTGTGGGACTTTATATGTTTAACACCAACTCTATTTGTCTTTAGTGTGTGATAATTCAATGATATTAATTTTCCTGTTAGGACTGTCGATTTAGATGGAATTTAGTTTAATTAAGACTATCCTGCTTGGATTCCGTTTTCTAGATATAGAACTGGAAATATCAGAAGGCACCTTTATAAGATGATTTATGTGGGTAGCCCTTGAGTGTGGTCTTCTCAGACGGTTTCAGTTGTTCAGACTTACCTGTGGTGTGCTTAGGACTTCTAGGAAGCACCTTACTTATTTGAACACTTAATGAGGACATTAAGCTATATAATCTTGGCATTAAGAGTAGGAAGGTAGCATTTTTTGAAGCCCTGCCACAAACACTTTGTACCTTCTTACTAATGTAACCCTGCATCAAGTCTTGGATTTCAGTGGCATTATTCCAACGTGTAGGTTAAGTCTCACAGAACACAAATACATTTTGGAGTTGGCACAACTAGGATGTGATTGACAAAAAGCTTCTAATCCTCTATGTGTTTCAGAACTTTGTTCTGTTGTCCAAAAGGTTGATGGCATGCACTCTCGCAGAATTTATTGCGAGCTTTCATTAAACTGCTAGATTACATTTCTTCTTTCAGAAGAGAAAATGTTAGCTGGACAAGATGGCTCAAAGCTTTAACCCCAGGATTTAGGAGGCAGGGGCATGTCCATCTTTATGAGTTCAAAAACAGCCTGCTTGATCTATAGGTTGAGTTTGAGGCCAGCCTGGGCTACATAGTCAGGCCTGGTCTCTCAAGAAAAAGAAACAAAAAGTATTTGAAATTGTTATTGTATCTGTGCAGTACAAAATCTTCTCTATAAAGAAATGTGAAAAAATTGACAATCTCCTTATGATGTTAACAACCATGACCAATCATCTTCCTATCTTCCTATCTTCCTTCCTCTGAGAAGAAGCCACCAGCGAATCATGTAAGCAAGATATGTGTTCCAAGATTTCAAGGGATATCCTCATGTTCATGAATAAGGTAGTGAAATATGTCACTCAAAGATGACTGATTGGCTATATTGGAAGTAAGCTAATCTAGAGCTTCATAGTCTCTCCTTTTGGCATCAATCTATGCTATCAGTTGTTAATCTGGGCTACTTTAGTGCACTTGAATAAATATCATTTTTGAAACTATGTATTACTTTTAGGTTTTATTGATACTTTGCACAGTAATCAATGAATATCTGTGTAATATTCTTCTAGTGTTTTCTTCTTTGTCAAAATGGTTAAGATTGAAATAAAATACTTTACAAATTTATCTTTTACGCTTTCAGTAGCATCTAGAAGAGATTCATTTTTCATCACTGGAAACATCACAGACAACAGAGGATATTCAGCCATCTTTGTTTATTAGTTTTAGTTTTTTGAGACTAGAGCTTGCATTGTAACCCAGGATAGCTCCAAACTTGCTACAGTTCTCTCATCTCAGCTTCAGCCATGCTGAGATTATCATCTTATAGAAAATTAAAAAATCTAAAACAGAGCAGAAGTTGTTTTCTATGTCTTCTTGTCCATTTCTGTCTATCTTGGCTTCTTTATAACTTTTGGCCATTTGGAATTTAACTCAAGGCTTTTTAAAAAATTAGTTTATAAGAGAATTTTATATATTAATATGAATGCTGTGTATTTGTTTATATATCAAGATAATATGTAAAGTCACTAATATTATGAATAGGTTTCAAATTAGTCATGCCCTTTTTGGACTGATTTTTTTTTTGTTGTTCAAAATTTTGGGCTCTTTTTATTAATTAATTAATTAATACTCCATTTTCCCCTACCTAGTCCATTCCAAAATATTCCCACTCCTCCCTCTCCACTCCTTTATTTCTTTTTTTCAAGGTTTTATTTTTTATTTATCTTTTTGTAGAACATGCTTTCAATATTTTCAACTATTGATATTCAACAAACATAATATTAATTTTACAAGATACTTATTTGTTATATCTCCCCTTTTCATTTCTGATTTATTAATTTGGATACTGCTCTGTGCCCTCTGGTTAGTCTGGCTAAGGGTTTCTATATTGTTGATTTTCTCAGAGAACCAGCTTCCTGGTTTTGTTGATTCTTTGTATAGTTCTTTTTGTTTCTATTTGGTTTGATTATCTCCTGCCATCTACACCTCTTGGGTGAATTTGCTTCTTTTTGTTCTAGAGCTTTCAGGTGTGCTGTCAAGCTGCTAGTGTAAGCTCTGTTCAGTTTACTTTTTGAGGCACTTAGAGCTATGAGTTTTCCTCCTACCACTGCTTTTATTGTGTCCTATATGTTTTGGTATGATGTGTCTTTATTTTCTTTAAATTCTAAAAAGCTTTTAATTTCTTTATTTCTTCCTTGACCAAGATATCATTGAGTAGAGCATTGTTCAGCTTCCATGTGTTTGTGTGTGCTTTCTGTTGTTTTTGTTGGTATTTAAGACCAGTCTTAGTCTGTGGTGATCTGATAGGGTGCATGGGATTATTTCAATCTTCTTGTATCTGTTGAGGCCTGTTTTGTGACCAATTATATGGTCAGTTTTGCAGAAGATACCATGAGGCACTGAAGAGAAGGTATTTTCTTTTGCTTTAGTCTTGCGCGCACCTGACTCGCCAGCAAGAATGACACTGCAACAGGATCCTTCTTCACACATTTATTGGGAGAGCTTGATTGCAGAGGCGAAGTGACCCTAAGCCCAGAACTGGTGCTGCTTTTATAGGCCTAGGAGAGGTGTGTCTCACACCCGGATTGGTTATGCATGGGTTATGCTTACCACCTCATTTGCATGTCTACATCTGATTGGTTAACTTGTCTCTCATCTGATTGGTTAACTTGTCTCTCATCTGATTGGTTAACTTCTCTCTCATCTGATTGGTTAACTTGTCTCTCATCTGATTGGTTGATTCTCAAAACCTCATCTTGGCAAAAAAAAAAAAAAAACTTACTGCCTATGTATGCTTGGTGGCCAGCAGTAGCCAATGCCACCCTGCAACGGCACATGTGGCTTCCCACATTTTAGGATGAAATGTTCTATTAATATCTGTTAGATCCATTTGGTTCATAACTTCTGTTAGTTTCACTGTGTCTCTGTTTAGTTTGCTGTTTCCATGATCTGTCCATTGCTGAGAGTGGGTTGTTGAAGTCTCCCACTATTATTGTGTGGGGTGTTATGTGTGCTTTGAGCTTTAGTAAAGTTTCTTTTATGAATGTGGGTACCCTTACAGGAGGATAGATGTTCAGAATTAAGAGTTCATCTTGGTAGACTTTTTTCCTTTGACTAATTTGAAGTGTCCTTTCTGAACTTTTTTGGGTAACATTTGGTTGATTGTTGATTTTATTTGATATTAGAATGGCTACTCCAGCTTTTTTCTTGGGACCATTTGCTTGGAAAATTTTTTTCCAATCTTTTACTCTGATGTAGTGTCTGCCTTTGCACTGAGATGCATTTCCTGTATGCAGCAAAATGTTAGGTCCTGTTTATGAATACAGTCTGTTATTCTATGTCTTTTTTGGAGAATTGAGGCTATTGATGTTAAGAGATATTAAGGAAAAGTGATTGTTATTTCCTGTTATTTTTGTTGTTAGAGGTGGAGTTATGTTTATATGGCTCTCTTCTTTTATGTTTGTTGAACGATTACTTTCTTGCTTTTTCTAGGGTGTAGTTTCTGTCCTTGTGTTGGTGTTTTCCATCTACTATCCTTTGTAGGGCTAGATTTATGGAAAGATATTGTGTAAAGTTGGTTTTTCCATGGAATATCTTGGTTTCTTCATCTATGGTAATGAGGAGTTTTGCTGGGTATAGTAGCCTGGTCTGGCATATGTGTTCTCTTAGGGTCTATATGACATCTTCCCAGGATCTTCTGACTTTCATAGTCTCTGGTGAGAAGTCTGGTGTAATTCTAATAGATCTGCCTTTATATGTTACTTGACTTTCTCCCCTTACTGCTTTTAATATTCTTTCTTTGTTTAGTGCATTTGGTGTTTTGATTATCAAGTGACAGGAGGAATTTCTTTTCTGGTCCAGTCTATTTGGAGTTCTGTAGGCTTCTTGTATGTTCATGGGCATCTCTTTTTTTAGGTTAGGGAAGTATTCTTCTATAATTTTGTTGAAGATATTTACTTGCCCTTTGAGTTGGGAATCTTCGCTCTCTTCTACACCTATTATCCTTTGGTTTTGTCTTCTCAGTGTGTCCTGGATTTCCTGGATGTTTTGGGTTAGGAGATTTTTGCTTTTTGCATTTTCTTTGGCTGTTGTATCAATGCTTTCTATAGTATCTTCTGAACCTGAGATTCTCTCTTCTATCTCTTGTATTCTGTTGGTGATGCTAGCATCTATGACTCCTGATCTCTTTCCTAGATTTTCTAACACCAAGGTTGTCTCCCTTTGTGATTTCTTTATTGTTTCTATTTCTGTTTTTAGATCTTGGATGGTTTTATTCATTTTCTTTGCCTGTTTGATTGTTTTTTCCTGTAATTCTTTAAGGAATTTTTGTGTTTCCTCTTTAAGGGCTTCTAGCTTTTTACCTGTGCTCTCCTGTATTTCTTTAAGGAAGTTATTTATGTCCTTCTTAAACTCCTCTGTCACCATTGTGAGAAGTGATTTTAGATCCAAATCTTGCTTTTCCAGTGTGATGGTGTATCTAGGACTTGCTATCCTGGGAGAATTGGGTTCTGATGATGCCAAGTAACCTTAGTTTCTGTTGCTTATGTTCTTATACTTGCCTCTTGCCACCTGATTTTTCTCTAGTGCTACCTGCCCTCACTATATCTGTCTGGAACCTGTCCTTCCTGTGATCCTGGTTGTGTCAGAACTCCTCAGAGTTCAGCAGTCTCTGTGATTCTGTGATTCTGTGATCCTGGGTGTATCAGAGCTCCTGGGAGTCAAGCTGCCTTTGGGATACTGAGATCCTGGTGTGATCAAGCTCCTGGGATCCTGGGATCCCCTGGACCTGGACATGTTAGAGCACCTGGGAGGGGAGCTTTTCCTGAGTGTTGTGGGACTGACTGCAGAGTTAGCACCCAAGGTCTGCACAGAGCACCTCTGATCCTATGATCCTGGGCATGTTAGAACACCTGGGAGTAGAGTTTCTTCTGGGTATTGTGGGACTGGCTATGGAGTTCACACCCAAGGTCTGCTCAGGACACCTGCTCAGATTGGAAGGAACCCGTGCCACTGGTTGGGTGGAGTTCCTGGGCGCCTGGGTGGGTCTCAATGGTCTCAGTTACTCCCGGTGTTGGTGCAGATGTTGTGTCCTCCTCACCTCTGATCCCATGATCCTCCTGGGAGTGTTAGAGCTCCTGGGAATGATCTTCCCCTGGGTGTTCAGCTTGCTGGATTCTTGACAAACAGCTTGATCTGGACAATGGTGACATCACCATATTCAGGCAGGGGAAGGTTGTAACTGCATGCTCCAAGAGACCGAGTGGACTGATTAAAAAAAAAAAAACGTAAGTAATGAATCATACATGATATAAACAACCTTTAGCTAATCTCAGATGTAAAGTTGACCTCTTGCAAGCATGGGCATAGTGCTGTTCCTTATCACATCCCTCATGTACCCTGGGCTGAGTACTGATGGGCTTTGTATTGCCACTGGCTACTTCGTATCATCACCAGTTACGTTGTATTATCACCAGTTACGTTGTATTATCACCAGTTATTTTGTATCACCACCAGCTACTTTGTATCATCACTGGTTGCTTTATGTTGATGTTGGTTAGTTTGTATTTTCACAATTATATTTCAATTAAAAATACAATTCATTTCTTGTATCTTTCATTTTCCCATTGTACTGATTTTGAAATGCAGAAGTCTTGCATGTATGGTGGTTCATTCATTCTCCTTTCAGTGTTAGGATCATGGTTTTTATCCCCTCTGTTGCCATTACACACAGGAATTGTTTCCAGCTCAGGGATGTGAAACATCATATTGTCAGGAATAGAATAACAAACTTCTAAAAGTTCTAGTTTATATCATTCTCTACAGGGATGCAAGTACTCAATTTTGGATACTATTAAGTCATGATTTCTATCTTTTTTATTCTGTGATTATAGTAAATGTTTATGCATATCATTATGGATTTCAGAGAATTGGCTTCTTTTATCCTCGTTTGTCTTTCTTCTTTCTTTGCTATTCTTTTTGCAGGAGTGGAGCTGGAGCTGGGGTCCCCTGTTTTTGGGGCAACTGCTCTAATAGTGAGCTCTCATCATGGGTATCATGGCATCTTTCCATGCAGCTTCTCACATTGTTTCCATTCTTTCTACCTTTTGAATTGTTTCCCCCCACTTCTTCAAGACAGGGTTTCTCTGTAGCTATGGCTATCTTGGAACTCACACTGTAGACCAGAGTTGCTTTGAACTCTGCCTCCAAAATGCTGGGATTAGAGGCATGATTCGCCATGTCTGTTTGCTTCATTTGCTTTTGAGGAAGGTTGGAATGTGCCTGTACTTCTCCATGTAGGTGTGAGAGTCATTTAGGGGTGAAATTTTGTCGTTTCTGTGTTAGCATGTTTACTGATAATGGCATTATTCAGATCTCATGTAGGTAGCCATTTCTAGGAGATGCAATCAGATTTCATGGTCATTTGCTCTTAAAACCATTTTAAGATGCTTCCCGAGCCTTAGGGGTTCACATACACAATGGACTAAGGATAGTATTTCTGTATTTTCATATCTGTGTGTGTGTGTGTGTGTGTGTGTGTGTAACAATAATCCAAGAAAAAAGAGGTCTATTTGAGAGGAAAATGGAGTAAAGTAGTACACAGGTCAGGCTGGAGGGAGGGAACATTGGAAGGGCTGGAGGAAACAGAAGGGGATGTAATCACATTTTAATTGAAATATAGAAAATTATAGTTTCAAACGGTTTTAGCGTGAACTATAAAGTCACTAAGGTTTACTTGTCTTGTACGTTTTTAGTTCTGCAATCTCTTCCTATCTACTATTTCAGCAGCATCTAAAGAGTCTGATTGATTTGTGCCCTATGTAGTTCAGCATATTTTTGCACCACCTTCCTGTTTTCATTCTTGGAGCATAGGATATGTACAAGTATTTAATTTCAAAATATTTACAGTTTTTTTTCTGATGAAAATCTTTCTTTGATCTCTATTTCTTACTTTCTTTTAAAAAATGATTTGCTTGTTTATATAGTTTATGTATGTGGGTGATTTATCGGCCTGTGTATCTGCACGCCAGAAGAGGGCATCAGATGCCACTTTAGATGGCTGTAAACAGCCACATGGATTCTGTGAACAGAACTCAGGAGTTCTTGAAGAATAGCCAATACCCTTAATCATTGCGCCATCTCTTCAGTCTCCACTTTTGATCTGTTTAATTCAACTGCAGTAACACAAGTTGCATTATTTCAATCACATTAAACTCATTGATACGTTACTTTTGATCTCAATTGTAAGCTACATTGAAATATTTTGTGTGTGCTTGATCTCATAAGACCATTATTCTATAAATGTCAGTTGGATGCATGTGACTGGCACTGTTTTGTCTCTACTTGATAATTTTCTATCATCTTGTTCCGATAATTACATAGAACAATGTTAAAACAACCAATCTTGATTATGAATTCATTTTTCTCAATACTCTATTAATTTTTGCTCATATTCTTTGAAGCTATTTCTGGTTATAATATCTTCTTAGTCCATGATTCTAATTTGACTGTATTTCTCTCTTCTCTAAAAATTGTTACCTCCCTCTATTTTGTTTGCATCTTATTCTAATTTTTTGTCTATGGGTATAACATGCCTTTCTGCCTTGATATGTTTGCAATTTTGTCTCAGTGACTAGTTTTGAGCAATTGTATTACAATGTATCATGTGTTTTTAATTCATGTTTTGAGTATTTAGATTTTTAGACCTGTGGGGCATATGGTTTTTGTGAAATTTGAATTTCTTCAAATATTTTCTCTATTCTTTTTCTCTTTTACATCAGAGGATAACATATAATTAGTATGTTTGAAGCTGGTATTGCTTTAATCATTTTAAAAATGAGAATTATCTATACAATGAAGTTGTGTTCAGCCATAAAGAAAATGGTATTATATGAATTTCTGGAAAATGGGTACAAGTAGAGATAACCACACGAAGCAAATTACGTAAGACTCGAAAGGCAAACATCCCATTTTTCTCCAGTTTATGGATTCTAGATTGTATAGAAATATCTAAATCTTATACATACAGATAGATGTATATACAATGACACAAAAGAAGACTAATACAAAGACTATTACAAAGGCACCGGAGAGAAGAAAGCAGAATGTGGTGGCGATCATGGTCCAGGTCCTGAAATACTTAAATAAAATTGTCTTCACAAAATATGTTACAATGTGCAACCAATGTATGCACAAATAGAAAACCTAAAACAAGAAAGCACAAATGTCTTTAGCTAAAATGTAAATCAGAATGCTCTCTGTCTCTCTCTGTCTCTCTCTGTCTCTCTCTCTCTGTATGTATGTATGTATGTATGTATGTATGTATGTATGTATGTATGTGTGCCTGTTTTTGTCCCTGTGGAAGCCTGAGGTTGGCATTCAGTGTCTTTCTTGGTAACTCTCAGTTTATTATTATTTTAGATTTTAGAAATTATGTCTCTTTGTGGTTATGTGTACATCTGTGTAGGTGGGCTCAGAGATCAGAGGCCTCAGATACCCCAGATATGGAGTTCAAAGTTACTGTGAGCCTACCGATAAATGTGCTGGGAATCAAACTCTGAATCTCTGCAAAACATTCTACCCTTAATCTCTGAGCCATGGCTCCAATCTTCCATCTGATTTTCTGAGAAAGGGCCTTTCACTGAACTTGAAGTTAGTCAGTTTCATTAGACTCCTAGGACTCAGCACATCTCTACCCCTCTATTGCCTCCTTTGATGCTGGCCTTACGGAAGGCACCACTGTGTTCGAAATCTGAATTCAGGACTAGAATTAACTCTTGCACAACCTGTACTTTACCAATTGAATTGCCTTCTCAGCTCCACACTTTTTGATAAATAAAACTTCTAACAATAAAAAAAAATGTCTGAGTTTGGAGAGATGGTTCTGTGGTTAAGAGTACTGACTGCTCTTCCACAGGTCCTGAATTCAATTCCCAGCAACCACATGGTGGCTCATAGCCATCTGTAATGGGATCCCATGTGCTCTTCTGGTGTGTCTGAAGACAGTTACTCACATACATAAAATAAATAAATCTTTTAAAAAGAATTGTCTGTTTCTTTTTGAATGTTTCCAATTGCTCTCTTTGCAAGTTAGTTAACCTTATGAACCTGTCTCCTTTTTATACTGTTATTTTTACCAGTCTATTTTTTCTATCTGACTTAGTTGTATTCATCTCTAGGCGTATGGTGTAGTTGTTTATATTCTTTATTTTTCTATCTAACTTTTAAATCATATGAGACATAGTCATAGTAACCCCCAATTTTCCTGTCTCTTTATGCCTACATATAGGACAGTTCTGGCTCAGTTTCAATCATTTGTTACTTTCATTGTGAGCTGCTTCCTTGCCTCTTGGTATGCCCTATTATACTTGATTCCATGCCAGGAATTACGAGTTTTTGTTTGTAAGATGTTACATGATTTTCGAATTCCTTACAGGGTTTATGATCCATACATCTTGAGTTTTGTTGTAGAACTCACCTGTGTTTCTAGGAATGGGTTTAACTCCCTAAGTCATGCTTTTAAGGTTTTGGGGTAAGTGTTAGAAGAGGATACTATCTAGAGCTCACTGATGCCAATGCACACTACAAACCTCTTGGATTGCTCTCATCAGTGACTCCTGAATCATGGGTTGGCCACTCCTGTCTGGGCACTGCTCTTAGCTGTCGTGTCTCTGATCATGACATCCTCCAGTTGCTTGTGCTTGCTATGTCTTTAATCGTGAATAATGTCTTCATGAGCATGCACTAATTCATACTGGGCAGAATACTCACAGGGAATTCTCTGAAGACTTCTTGGGTACTTTCTGTGTAGTTCTCTACTTTAAAAAAAAAAGAAAAATATATATATATATGTGTGTGTGTGTGTGTGTGTGTGTGTGTAGTTTTTAAAAATTCATTTTATATCCCAATCACAGGCCCCTTCTGTCCTCTCTTCCCAGCCCCAGCCTTAAAAATCCCTCTCCCATTGGCCCCTTTCCTTCTCCTTACTTTTGGGTCTGTTGTCTTGAAAAGTCCAGTTGTGCTGATCCCCTTGACCACACAGGGTCATCTCAACTAAAGAAACCGACCTGCCCCAACCCACTTTTCCCTTTCCCCACTGTGGCTAGAAACATCTCTCTGGGAAGACTAGAACCGTGTGTGGAGTTGGGAGCATCAGACTGCTCAAGGATCCCTGCCCTTCATTACCTGATGGGCATTGTTGTCAAAGTACAATTCCTAAAGTTTTCACTTAAAAAGAAAAGTCAATTTGTAATAATCTCCTTTGACAGGCCATTTTTTTTTGCCCTAATATAAAACCTTACTCTCACTGTGCACGGAGACATATATAATTTAGGCCCTGCCTGATTAACAGCCTCATCTCCCATTTGTCCAGAAATAAATCTGTGTCTAACATGGCTGAAGTCCTTTGTTGCTCTCTCTTAACAACAGAATGGGAATCACACAAAGCATTGTCAGCTTGCCTTTGTTAAAGTTCCTAATGTCTCCTGACTCCATTCAGATCTCAGCCCATAGGAAGTTATCCTTTGTAATGTATTTACATAGGGAAACAGATTGAGATTAGTTAAAGGAAACTGTCTTAATGTCAACATCAGGCAGTAGAATGGAGACTTCTTTCAAAGTCCTACATAAGAGTCCAGTGTTTTATTTTAATTTTGGATAACAGTGGCAATGGCTTCTTCTTAATAAACAGTGCACAAAAGAGGCTTTCCCCTTTGCAAATTTCTCCCAACAGCCCTGTGTGCTCACATTTACCCTGGCACCTCTGCCCTGTGTGCTCACATTTACCCTGGCACCTCTGCTACTGTAAGACCTAGAGTCTTAGTCTCCCAAGTTGCCCATGGCTACCATTCATCTATTCAACATCACTTTTTAAAAGGACTAATCATATAAAGAATAATACCTGCATCCATTTTAAAAATTTATTTTCTTCTTTATAATTTATATTTTTTCCTTTCTTTTCTTTCTTTTCTTCTGCCTGCCTTGGATTTATTTTCTTCTCTTTCTAGTTTCTTGACGTTGAAACTTAAGTTATTCATTTGGGACACTTTTTTTTTTTTCTTTTCTAAAAGGAGCATTTGGTTTTTGTTTATTTTCCTTTAAGCTCTGCTTCAGCCGCACCACACAAATTCTGCTGTGTTGCATATTCAGTATATTTTTTAGTTTAGTCATTTTCAAATATCCCGTAGCACTTCTTTGATCATTGGGTTATTTTAATACTTTTAATTTTCAAATATTTGCTGGAACTTGTTATTAATTTCAAGTTTAATACCATAATGATAGAGGAGTGTAGGTTGTATGTAACAAGTTCTTTGTAAAATTATATTTTTTTAATTCAGTCTGGGAGAGTGCACAAGCTGGGGCTTACATGTGGAGATCAGAGAACAATTTGCCGAGGAAGTTATTTCTGCCTTTACCCTGTGGGTGCCACGGACTGAAAATTGACAGACTTGGTTGCAAGCCCCTTTATTCTCTGAGCCATCTCACCAGCCCACTACTAGTTCTTTTATATTGCTTGAGGCCTTTTTGACACCTCAATATTTGGTCTATCACAGTGATGATCTATGCACACTAGAAAACCACGTGCATTCTTCATGCCTCGAGAACACTGAGGGTTTCCTCTGCTGGTGTTGCAGTCTGACTCTGTGGTTTTGTTGCCTTGGGGCTAAACTGGATGATGCTGAAGAGAAAAAGAGGTGAATTCATGCTGCTTCGTTGGGAGTTCAGATCCTAATGTTTACTTTTCAGTGTCGGTACCGGCTGCATCCTCTCCCTCCAGGTATTACAGCCCCAAGCATCAGGAAAAGAGGGGAAGAGACACTCTTAATAAGAATGCAAGGTCTCTTACAAGGTTTAAGGCTGGGCTACTTGGTGTTGCTTGACTACTTTGAAGATCATGCACACCTTCCATCTTAGCTCCAAACTTAGTCTCTGTAACTCCTTCTATAGGTTTCTTCCTTCTTCTTGATTTTCTTGTGTTTTGCAAATTGTATCTTGGGTATTCTAAGTTTCTGGGCGAATATCCACTTATCAGTGAATGCATATCTGGTGACTTCTTTTGTGATTGGGTTACCTCACTAAGAATGATATCCTCCAGATCCATCAATTTGCCAAAGAATTTCCATCCCATAATCAGCCACCAAATGCAGACACTATTGCATATGCCAGCAAGATTTTCCTGAAAGGACCCTGATCTATCTGTCTTGTGTGAGGCTATGCCAGTGCCTGGCAAATACAGAAGTGGATGCTCACAGTCATCTATAGGATGGAACACAGTGCCCCCAATGGAGGAGCTAGAGAAAGTACCCAAGGAGCTGAAGGTGTCTGCAACCCTATAGGTGGAACAACAATATGAACTAACCAGTACCACCCCCCACCCCCGGCCCCGAGTTCCTGTCTCTAGCTGCATATGTATCAGAAGATGGCCTAGTCGGCCATCATTGGGAAGAGAGGCCCCTAGGTCTTGCAAAGTTTATATGCCCCAGTACAGGGGAATGCCAGGGCCAAGAAGTGGGAGTGGATGGGTAGGGGAGCAGGGCAGGGGGGGAGGGTATAGGGAACTTTTGGAATAGCATTTGAAATGTAAATAAAGAAAATATCTAATAAAAAATCATGCACACCTTCTTTTAGGCAAATCCTGTGTAAAAACTGACTAATATAGTTTAAAGATTTGCACAGAACTTCTATGTAATGGCACCCTTCTCCGCACTGGCCATATGTCAATGAATGAATATCAAAAAGATTCCGGTGTGATTTAGGTTTGCATTCTCGTGTGGGTGGATACGGACTGTGACAACTGAAAATAGGTAATATGTCAGAAAAGTGAGTAATAGGGAAATGAAGGGTAATTTGGGAAAACAAGGTGGGAATAGATGATATTACATGCTCTTGAAGATGTATTCCAATTTTCAAAATACCCGTGAGGAGAGTAATTGAAGAGGGGATGCTGGGAAGGATGAAGGAAAACACCGTGGTGTGTGGATTGCGGTCGCCATCTTTAAAACTGGATTTGACAGTTAAAGCTGAGGCAAATTACATACATTACACTTACTTTTTCTACTGAATGTTTGTTCTCTCCGCCATGACACATTGTACTTTGTATAAGTAAGACACCAGCATCCACATACTATCTGAAGACCATGGAACAGCTCATTAAATCCTTAAAACTATGAGCTTGATACATTTTAAGATTAGACAAAAAGTCTTTGACAAGGTGACTGAGAGCATGAGTTCCCCAGTGTTGTTTCTATGGTAAGAGGTCATCTCTGTGGAGCTATTAAATTCTGGGGATTTGACACGGACAAAGCATTTTTTTTGTCCTCCCATTAAATTCAACAGTTTTCATCTATGTTTTTGAAGTGATTTATCTATGCTATTTACTCTAAGCAGTCAAAATCATAAAATTAAAATGTGGTAAAATTTAAAAGTAATCTCTGCTTTTCAAATGATCATCGCCTTAAGTCAATCCTAAACAACCTAAACAAGTCTTTATTTCTTTGGATGAATGCCTTGCCTTTATTCAGGAGTGTTTATGGAAAAAGAAAAAAGAAAACCAACAAAAAACCATTTAGGGGCACAGTTAGTGGTCCCTAACTGGGGGAAATGCCCTATCCAGATGTTGCTCTGTCTACAGCTGCTCTGTGATTCTAATTGACTCCCAGGGGATGTCAGCATGAGCTGCAGAGGGCCCAATCCTGCTGTGAGCAGTGACTGAGTAGTTGATGACAGAGCTTGACCCGGGCTGTGTGGATTTGAGAGGTGCTGAGAGCTGAGGGCTGCAGGAAGTTCACCACCCTTACTTCCAAGGTCTTGGTCACCAGGTTTTATATTTACCACATTCAAGGGCAGATGAAACTTGACAGCCAGCAGGCTATAATTTCCTTCACAAATTAGAGAACAGACATATATCTGCCCACATATCTGAAAACATAAATACTTGAAAATATATAAACTGCTATATCTTTAAAAACCAAGGAGAGCTTGTTTAGTTGAAAAAAAAAAAAGAAAAATAACAAATGGGCACGTTTCACATCATGTGAGTTATGTTTTATTTGTAAATATTTAAATAATATGTGAAATATTCAACAGTCCCAAAAAAGGTTCTCAATCAATCAATCAATCAATCAAAGTTATTCAAATTATCTTCATTGTCAGCTTGAGTACATTTGGAATGACCTAAAGACAACTGGAGCAGCATTTGGGAGAATACTTTCAAAGAAGATTAGCAGAGAGGAGAAGAGAAGGCATAAGCTAGATGAATTGAAGGAGAAAAAGTAACAGGAGAAGAACACTTGTCTCTGTTTTCTGATTATAGCTACAGTGTTACCAACTGCCTCAAGTTCCATGCCCTCCTGCTGCTCTGCACTTTACCTCCAAATTGTGAGCTAAAATGAGCGTGACCTCCCTTAAGTTGCTTCTGCTCTAGTATTTAAGTACAGCAAGGAGAAGAAACATATGACCTTCATTTTCTTATGATTTTAAAAAATAACTTCCTGTATTTATGTAGATTTTTTTGGTGTTTTGTTTTCAATAAAGCAAGCTTCCATTTCAAATTTGTATACCATGATGACTCTTTAGTGTAGTTAAAGATAATTCATCTAGCTTCATATTTTCTGAATTTGTGGTTCCCAACACATTGAATGTGTCTATTCAGTTATGTTACATGAACAGTTCTTCAGGAACAGGGTTAGGGCTGACTTGGTTTTACCCTCTGTTCTGACACAAAGAACAGTAAAAATGGATAGGAAAAATGGAGAGGCCAGAATAAAGTGAACTCAAGTGTTTCAAAGTTGGAGAATTTTAGAAGCAAAAAGGAGCAAATAAATGTTGTCCAGGCTTAAAAATAAACAGAATAATTTAGAAAAAAGTTAAAATGTATTATTTTCCACTGTAGACAATTTTATGTAAAACTGACTCATAACTCTATTGTATTGAAAAGCATATATTCCTATGTTGAGTTTCTAAGCAACCACAAAAACTTAAAAATTGTTGAACCATTTATTATATTTTTCAGCATTAGTATTTCCTACCTTGACTATCCACTGATTTTCATTGTTTAGAAATTTTTTTTTAAGTTTATAAATTCCCATCACATCATCTCTCTTACTGTTTATCAAATTACCAGCTTTCTAATCTTTAAAAACATTTTTTCCATGAAATATATTTTGATCATGCTTTCTCCCTTTCCACCATCGCCCAGATCCTTCCCCATCTCCCTGTCCACCTAACATCATCTTTGTGTTTTCTCTCTCTGTCTCTGTCTCTGTCTCTGTCTCTGTCTCTGTCTCTGTCTCTGTCTCTGTCTCTGTCTCTGTCTCTGTCTCTCTCACAGAGCATCAATAACAATTAAAAAACACAGTCACCCAAAAATAAAATAAAACCTGAAATCAAAATGAACAAAAATCTATAAGATGAAAAATGCCCCGAAACAACAAAAGAAAAAATCTTTTATTCTTATTCTAAGTGTAAGTCTTGTGAACATATTTTCTTTAGAGATGAATCAGAAGATTGCAAGAGAAATCTGAATTTTATAAGCTGTAAATTGCTGCGAAACATTACTGAAACACCACTGGGTTGTACGAAAGGGAATGGGGACTGTTCAAAACGCAGTAGTGTTATGCTCAAGTCTCAGGGACCCCCAAGGACCGCTGAGGGAGGAACCAATTTCCATTCAAACACATAAGGGTCTTTAGTACGAGCTACAGAGCTCAGACTCTTATAGTCATCAGAAGTGAGTGCTTCAAGTCTAGGGGTTCGAGGTTGTTTACTGTGGTTACAGCAAGCCTGGGAATTTTTATGAGCCAGCAAGTTAATATTTTTATAATCTGCATTTCTGGCGTAATCTGGAGGAACCAAACATGAGGGCAAAACCACTTGACAAACAGGATGGCTAGGTTATCTATTTTTCGTACCTTGATCCTCCTGTTTTAGAGCCTGACTGGCTGTTGGTGGGGTGGATAGGGGGTTAGGGGGTAGGCATTGGGCATGGGTAGCGGGGGGTGGGGGTGGGGGGTAGGGATTGGGCATGGGTAGGGGGGTGGGGGGGCAGTGGGCAGGTTGCCAGAGGATTTTTGCTCAAGTGGACTTTGTGGTTTTCTTCCTGGAATTGGAGTTAGTTGGGCTTTACAGTAGAACATACCCATATCAGCTGTGGTCAGAAATTTTAAATAAGAAACTCTGGGTGTGTCTGTCAGTCTGTGTGTGTGTGTGTGTGTGTGTGTGTGTGTGTATGTGTAGAACCACAATTTTTTTTAATTGCCCAATTTTCTAAGCAGCACAATAAAATGTTTTCATTCTCTCTGTTCTTTCAGGATATGAGTTGCCTCATTGCCTCATTGCCTAGGTTATTCACACTCTATGTACAGCCCCAAGCACCAGCAAGACCCTGAATACTCAGACTGAGTGTGGTAGCCTTCAAGGAAATTACATCTCAGTTAGTAACAGCCCCAACACCGAGGGGTGTTGATGCCAGAAATTTTGATGTGTAAAAGTGATGACACAGGTTTTTTTTTTTTTTTGTAAGTAAAAAGGTAAACTTTGTTAACTTACTAAATAAGGAAAAAATTATACAAAAGTTGATAAAGTCTACAGTAAGAATAAGTCTTCTCTCTGTGAAATCTTTTTTTAAAAAGGGGAAATAAAAACAAATTTGAGCTAGTTTTGTCAAATTTTAAAAAGCAAAAGTGATGGCTTAAAGTCATAAATGTTTAATGACTGTTAAACATTTAGAGAGAATTCCTGTGGTATGTTTTAGTTGTGTACACTTCTTGGACTTCCTGTTGTCTACTGAAGATCAGGGAATGTACACTCATGAATAAAGAGGATGCTGCTGTAACATTAGGGTTTCCCAGTGTCTACTCAGGGTTTAGGCCACATCTTCATGAAGAGAGGATGCTAAGGATGCTGTGCTCTATATGTACTAGATGGATAAAGGGCTTACTTACTGTATTTTATGTATGCTTGAGAGTACACAAAATGAACATGATCACATGTTCCATTTCCAGAGCTGCAAGCAGGCTTTCCACTGGTGCTTGATGAACGACTTCTAAGGGTGGAAAATGAAGTGGTAGATCTAACCATTCGACTGTCAGAGACCTATGCATCAACTGGTAAAAAACATCCCTCAGAGAAGGAGCTTGCTATTACTTAATTAGCATCAGAATATTATAAGTGCATATTTTCATTTCATAACTGTATTTCAAATGAATTATGAAAGTAAACAGAAGTCACAGATGTAATGCTGGCTATAGATACTGTGAAATTAAGATGAGTTTGGCTGTATATAACAGAGCAGCAAGCAGTCTTCACCCTTGACACTGCCAGGTCTCTGTGAACTTGAAAAATGTTCCTGCTCTCAGGGAGACCTGGAGTGTAGATTCACTCATAAAAAGCCTATACCTCGTTAGAAAACAAACAGGCTTCTGGATAGAGGAAGAGGTGGGGAGGAACTTGGAGGATAAGAGGGAAGGGAGACCATAATCCGAATATATTATATAAGAAAAAAAATCTATTTTCAAAATAAGGAAAACGAAATCATAAAAAAGATGTGGTTTGTATTGTCTCAATACAAAGAATAACTCCAACTATTGCTGATTTTTAAAAAGTAAGCCCTATACCTAATTTAGATAAAATTTTTAATAATTTCTCAAAGAATTTGATGATGTTAGCCCAGATTTTTAAAAAATTTAGATTAAAATAAACTGGCCAGTGTGATTTTACAATTCCAGATACTGAGGTTTTTGTGGTAGGATTCTTTGGAACCAGGAAGGCAAAGTGGAAACAGAGAAGACATTTTGGTTTCTGGTCAGTATCATTCATCACTACTCAGAGCCCACCCACCCCCTATCAGCAAAAAGCATAAATGGAAACGATAAGAGCCTGGAAAAACCTGATAGCTCTTCTGCATGCTTGAGGTGGACACACACACACACACACACACACACACACACACACACACACACACACACTCACTCACACACACACAGAATTAACTAAGTTCTACCCTGCCATACAAGCTCCTTTTGTTTCACTAGCTGTATTACCTCTTAAAAAACCTTCTATAAAAGAACATCTATATAGTTATTTGTTGGGAGCTATTAAGACAACTCTTGATCTTTGAATTGGGCCTCTCCCCCCGAGAAGAAAAGGGGGTCAAAAGCGGGCCACCGACACACCGATTCCGAGAATGTTCCAGCCCTACCGATTCCAAGAATGTTCCAAACCTAAGCCATTGCCGATGTCCTGATCACACCCTGATACCAAGTTCCTGCTTCCCCGTGTACCTGCCAAAAGAAAGAATTTCTATTGCCCCCCCTCCCATAAGTACACCTTTTGCTTGTATTACCCTACCCCCCTCCCACTGATAAGTAACTGTACTTCCCTTTTGCTTGTGCATTTAAGCCTTGGACCTTTTTCAATAGATTCGGGGCTTTGATACATTCCAGAACGGTTTCCGTGTCGTTATTCATACAAGGCCCTCGTCTCTCTCTACCCCCCATTTGGTTCTTAGGAGGAGGTCCCCTCGTGACCCTCGAATAACTGGACCTGCTGGACGGGTCAGTTATTGGCAAGTCTACAGGTATAGATCTGTGACCAGACACAAGTTGCATTGATATGCAATACAAAAGTGACTGAATATGTTCATATTGCTGAAGCTTTATCTTGGATCATCTTTTCACAACATGCCTCATCATTTCTGCATCAACCTTCCCTGACCGTAGTCACATTTCACCTAGCTCTGAATTCCATCATCCAGGGGTGTCTCCCTGGGTCTGTATTGCAGTCCTCTTCCCTGTTGGCTTCACCTCTTTATTTTTTTTTCCCCACAATCTTGGGCCAATTCTCGTATTTTAGAATTACTCTGATGCCAGGGCATTGAAACCACAGGTCTATTTTCAGTTAACTGGGGGGAGCTCTCAAGTATATCTGGGTTACACTCAAGAATTCTTAAATTAGAGCATCTTGGATGTAGAATCCCAGTATGGAAACTATTTTAAGTTGTGCCATTTCGGCCCGATGTGGCCATACTCTTGCTGCTACACGATTAGGGTTACTAATGGAGGCTTAGGGAAGGGCAGGCGTTGTCCTCAGTTGTTTGTCCATTGATGGGTAGACACACTATGTTTCAACTGACAGTTCAAATCCAGGATTGCACAGATGGCCTTGGTTAAACTCTCTGAATCACAAAGAAGAGCACAAAGAAGTATTAAAGAGACCCATAGAGAAGATGAAGGTGATGGTGGTAGGAGAAAGATAAGAGAGAAAACACACTATATACATATTTTTATTTTTGACTAACAAATAATAATAAAAGATTTCTAAAAGTTGCCAGTTGCTATTTTGTTGTAAAGTTCAAATAGGGTTAAAATCGCTGGAGAGCAGATTTGTCTTCCAACTGCTGCCATGTTAGGCCCTATGTCTTTTTCCTTGGTCTGTCTTTCCTGGTCGTGTGTCATCACAGGAAAAGGGTTTATAGCAATAGCAGTCCTCAAAAAGGAGCTTTAGTTCTACTAAATAGATCCTGACTTCAGTCACAACAGGAGAAACAGAAGTTACCCCATGTGTTATGCCCTGTTTTAACTTGTTACATAGGTAACAAAATGATGTAGGGAGTTCAAGTTTGATTTAAATAAAATTATCTTCTCTATAAAGAATTTGCCAGGGACAGTTGAGAATTCAGGCAACTTTTCTAGATTTCACAAGAATCTGAAGTCTTTCCGTTAGGCTCTGGATAACCCTGATGGTTGGCTTGCCTTCTTCCTTTGGAATGGAAGGCGTTTGCATGCCTCCAGGCATGGCTGCTATGCCCAAGAAAATGGAGTTAAGCATTGAAGACTAAGAAGAAAATGCCCAATATTTTTGTTTGTTTGTTTCCTGTTTTTGCTTTTGTTTAATTTGTATTGTTTTGTTTTTGGAAAAAGGGGAAGACTGAACTTTGTTGAAAGATAGCCAGTTACCCTTTCAGAACTGTGTTAATGGTCACCTACAGTTCCAGGAAGCCAAGAGATTGGACACTTTAGCTAGACTCCTTGTCATAAGAGAAAGGAAAGAATGAGAGCAAGAGCAAGAGAGGAGGGGGAGAGAGGGGTGCTATTATAGAAGATGATTGGTTTGAGTTTCTCTCCATTTACAATAATGTCACCTGTGTGTGTGTGTGTCCTATGCTCCCTCTAATCCTACTCTGCTAGCTCTCTAAGACTTTTATGTGGGGGTGGACTCTGAGATCTCCATGGCCAGCAGAGTAACCAACCATTCAAGGGAGGAAATGAGGCAGTTCATTTCAACCCAGTTCAACACAACTCATTGCTGGTGTTGGTGCTAACATCATGAGTCTGACCAGGAGTAGAATATTTTAGGCACATTTAAAGCAGAGCACTATTTGGTGAATACTTTCCTGGTGATAATTAATTCCATGTATACAATACAGATTAAGTCATGAGTAAATCGCTATTCTTTGTGACGTACAAGTGACACCTTCCATAAACATAGGTTTTACAGATTGACAAGCTCGCATTAAGGGGCTGGGGAAGGATCCAGTCTTGGTCTTGGCCACTCAGATAGTGATAAAGGTCACATGCAATCCTTCCCTGCCTTTCTGAGTAGGAAACAGGTTATGCATCCGTCCTTTTGAAGGGGCAGCCTTGTGTGTTTAACATTCTTGATTCCTCTAATACTTCTCTGTAACTATAAGGATCCTTGTACTTTCTATCAATTTGTGTGTGTAGACTGATCCCTGTATCTCCAATATAAAGCTAACTTGATCTTGATGGGTGATCTTTTTGATGTATTTGGCTTGCTAGCATTTTATTGAGGATTTTTGCATCTATGTTCATCAGGGATATTAGCCTGTGATTTCCTTCCTTCCTTCCTTCCTTCCTTCCTTCCTTCCTTCCTTCCTTCCTTCCTTCCTTCTTCCTTCCGACATCTCTCCCTGCCTCCCTCTTTCTTTCTTTCTTTCTTTCTTTCTTTCTTTCTTTCTTTCTTTCTTTCTTTCTTTCTTTCTTTCTTTCTTTCTCTCTCTCTCTCTCTCTCTCTCTCTCTCTCTCTCTCTCTCTCTCTCTCTCTCTCTCTCTCTCCCTCTCTCCCTCCCTCCCTCCCTCCCTCCCTCCCTCCCTTCCTTCCTTCTTTCATTTTTATAGTGCCTTGACCTGGTTTTGATACTACAGAACCACTGGCTTCATAGAAGACGTTTAGAAGTTTACATGTGAAACTTGCACTTGTAACAATAGGACACTAGTAGTGTTGACAATGAAAGTGTTTGAAAAATAGAAATGCAAAAGCATTAGGGAAAATTCCCAGACAGAGGATACAAAGCACAAAGAAAGGAATGACACATTACTACATCATGCTGACCACATCTGTCTCCCTCGAGTGTCTTCTCTATTTTTATTAGGTAAAGACTACTTTTATGGAGCAGTCACGCTAAAACATAGCAGTATATGCACCATTCTGTAGACCTGACCATTGCTTCATCTTAGCATATTAAGAGCATCAATGAACAATCCTGTGAACTCTGGTTGGCACATAGCATTAGGTTATAGTCCCTCAGAGGACAAAAGAAATAGATACAAAGTTAAATTTCTAAAAACATAAGATTTTGGGTCTCCTGGGATTAATTTTATTTCTCAATTTCAGTTGTGTTCATTTTTTTTATCAAGTTTTAGTTTAGAAGCATTAAGCAAATATCACTTGATAAAATGGCCTTGAGGCTCCTTTTTAAAAGTTGTATCTTTTCCCAGAAAACCATGTCTTTGCAACAGAGGTCTTAGTGAGTGTCTTTCTTTTGTGTCTGTGCTCATTAGAATCAAAAGTGGAAGGGTTATAATGTAGCTAGGGACTAATAGGGTACCTCATTTTATAAGAAGTTTTATATTTCAGTTACTAAACCAATAACACAATGTTTATATATAATCTATATATACTTTTGACAATATTATTTCTACTGATCCAGAATTGCTTGATAATATTTCAAAATATAATTTATACTCTAATAAAGAATACACAATATATTCAAAAGAGGTTTTAATGACATTGAAAAAATAGAGTGATTTTTTTCACTTGTATAAAGTATATTTGTTGGCTCTTTCTGGAAAGACGTTATTTCTAAGACTTTCACTGGAACGATGATTATAATTGTTGCAATAAGATATTATCATTATTAAGTATAACTTGACTGTAAGGATTAATGTGGCAAAGGTGACTAATTTTCACCTCAAAATTGGATTCAGGACAGCAGTACACTGGAAAGGATAGTGTCTTGTCCTGCTTGTTTTAATCAATTGATATTTCTAGACCTTTTAGAGAAATAAGTGCCTTCTTTTAAAGTTCAAGTGTCCATTGACCACTTCTAAAGCAACTCCTAAGAGCTGATCTGAAGGTTAAATCTGAGCCGTGGATTGCTAAGTACTTTTGATTTTTAATCTATTACAGGAAGCTCAAACATGGTGAAGGAAACAGTCTTTGAACAGAAGTCACTAAGCCCTGCAGAATGCAATGGCAGACTTGGGCTTGGCTTTGTCACACTGCAAATACCTACTTGGAAGAAGTCACTGTAGTGGGAAACCCTGAGACATTCATCAGGTTGAGGGAGAGCCTCCGAGAACCCACTTGTGTTTTCTTACCGAACGTGTTTTTTATTTATTTATTTATTTATTTATTTATTTATTTATTTATTTATTTTTATGGTATAGACTAGAGTTTATTCAGGGCATGGGGAGGGGAGTTATGAAGGTAGTAGACGCAGAGAAATGGTGGGGGGAGAAGAGGGGAGGGGAGGAGAGGGGAGAGAGGGGAAGCAGAGGGGAGAGAAGGAAGGAGAGGGGAGAGAAGGGAGGAGAGGGGAGAGAAGGGAGGAGAGGGGAGAGGGGAGAGAGGGGAGAGGGAGGGGAGGCGAGGAGAGGGGAGGAGAGGGGAGGAGAGGAGAGGAGAGGGGAGGAGAGGAGAGGAGAGGGGAGGAGAGGGGAGGAGAGAGGAGGGGAGGAGAAAAGAAGAGGCCAACCATGAGCACTTGGAGAGAGAAGGGGGAAGGAGGTACTAGAGGACCGTGCGGGAACAAGAAGGCAAGAGCAAGAGAGAAGAGCTTATTTAATTTCTTATGAGGTTTTTATGAGAAATCATCTACTTCTCAAATCTTAAGAGTGCTGTGATTAAGCGTGGTAGTGGTAAATCACCTACAGTGTATATATAACGTTTACCCCAAGGGGATTCTTCTTATTTTTGAAACCTAGGCTACCCATTGGAACTATAAGGTGAGCTCACAGTACTGAAGGCATCACACACATGGGTTGTAAGATACAAAGGAGATAGGATGGCACTTAGCTGGAAACTTCTTCCATGTTGGCTTGCATTCAAATGCCAGGGCCTGCTGAGAGGGCCACTTTGGGAGAGAAGGCACCCCTGTTCTTGTTCAGCTTTGAGCTCTATGAAATGGAAGTTGTATCTGCAGGGCAAGATATGCAACATGCCCAAAGGTGACTTGACTGCAGTGGGGGGAACAACTCAAGCTGGCACTGTGATCCTAGCTACTGACGCAGGTCTGGGGAGAGCCTAGGCCTAGGTGCGAAAAAACTCACTAGTTGGGGTTCAGCTGAATGGACAAAGCAAGCAAACTGCTACACCTGTCGATAAAAACTGCTCCCAGGGGCTGGTGATATGGCTCAGTGGGTAAGAGCACCCGACTGCTCTTCCAAAGGTCCAGAGTTCAAATCCCAGAAACCACATGGTGGCTCACAACTATCTTGTAACGAGATCTGACTCCCTCTTCTGGAGTGTCAGAAGACAGCTACAGTGTACTTACATATAATAAATAAAAAACAAAAAACAAAAACAAAAAAAAAACTGTTCCCAGGCTTCAGCAGACAAACCTCCCACACACACAGAATGTCATAATGAAGTCCATTATTTTATCGATAATTTTAAAATTGACCTTATTAAAAATTTTTAATGGGTGGCACCGTACTGCTAACTGTGTTCTAGTTATTCTGAAACATGTCTCCAGCTATTTCCTTTTGCATCTATGACCACATAGTAACTTTTTAGTTTCCCTCCTGACTCAGGGGACTCTACCATTCTATTCTGCATTTTTTTTTTTTTTTAATTTTTAGCACTCTTGGCCTCTCGTACAAGTAGAATTATTCTTGTCATTTGTAATTGACTTCTTTCAATCAGTCCCCTCAAGTTTCAGTCATACTGAGGTATATCCTTTTAAACCAATATACACAGAATATATCAAGGGACCAATACATGTGATCAGGCTGTGAGTTGGGAGTGTCTAGGACATTGGAGTCAATGTGCGCTTTACAATTGCTTAATATTATTAACAATTGCCGATTATGTCACCATTAGCAGCTATGATGCCGATAACCACCCGGAATCTCATGAGGGAAGACTTAGTTTGCAAAGCTGGAATTGATACTCAGAAGTATCAAGTAAATGTCTAACCCTACTCCAAAACGCAGAAAGATACGCATAGGGTTACGGCTAGACTGAGGTAGGAAACAATCAGGAAAACACATCTTCATGAGAGTAAAACTTCATAGGAGCAGAGAAAGCAAAGCTTGAAGCTTGTTTTAATACTCCATCAATCTTATGCCTCTAAAAGAAGCAGTTCAGATTTTATTCCTAAGAACGGACTTAGCTGATAAGTCCTTGGAGTTAAAGCTGTCACCTGACGAGACCTGGGGAATCTTGCCTAAAGGCTGAGCTGGTCCAGTGTAGCACGGATAAGAAAGACAGCATGAACTACATGGATCTCTCAGGAAGCATGCCGCACCTCTACAGGAAAGTGGCATGAGTTATTGTTCTCCTTATGTAGGAACAAACAAAACAAAAACCATCGTCTTAAGGGTATTATGTGGAAATGACAGAACGCTGCTCTCCTTGTGTGCCTGAGCAGCTCAGACTACATCTGGCAGCAGGTAGCAGCAGTAGACATACATCTTCATGTGAGTAATGACGTGTGAAAAAAGTGATGCAGAGAAAAGGGAGGTTCTATGATTAATAAAGAAATTAAATACCCATAGGACATCTTTCATAAATTCTTCTATACTGTTGTTAACTTTCTTTTTTAGGCTATTTATATGACATGTTGTACTAAAAGCAGAATACTTATTTAAAACAATAAATTGGGAGTTAGGGAAGCAGAAACCGGCCTGAGTAGGGCCACAGGCCTCATCCGGCCGGATCAGCACCAGGGGAGCTAGAGCGCAGGGTCGGCTGACACCCGCCAGCTACCCACGACCCCCGCCACAGGATTTTGAGACTGCTGGTGAGTGGAACACAGCTTCTGCTCCAGTCCAATCACGCGGGACATGAGACTGCTCTGGTTGGGGAGAGAGAAATCCAGCCTACATAGGGCCACAAGCCTCTTCCGGTCAGAAAAGCACCTGGGTAGCTAGGGCCCAGGGTCAGCTGACACTTGCCAGCTACCCACAACACCCGCCACAGGATCTTAAGACTTCTGGAGAGTGGAACACAGCTTCTGCTCCAATCCAATTGCGCGGGACCTGAGACTGCATTAGTTAGGGAAGCAGAAAACCGGCCTGAGTAGGACCACAGGCCTCTTCCTGCTGGACTAGCACCGGGGTACCGCCAGCTACCCACGACCCCAGCCACAGGATTTTGAGACTGCTGGTGAGTGGAACACAGCTTCTGCTCCAATCTTTAAACAGTGACAACGACAACAACTAACCCCAGAGATTACCAGATGGCGAAAGGTAAACGTAATAATCTTACTAACAGAAACCAAGACCACTCACCATCATCAGAACCCAGCACTCCCACTTCGCCCAGTCCAGGGCACCCCAACACACCGGAAAAGCTAGACACGGATCTAAAAGCATATCTCCTGATGATGATAGAGGACTTCAAGAAGGACTTTAATAACACACTTAAAGAAATACAGAGGAACGCTGGTAAACAGGTAGAAGACAATAAAGAGGAAGTACAAAAATGCCTTAAAGAATTGCAGGAGAACACTGCTAAAGAGTTACAAATCCTTAAAGAAAAACAGGATAACATAATCAAACAGGTAGAAGTCCTTAATGAAAAACAGGAAAACACATCCAAACAGATGATGGAAATGAACAAAACCATACTAGACCTAAAAAGGGAAGTAGACACAATAAAGAAAACCCAAAATGAGGCAAAACTGGAGATAGAAACCCTAGGAAAGAAATCTGGAACCATAGATACCAGCATAAGCAACAGAATACAAGAGATGGAAGAGAGAATCTCAGGTGCAGAAGATTCCATAGAGAACATCGGCACAACAATCAAGGAAAATGTAAAATGCAAAAAGATCCTAACTCAAAACATCCAAGAAATACAGGACACAATGAGAAGACCAAACCTACGGATAATAGGAGTGGATGAGAATGAAGATTTTCAACTCAAAGGACCAGCAAACATCTTCAACAAAATTATAGAAGAAAACTTCCCAAATCTAAAGAAAGAGATGCCCATGAACATACAAGAAGCCTACAGAACTCCAAATAGACTGGACCAGAAAAGAAATACCTCCCGACACATTATAATCAGAACAACAAATGCTCTAAATAAAGATAGAATACTAAAAGCAGTAAGAGAAAAAGGCCAAGTAACATATAAAGGCAAGCCTATCAGAATTACACCAGATTTTTCACCAGAGACTATGAGAGCCAGAAGATCCTGGACGGATGTTATACAGACACTAAAAGAACACAAATTCCAGCCCAGGCTACTATACCCAGCCAAACTCTCAATTAACATAGATGGAGAAACCAAAGTATTCCACGACAAAACCAAATTCACACATTATCTCTCCACGAATCCAGCCCTTCAAAGGATAATAACAGAAAAAAACCAATACAAGGACAGGAACCACGCCCTAGAAACAACAAGAAGGTAATCCCTCAACAAACCTAAAAGAAGACAGCCACAAGAACAGAATGCCAACTTTAACAACAAAAATAACAGGAAACAACAATTACTTTTCCTTAATATCTCTTAATATCAATGGACTCAACTCCCCGATAAAAAGACATAGACTAACAAACTGGCTACACAAACAAGACCCAACATTTTGCTGCTTACAGGAAACTCATCTCAGAGAAAAAGATAGACACTACCTCAGAATGAAAGGCTGGAAAACAATTTTCCAAGCAAATGGTATGAAGAAACAAGCTGGAGTAGCCATTCTAATATCTGATAAGATTGACTTCCAACCCAAAGTCATCAAAAAAGACAGGGAGGGACACTTCATACTCATCAAAGGTAAAATCCTCCAAGAGGAACTATCAATCCTGAATAGCTATGCTCCAAATACAAAGGCAGCCACATTCATTAAAGAAACTTTAGTAAATCTCAAAGCACACATTGCACCTCATACAATAATAGTGGGAGACTTCAACACACCACTTTCACCAATGGACAGATCATGGAAACAGAAACTAAACAGGGACACAGAGAAACTAAGAGAAATTATGAATCAAATGGATCTGGCAGATATCTACAGAACATTCTATCCTAAAACAAAAGGATATACCTTCTTCTCAGCACCTCATAGTACCTTTTCCAAAATTGACCACATAATTGGTCACAAAACAGGCCTCAACAGATACAAAAATATTGAAATTGTCCCATGCATCCTATCAGATCACCATGGACTAAGGCTGATTTTCAATAACAAAATAAATAATAGAAAGCCAACATTCACGTGGAAACTGAACAACACTCTTCTCAATGATACCTTGGTCAAGGAAGGAATAAAGAAAGAAATTAAGGACTTTTTAGAGTTCAATGAAAATGAAGCCACAACATACCCAAACTTATGGGACGCAATGAAAGCATTTCTAAGAGGAAAACTCATAGCTCTGAGTGCCTCCAAAAGGAAACTAGAGAGAGCACACATTAGCAGCTTGACAACATACCTAAAAGCACTAGAACAAAAGGAAGCAAATTCGCCCAAGAGGAGTAGACGGCAGGAAATAATCAGACTCAGGGGCGAAATCAACCAAGTGGAAACAAGAAAAACTATTCAAAGAATCAACCAATCAAGGAGCTGGTTCTTTGAGAAAATCAACAAGATAGATAAACCCTTAGCCAGACTCACTAGAGGGCACAGGGAAAGCATCCTAATTAACAAAATCAGAAATGAAAAAGGAGACATAACAACAGATCCTGAAGACATCCAAAACACCATCAGATCCTTCTACCAAAGGCTATACTCAACAAAACTGGAGAACCTGGATGAAATGGAGAAGTTCCTAGACAGATACCAGGTACCAAAGTTGAATCAAGATCAGGTTAATGATCTAAACAGCCCTATATCCCCCAAAGAAATAGAAGCAGTCATTAATAGTCTCCCAACTAAAAAAAGCCCAGGACCAGATGGGCTTAGTGCAGAGTTCTATCAGACCTTCAAAGAAGATCTAATCCCAGTTCTTCACAAACTATTCCACAAAATAGAAACAGAAGGTACTTTACCCAACTCATTCTATGAAGCCACAATTACTCTGATACCCAAACCACAAAAAGACCCAACAAAGATAGAAAACTTCAGACCAATATCCCTTATGAATATTGAAGCAAAAATCCTCAATAAAGTTCTTGCTAACCGAATCCAAGAACACATCAAAACAATCATCCATCCTGACCAAGTAGGTTTCATGCCAGGGATGCAGGGATGGTTCAATATACGGAAATCCATCAACATAATCCAGTATATAAACAAACTCAAAGACAAAAACCACATGGTCATCTCCTTAGATGCGGAAAAAGCATTTGACAAGATCCAACACCCATTCATGATAAAAGTCTTGGAAAGATCAGGAATTCAAGGCCCATACCTAAACATGATAAAAGCAATCTACAGCAAACCAGTAGCCAACATCAAAGTAAATGGTGAGAAGCTTGAAGCAATCCCTCTAAAATCAGGGACTAGACAAGGCTGTCCACTTTCTCCATACCTATTCAACATTGTACTTGAAGTCCTAGCCAGAGCAATTCGACAACAAAAGGAGATCAAAGGGATACAAATTGGAAAAGATGAAGTCAAAATATCACTCTTTGCAGATGATATGATAGTATATATAAGTGACCCTAAAAATTCCACCAGAGAACTCCTAAGCCTGATAAACAGCTTCGGTGAAGTAGCTGGATATAAAATTAACTCAAACAAATCAATGGCCTTTCTCTACACAAAGAATAAACAGGCTGAGAAAGAAATTAGGGAAACAACACCCTTCTCAATAGTCACAAATAATATTAAATATCTTGGCGTGACTCTAACTAAGGAAGTGAAAGATCTGTATAATAAAAACTTCAAGTCTCTGAAGAAAGAAATTATAGAAGATCTCAGAAAATGGAAAGATCTCCCATGCTCATGGATTGGCAGGATCAACATTGTAAAAATGGCTATCTTGCCAAAAGCAATCTACAGATTCAATGCAATCCCCATCAAAATTCCAAATCAATTCTTCAACGAATTAGAAAGTGCAATCTGCAAATTCATCTGGAATAACAAAAAACCTAGGATAGCAAAAACTCTTCTCAAGGATAAAAGAACCTCTGGTGGAATCACCATGCCGGACCTAAAGCTCTACTACAGAGCAATTGTGATAAAAACTGCATGGTACTGGTATAGTGACAGACAAATAGACCAATGGAATAGAATTGAAGACCCAGAAATGAACCCACACACCTATGGTCACTTGATCTTCCACAAGGGAGCTAAAAACATCCAGTGGAAGAAAGACAGCATTTTCAACAAATGGTGCTGGCACAACTGGTTGTTAACATGTAGAAGAATGCGAATCGATCCATTCCTATCTCCTTGTACTAAGGTCAAGTCTAAGTGGATCAAGGAACTTCACATAAAACCAAAGACACTGAAACTTATAGAGGAGAAAGTGGGGAAAAGCCTTGAAGATATGGGCACAGGGGAAAAATTCCTGAATAGAACAGTAATGGCTTGTGCTGTAAGATCGAGAATTGACAAGTGGGACCTCATGAAACTACAAAGCTTCTGCAAGGCTAAAGACACCATCAATAAGACAAAAAAACCACCAACAGATTGGGAAAGGATCTTCACCTATCCTAAATCAGATAAGGGACTAATATCCAATATATATAAAGAACTCAAGAAGGTGGACTCCAGAAAGTCAAATAACCCCATTAAAAAATGGGGCTCAGAACTGAACAAAGAATTCTCACCTGAGGAATACCGAATGGCAGAGAAGCACCTGAAAAAATGTTCAACATCCTTAATCATCAGGGAAATGCAAATCAAAACAACCCTGAGATTCCACCTCACACCAGTCAGAATGGCTAAGATAAAAAATTCAGGTGACAGCAGATGCTGGCGAGGATGTGGAGAAAGAGGAACACCTCTCCATTGTTGGTGGGATTGCAAGCTTGTACAACCACTCTGGAAATCAGTCTGGCGGTTCCTCAGAAAATTGGACATAGTACTACTGGAGGATCCAGCAATACCTCTCCTGGGCATATATCCAGAAGATGTCCCAACCGGTAAAAAGGACACATGCTCCACTATGTTCATAGCAGCCCTATTTATAATAGCCAGAAGCTGGAAAGAACCCAGATGTCCCTCAACAGAGGAATGGATACAGAAATTATGGTACATTTACACAATGGAGTACTACTCAGCTATTAAAAAGAATGAATTTATGAAATTCCTAGCCAAATGGATGGACCTGGAGGGCATCATCTTGAGTGAAGTAACACAATCACAAAAGAACTCACACAATATGTATTCACTGATAAGTGGATATTAGCCCAAAACTTAGGATACCCAAGATATAAGATACAATTTGCTAAAGGCATGAAACTCAAGAAGAATGAAGACCAAAGTGTGGACACTGTGCACCTTCTTAGAATTGGGAACAAAACACCCAGGGAAGGAGTTACAGAGACAAAGTTCGTAGCTGTGATGAAAGGATGGACCATTTAGAGACTACTGTATCCAGGGATCCATCCCATAATCAGCTTCTAAACGCTGACACCATTGCATACACTAGCAAGATTTTGCTGAAAGGACCCAAATATAGCTGTCTCTTGTGAGACGATGCCGGGGCCTAGCAAACACAGGAGTGGATGTTCACAGTCAGCTATTGGATGTATCACAGGGCTCCCAATGGAGAAGCTAGAGAAAGTACCCAAGGAGCTAAAGGGATCTGCAACCCTATTGTTGGAACAACATGATGTACTAACCAGAACCCCGGAGCTCTTGTCTCTAGCTGCATATGTATCGAAAGATGGCCTAGTCGGCCATCAATGGAAAGAGAGGCCCATTGGACTTGCAAACTTTATATGCCCCAATATAGGGGAATGCCAGGGCCAAAAGAATGGGAATGGGTGGGTAGGGAAGTGGGGGGCGCTATGGGGGACTTTTGGGATAGCATTGGAAATGTAATTGAGGAAAATATGTAATAAAAATATTAAAAATTAAAAAAAAAACAATAAATTGGTTTATAGTCTTATTACTTTCTTCTACCTGTGGCTTTCAAATTGAGTTCCATTCATATCTAGAATAATAATATTTAGAATAATCTAAAACAGCTATATCTGTCAGTTTACAAATATCTTACTTTCATTTTGAAGAGAATGCTAAGTGTAGGCCAAGCAGACAGAACATTAAAGCCAAGAATTTCTTCTCTTACTTCCCAATGAGTAGAGCCACAGTGCAAGCCCAGTCTTATGTATTAAAAATATAAAATAAATATGCCATTTCTAGTTAGTTACTTCTCTTGGGTAACCAGAATAACTCATATTGTATGCTGTTTAGATTTCCCAGGCATATTTTATTATGTATCATATGTTTAAAGAAACTTGCACCATAAGGACATATTTTTTTTCCACTATATTTTTCACAGATGAAAGGATTGTACTGAGGTTAAGGTACCTACCTGACTTATCAAAAATGAACAGAAAGCAAGTGGTAAGCCCAAGTCTTCCCCTGGAAGCCTCAGCTCCTTTCACCCTGTCATTCTGCTGGTCTGGATAGTAGGATGTATAGGAAGAATCTGGTGAAATAAGTCTGACAAGGGTGAATACAGACTTTAAAAAACATGGATGTTTTGTGAGAAAAGAAGCCTTATCTTTAAAGTTTTAAATAAATCCCTTATTTTTACTTTTTTTATTTTCTTAGTCTTTATGTTTTTGTGCTAGAGATTGAGACCTGGGCTTTTTGGTGAGTTCTTGCATTTAGTTTGAGAGTATTTTATTGAAATTTTTTTCATTCATGTTCATAGAAAAATTGGTCTGTAATTGTCTTTCTTTGTTAGATGTTTATATGCTTCGAGTATCAGGATGACTATGGCCTCATAAAATGAATTTGGCCATGTTCCTTGTGTTTCTGGGTTATAGAATAATTTGAGTAGTATTAGTATTGCAACTAACTCTTCTTTGAAATCTTTCAAATTCTACACTAAAACCATTTGTCCAATCCCTCCTTTTGTGAAACTTTTATTGACTGCTTCTATCTCACTAGGTGTTATAGGTCTTTTTAAATTGCTGGTCTGATCTTCGTTTAACTTTGGTAAGTGGTATCTATTTAGAAAATTATCTATTTCTTTAAGATCTTCCATTTTTAAAAGTATGTCTTTATGATTCTCTATATTTCTTCAGTATCTGTTATTTTCCCCTTTACATTTTTGATTTTGTTCATTTGTATACTCTTCATCTTTTGTTTAATTTGGATAAGGGCTTGTTGATATTCTTGATTTTCTCAAAGAACCAACTCCTGGTGTCTTAGGGTTTTACTGCTGTGAACAGACACCATGACCAAGGCACGTCTTACAAAGGATACCATTTAATTGGGGATGGCTTACAGGTTCAGAGGTTCAGTCTGTCATTAAGGTGGGAGCAGGGCAGCATCTAGGCAGGTATGATGCAGAGCTGAGAGTTCTACAACTTCATCTGAAGGCTGCTAGTGGAAGACTGACTTCCAGGCAGTTAGGATGAGAGTCTTAAACCCACTCCCGCAGTGACACACCTACTACAACAAGACAACATCTGCTCCAACAAGGCCACACCTCCAAATAGTGCCACTCCCTGGGCCAAGCATATACAAACCATCATACTTGGTTTCATTGATTCTTTGTATTGTTCTCTTTGTTTCTATTTATTTGATTTCAACACTAAGTTTGCTTATTCCTTGTCTTCTAGTCCTTTTGGGTGTGATGTCTTCCTTTTGTTCTAGAGTTTTCAGACATGCTCTTAAGTTGCCAGTATGAGATCTCTCCATCTATTTTATATAGGTGTTTAGTGCTATAAACTTGCCCCTTAGAGCTGTTTTCATTGTGTGCCATAAGTTTGGGTGTATCATGCATTCATTTTCATTCAATTCAAGAAAGAATTTATTATTATTTATGTCTTGACCCATTTTTCATTTAAAAAAAAGAGTTGTTCCATTTCTATGAGTTTGTACATTTTCTGTTGCGTCTATTAATGTTGATAACCAGCTTTAATCTGTGGTGGTCTGATAGGATGAAGGGAGTTTATTTTGATTTTCTTGTATCTTTTGAGACTTGCTTTGTGCCAGTCAACTTGGAGATAGTACAAAATGGTACTGAGAAGAAGGTATATTCTTTTGTGTTTGGATAAACTGTTCAGTAAATATCTATTAGGTCCATTTGTTTTATAACATCTATCAGGTCTATCCTTTCTCTGTTTAGTTTTTGTCTGGATGCCCTGTCCATTGAATATTCGGTATTGAAGTCTCCCAGTGTCGGTGTGTGAGAGATACTATGTGATTTTAGCTGTACTAGGGTTTCTTTTGGGGATGCCCCTGTGTTTGGGGCATAAATGTTAAGAAATGAAGTGTCTTCATGGTGGCTTTCCTTTGATAAGAACATGGTGTCCTTCCTTATTTTTTTCTGATTAGTATTGGTTTGAAGTCTATTTTATTGGATATTAAGATGGCGAAACCAGTTGGTTTCTTAGGTCTCTTTGCTTGTAATATCTTTTTGCAACCTTTCATTTTGAGGTAATGTTTATTTTTGATGTTGAGGAGTATGTCTTGAATGTAGCAAACAGATGGGTCATATTTTTGAATGCATTCTGTAAGTCTGGGCCTTTTTATTGGTACCATTGATATTGAGAGATATCAATGACCACTGATTATTGACTCCTGTTTTTTTGTTTTTGTTGTCGTCGTTGGTGGTGGTAGTGAGCATGTGTGTGTGTATGCACACACATGCATGCACACACATGCATGCACACAAGCACAGACATGTGCTGCTTCCTTTGATTTTGGTGGTCTGAGATTATTTATGCCCTGTGTTTACATGGTTGTAGTTAATATCCATAGGTTGGAGTTTTCCTCCTAGCAGCCTGTATAATGGTGGCTTCTGTGCCTTTATAGTCATCTCCTTAGGTGAGGACTTTTTCCTCTATGATTTTCTTCTATGATTTTGTTCAAAATATGTTCTATGCCTTTGAGCATATCTCTTTCTTTGATTTCTAGTATGTATAGATTCAGTCTTTTCATAGTGTCCCAGATTTCGTAAATATATATTTTTGATGTCAGTATTACATTTTCTTTGACCCATATATCCACTTTTAAACTGTATCTTCAATTCCTGAAGTTCTTTTTTCCATCTCTTGCATTCTGTTGGTGAAGCTTGTCTCTGTCGTTTTCATTTGAATTCCCAAATTTTTAGTTTCCCGTATAACTAAAATCCTGTATTTGGGGATTCTTCATCAATTCTACTTCTGTCTTCAGGTCTGGAAGAGTTTTATTTGTTTCATACACTCCTTTTTTCTATTTTTTAAATGAATTTCTTTAAGGGATTTATTCTTTTACTTACATTAGTTCACTGATCTTACATCCCTTCCTTCCTCTCCTCCCAGTCATTCATTCCTCTTTAAGGGTCTCTATCATCTTTATATAGACTATCTTTAGGTATTTTTCTTGTATTTCATCTCTGTTGGAATATCCAATGCCTGCTTTGCCTGCTGTGGTAGTGTTGTTGGGCTGCACTTGGGAAATATTGTCGTCACTGTTATTGATGGTGTGTTTACATTGATGTTTATGCATCTGGGACTGGGTGATGACATCTGGTTTTATCTCTGTTAGGTTAGTGGTTTGTTCCTTGTTTTTTCCTTCTTCTCTGGACTTCAGGAAAGTGTGATGGCTGTGTACTACCTGGTAGGAAATTTGCTGTGGGCCTGTTTTTCTAGCCTGCTCAACTGGTGTTTTCCCAGGGATTGCCTGCTGTTGTTGGAGGCTAGGATAATGGGATTAGTTAGGGGAAGGAAATATCTTTGTGATCCATTGAGGATAAAATCATAAAAGGAAAGGGAGACCAGCAGTTTTTTTGTTTGTTTTTGTTGTTGTTACAGATCTGGGGATGATACTGGGGGCACTGGATCTGCAATAGCAGGAGAGATATGAATGTGCCATCAGCCTACTTTTTACCCTGGCAGGAGTGGCTATACTCTAAAAAGACATTCATAAGCTGGAGAGATTTCTCAGTTGATAAAATGTTTGCTTTTGTAAGCTTGGTGACTTGAGTTCAATCCTCAGAACTCGTATAGCATAAAGTCAGTGGGGAGAAGAATAGGGGAAGCCCTGGGCAGGTATAAGGGAAGTAACCAGTAGAAGTGTCCAAGATCCACTGTATGCATGTGTGTATGAAAATCTGAAGAGTGAAACACTTATTTTAGAAAAGCCAGGATTGGTGCAGTCTTATGGTTGTTCCAGTACTAGGGAAGAGGAAACAGATGGATTCTAGGAGCTCTTTGGCCAGGCACTTGAGCCAAATGACCTTGTGCTAGGTAAAAGTGAGAGACGCATTCTCAGAAAGCAAGTAGATGACACCCAAAGAATGGCACTTGGGACTTAAGTTTGACCTCCAGTCTCCATACACAGACACACACAGGCATACCCTATCTCATAAAAACAGACACGATACCATACAGGTATTCACTCATACTATTTTCTTTACATTTTTCAACATTGATAAAAATCATAAATATTTATAATATTTAATGAGATGTTCTGATATATCAATTTTGCTGGTTGAGTTTTGTCAGTCTCATGTAAACCAAGACATCTCAGAAGATGCAACCTTAATTGATAAGACTGTCCTATAGTCAAGTCTGGGAGACATTGTCTTAATGGATGATTGATAAGGGAGTTCCCAATCCACTTGGAGTGGGGCCACCCCTAGGCAGGTGGTAATGGGTTCTAAAAGAAAGCAAAGTGAATAACCTACGAGGAACACACTAACAAACAGAATTCTTCGGTGTTCTCTGCTTCAGTTCTTGAGTCCAGGTTTCTGGCCAGACTTCTTTCAGTGAAGGTTTGTGACCTGACATTTGTAAGATAACATAAACCCTTCCTTTCTAAGTTGTTTTTGGTCATGATGCTTTTTTTTTTTTCCCACAGCAATAGAATCTTAACCAAGACACCTCTGTGAAATGCAGTGATTGAATCACACTAATTAGCATATTTATCCCCCTTTCCTACTTATGTTTATGATGAAGATATTCAAAATTTATTATTTTACAACTGATAATTCTAATTTATTATTCTGAGACCGATGCTATTATGCTTGCCTCTGGTTTGTTTTCCTAAGTTGCACCAAGTCCCTTCTAGATTTTCATGCTCATGTCTTAGATTTTATTATATTTCCGTTCCTCCAGACCACATCAATATTCTCTTTCTGTGTGTCTTTCTCTTTTTAATACAAGTGAAGACAGGCCACTGTAGGCCGCAGAAAAGGGAGCACTTCTTCAAGTACTTCAGATCAAAATAATTTTCTCAATAACAGGAGAAGGTCATTTTGTAAAAATGAGGGTTTATGTGGAAGGGTGACAGAAAATCCATTCTTTTTTGTTAACTTCTAACAATAAACATCAAATAGAAAGGAACCCTATTTTTATTTGAATGCTGTTTCCTGAGGATGAAAAGAGAAAATAAATGATGGCCATTTAATAAATTTGATTTGATATATTGTTGAGAAAATTGTTCGAGGACAGCAGTAGATGAGCGTTGGAAAAGTCTGAACAATACAACCGAGGTTTATCGACAGCATGGTTTCTCATAATCTAAAATTATCTAATCATAACTCTTCTTGGAAAGGGCATTGCTCCTTGGGTGTCTGCTCACCTCTTCTCAAGCAGAACCTGTAAAGAGCGGATCAGTGATGCCTCAGAGCCACACGTAGGCATTATGGGTAAGAGATGAATAGGGTAAGGACTGTTGGTGTGCATTTAATCCCATTTCTCATATTCTTTCATGGTTTATCAGATTTCAGATAAAACATGCTTCTGACTAGAGAATGATAAAAAGGATGCAGTCTGTTTGCAAGAAAAACTTGATCGTCGAGATCCATGATAATGACATCTCAAGAATCAAAAGCTAGCTGAGAGATTCTGAAACAAAGGAGGAAGAACAGTCTCCCTTCATGCTATCTCATAGAACCTCAGTGAGGAATGTGATCCAGCTCAGGATAGCTCTTCTTGGCACTCCTCACTGCAACAGGGGCCTTGTCCTAGTCTATCAGTCTATCACTTTTTCATGACAAATGGGTCCCTTCACAAACTCACTATGACCTAAACCCATAGTATATCCCACAGAGTAATTATCAATAAATTTCCACATTTTAAAAAAGACCATTACCACTTAAGCAATTTCAAACCTCTAGTTGATGTTAAACTGAATACACTCCTCCACTTACCCTGCTATTTTAATGTTTGAATAATGCCCTGGAATTTTATTCTCTATTATTTTGACCTGCGGCATGAGGTACTCAGTAGTACAAACATTACTCTTAAGGATACTATCTAACTGGAGAAAATCCCTGTCAATACATACTTACCAAACAGTACCATAACAGAAAAATATACTCAACTTAATGGGAGATGGAAAGAGGGAAATATTTGCTACTACCTGACAAAAGATTGCTCTACAGATATCACAGACCTGGAAGACATGGAAGTTATGCCAAGGGTATGAGTATTCACCAAGATACCAGTAAACAGCAGAGCAAGCAAGGAAAAGACAGTAGTAAAAATAATCTTATGGCTAGAAATGCCAATGTAAAATACTAACTCTACAAAACAAAGGGAAAAGGGGGGGGGGAGAAAAAAAGAAAGCAATCTGTTTTATACATTCAGAGCACAGATTTAAGTTACCCTGAATAATATGCTGAAATAGCAAAAAAAAAAAAAAAAAAAAAAAAAAGACTTAGCTATGTGAACTTTCATAGACAGAGAGTGAAGAAGCTGATAAATCAGTGCACTCAACAAAGCAATTGTTGGGGCATTGGAAAACAAGCTACAGCATGGTACGGGCATCCTCTCTATAGGTTATAGGGATAATTCCGTAAGGATTCTTAGCTTTTGGGTTTGTGAAAGCTACTCATCTGCTAAACTTAAAAATGCATCCTAAAGGCTTAACAAATAAATCCAAAGACAATTTGGCCAGATATAGTAGTTCAAAGAAAATAATATTTTTTGAAAGGCCTTAAGGAGGCAGGTTTAGTAATTGTTGGCTCCCGGAGTTATTCATTTTTCTCTTTGTTGTGACAAAATATCTCGGAAATAAACAAAGACAAAAAAATTTTGGGAAAGAAAGGTTTTAGATTGGCTCATAGTTTGAGGGTAAAGTCCATCGTGAGAGCGAAGGCCCAGCTGCCGAGGTGTGAGGTAGCTGCTCACATGACCATCACATGACATTGGCAGTCAGCCGCAGAGATGGGTGTCCCCTTGTCCGTCTATTTCCACCTCACTTAAGCATCTCTCCAAACACCTCACGGGCAGAGCCAGAAGGCTGTTTGTCTTAGATTGTTGCGTATAGTTTTGTGCTCCCTGCCTTTGCTCCGGGAAGTGACCACGTCACCATTCCCCTCCTGGCTTCCTTTGAATCCTCAAAAAAAGGACACATGTACATTTGTTCGATTTCAAAGTGCCTTCTTGGTTCAATTGCTGGCCGCTATTATTTCCCTCCTGGAAAATCATGTCCTTATCAATTTCTTATTTCTGCCTCTCCCACCTGCCCTAAACTTCAGTGGCTAGTCCCAACTAGCCCCTGACAAATATCCCTGACCCCACGCCGGTAATAGTGGCCACAGGCCCCAACTCCTTCTGAGACCTCACATGGTTGCCGGGTTCTCCTCTCTCCAAAGCATGGTGAACCCGTTCTCAACTACATGCAACATAGATGACTCTATATCCTGCTAAGTTTCAATCAAGAGGAAATGTCTACAGTGTATTGTCAGTCAGGTCACCCAGACGCTGATAAAATATGCAGTGGCATTTTTGCTTCTTTTATCTTATTTCTATGCCCACATCTTCACATAAGCACATTGTAAGCTTCTAAAGATTCAGACCCACATCAACTCCTTAGAGTTCTCAGGAAAGCCATCCAGGGTAGGAGTGTTGATGTACAGACCAGAAACACACATTACAAAAGGAAATCTATTTCATAAGGAGTCAAAATTTTAAAAGATTTTCAGTAATAATATTTTTTTTTCTTGAGTAACTCTGTACAATAAGAACTTCAGGAATATTATACTTCACAAAAATTACAGCTAATTGCTACTGTGTGAAGAGACACCGTGACCAGGGCAACTCTTAAAAGGTAAAACATTTAACTGGGGATGGCTTAGATTTTCAGAGTTTTAGTCCATTATTATCAAATCGGGAGGCATGGCAGCATCCAAGCAGACATGGTGCTGGAAAGCTGAGAGTTCTACATCTGGATTCTCAGGCAGCAGGAAAAGAAAGTGAGCCACTGGGCCTGGCTTGAGCGACGAAGATCTCAAAGTCTATCTCCAGTGAGATCCTCCTTCAATGAGGCCACACCCACTCTATCAAGGCCACATCTCCAACAGTCCCTATGAACCTAAATGGACTATTTTCATTCAAACCATCACACTAACCGAAGAGGTCATCTGTGATGGCACACTGTAGTTCACCAGTGAAGTAACATAGGGAAACGATGAAGCTCTTCAGCCACCTCTTCTCAGGAATAAATGCATGGCTTCCTCCATGTTTTAGGGCTTTATTCCTGCACAAACATATGACCAAGAAGCAAGTTGGGGAGTAAAGGGTTTATTCGGCTTACATTTCCATACTGCTGTTCATCACCAAAGGATGCAGGACTGGAACTCAAGCAGTTCAGAAAGCAGGAGCTGATGCACAAGCCATGGAGGGATGTTCTCTACTGGCTTGCTTCCCTTGGCTTGCTCAGCCTGCTCTCTTGAAACAAGACTACCAGCCCAGAGATGGCACCACCCACAAGGGGTCTTTCCCCCTTGATCATTAATTGAGAAAATGCCTTACAGTTGTATCTCATGGAGGCATTTCCTCAACTGAAGCTCCTTTCTCTGTGATAACTCCAGCTGAGTCAAGTTGAAACTCCAGCTGTGTCAAGTTAGCACAAAACTAGCCAGTACACTCCATCACGGATATAAATCCACACTAACCCTTAATTTCTATGCCTGAATGCTGTTGGTTTTCCTTCTAGCGTGTCTCAGTGGCCAAGGAAAACAGCCTTAGAGAAAGAGAAGAACCCTTTCTGATGTTTACAGAAATGTGTGCAATCAATGCTTTTCTATATCACATGCCCTTAGATGATGTTTCCTAATACTGTGATTTGGGCCAATAAGATGGTTCATCAGGAAACGTGCCCTCTGCGAATTCTGATGACCTGAGTTGGATCTCTGGAGCACAAAAGATGGAGAGAAAAAACAGACTCCCTCTTCCTCTGACCTGGGCATGGCAATCAGTTCCCTCAAGTAAGAAAAAAAAAATTAAAGTAATTTGTTTGTTATTGCTATTCATTCATTGATTCATTCAAATGATCCATGCAAGTACATTCACTAAACATGAACAATATTTTTCCATATTCCCTCCTCATTGCCAATACATTAACAGTGAATTGAAAGGAGTGAAGAAAAACAAAATTATTATTATTTCTTCTTCGGGATAAACACTTTATTTAAATTTTAAATAAATATAAATATGAATATTGTGTAAATATAGCATAGAATATATTTGCATATATAAATATACATCCTCAAGTGAAATTATGAAAGCATAAATGCGTAAGGTCACGTTTTAAAGCAAATTCCATAAATTCTTCAAATTAATGTGACGTGAGCAGTTTCAGCTTTTCAGTTGAATCCATTTACACTTAAGTTATATTTAATATTATATGAAAACAAGTCTCTTTTAAAAATAATTTCTCATCTGAATAGTCAACAGAAATGTGAAATGTGAATGGTATAACTGACAGCAATCTGTGATTGTTTGTGTGGAAGCTCTGTCTAATGAATTGTTTGATACACACTGAGCTGCCTGTCAGATCAAAGTTTTCCAACATAAAAATATTTTAATACATACCATCTACAAGTTTATCATGTTAATTCTAAGCAATTTTAAAGAAAAACCTACAGTTTTTTGATCACAGCCTGGATAGTTTCAAATAGGGCTTTAGACTTTGAAGGAAACAGAATACCCAACCCAGCGGGAGTTTCAAAAATTGAGTTAAAGAGAACATGGTTTAGGTCAACCGGGTGACTTGGGCAGAGGAAGGCAGAGCCGCAGCGGCGGCACATTTTGCAAAGCCAGGGCACAGCACTTTTCTGAAGGAAAAAGTTTACGACAATGAACGGAGGCAAGAGTGAAGGCAGCTTTCAGGAAATGAAAGAGGACCGGAAGTGAAGAGTGCGCAGCCTGAAGCTTGGTCAAGATGATCACGTCTCTCTCCTAACAGCGTGTTGAAGTCCCTGGTGTCACTGATGCAGAGGTTGCCTCAGGAGAAGAAGGTATTTTAGCCCCGAAGAAGAAATACAGACACCCCCTCCCACCAGGAGAAAACTTTACTGGAATGGAGCCATTAAACAACGATTGTGCTATTCCCAAGTTATTTATTCAGCGTTGAAAGACTGTATACTAAACACGGCTTCCTTACATACTAAATGTTTGTCTCTGTCAAAGGCATTTCTGCTGAAGGGAGGCAGATACAGAATTAATGGCGTTTGTCAATGGATAGAAACAAAGGGTTGAAAATAAGATTTACAGTCATGATTGGGATCTGATCGAATCCCATTCCTTTTAAATTGAGTTGTCTCTCAAAACCAAATGTCCTTATATTCAATGTGAATAGGAGGAACTTAACACAAAACATCACATAATAGTCTTAAGTATGGTGAAATTAAAATTATTCTACAAATGAATTCTCCCATCTTTGCTCCTATGTTTATGGGCTGCTGTTCTTCCACTGGTAGTAAGTCCTAGACTTTCCCATCGTTTGCTAAGTGTAGGATGCTACAATCTGAGCGATGATGGTGTCTACGTTTCTAAGTATTGGAAATAGGAATAATTATAGTAAGAGTAGTAGCATAGCAGTATCTTATATGAATATAGAAAAAAGAATTTGAGTTTTCCCATATTTTCCTTCATTGGGTCCTTTTGCTTTTTTAAAAGCATCTTGGTGCACCTCAAAAGTAAATAGATTATAAAAATTGGTTCGATAACATCCCAATCTTTTAAATATTCTTTGTACTGTCCAAAAATGACTTCTTAGAGGAGGTGGGGACAGGAAAATCATAGAATATAGTGTATGGAAAAAATTATTTCCATTAAAAGAGAGGAAAAGAAAATCATTAAGATAGCCTTTCTTTCTCACACATGAAATAGCCTTACAAGCTGCAGTCTGCTATCTTTAATGTGAGAAAGGTGCACCAATGGACCGAAGCTTCAGTACAAGAGAGTGAGCAGAGAGGGACCATGAATGCTGCCTCCTTGAGATGCTGATGGATGGGTGGTGGGGGATGCTACGATCAGCTGTAATATTAATCACCTTCCCTAATGTGACTGATTGTTATTACTTCATCCTCTAGGTGGCTAGGACTGCAGCCAGTTCAATAAAATCATTTGAACTTCCTTTTCATGGGGATCATTTTTCTCGTGTCTGCTTTCCTCCTCGGGTGTTCTTCAATTAAGGAAGGAAAAGGGCTTTCTCCCTTTCCTCTCGCCCTGTGTGACTCATGAGCTCCAGTGGACTAGTGGACAGTTGTGCCAGTCAAAGAATTTCTCTTCCTGTAGGTGAGAGGACTTTGCAGAGCTGGATGTGAACATGGGAGAGAAGTGACCAAGAGGCCACTTCTGCTGGGCTGTAACTGTGTTCCACAGAACTATCTATTGGGAGAGCTGAGGTAAAGCAATTCGACCCAGATCTTTGTGTACACGAGCAATGTAAAGAAATGTCACTAAAACTGAAAAACAAAACAAAACAAAACAAAACAAAACAAAAAACCAGCAAATCCTAACTATGGAGAGGATCCTCTGGCTTTAGTTACAGTAATCCCATTTAAGTTATGCAACACATTCAGCCTATCAAAATGTGTTCTGAAGTGTCTAATGGTCTGGACAAAAGCCATTTAAAAGGCAATGTATGACTTTCAAGAATCCCAGGAATTCTGGGCTTCAACTTAGCTCATGGTAGATATTTAGAGTCACTAAAAATAATTCAGATGAAATGATTGTTGTTTAGCTGAGGTAAAGCCAACAATGAAGCCATCTATCCATTCATCTATGGGTGTAGGGTCAGCTATGTACCACTAAGTATTTTTTGACGGGTGCTAAGTTAATACAGTCAATGCTAGAATTTGATTGTATAAAAGGTTCGTGCAGGTCTATTTTCCACAAATAGAATTTTATTTTATATACATGTGGTTAGCGTATAAGTATGTCATAAAAATACTGCAATGGGAAAGACAGAAATGCATAAATACTGTGAGAGTAGACACGATCATAAATAGATGTTCTGGAAAATGAAGTTAGGCTACTATTGCTTCTTTGTCTCACTTACTGCTGCTGTAAATCTAGAATCTGAGATATTTTTAAATGGGCTGTCATACGGTATTGTCCATTATCATGTGTCAGTAAAGAATAATCCCTTCGATTATAACATTTTCCAGGCACTGACAGTGGGAGATTAACTAAAATAATATTTTATTCCCTGCTGTAATTGTGAGTACAGAGCATTAAATATATTATTAATACAGCAAAATATTTTCACACTGAGCCATTTGGATCCATCAGTAGCCCCCTCATAATTGATGGATTACTGCATTACCATTTAATTTCATTTTGTTTTAAAGGCATAACACTCACTATCATTTTCGTTAATTGTATACCCAAATAAGGACAGAAATTATTCCATGAAAATGAATAATGTAGAAAAGAATTCTTGTTAAGAGGATTATTATAAAGTTGATACATTCAACATGCACGTTGAGTGTGATGGACAGAACTGAGAAACTGCCCTAAAATTATCAGTGATACTTCATGAAGTCTGTCTTTAGCCCAGCCCCCTCACCTCCCCCACCTCCACCAGAGAAATTTTAAAAGGCTATCCTAATTCTGTTAAGGAGACGAACTGGAAATCAATTGCATTTGTATTTGTGTTATATAAAACTGCACCTTTCCCCGATAGTTCTGCCAAATTATACCTGACTCAAATAATTTGGTAAAGATATGTTATAGGATCAATAGATGGAAGTGAATACTATTAAGGCACCTGTATGATTTTTTTATTAAAAGAAAACAACGGGTAGATAATTCTGCTATCCACCTAGCACTTGCACCTAAACCTAGCAATTTTTATTTCAGGAAGAAATCGGATGAAAATCACTTAAATCTGAAACTCAGAAAATTCACACTAAAATGCTCATTCTTCTTCAGAGGTGGCATTTTAATCACAACGTTTTATTTTAGGACACTTCAGGCTCATAGAGTAGGGAATAGTGCCCAGAGGGCACTTGTATATGTGAGATGCACTGGCTTCGGTTTCTAACCCTTAATGCTAGTACTTATTTATCCCAGCCACTGACTAAATATTTATATGATGTTAAGTCTTGTACCTGCTCAGGTTTCTCTTCACCACTCACATCCTCTCGCTGTTCCACTTGACTGCTGCTGCAGCCAATGCAGTGTAGTGAGTAGCCATGACTCTCTAGGGGCCCTCTGGTTCCCAGACCTTTCTTGTACTTGATTGTACCTACATATTCTTTCTTTTTTTTTATTGGTTATTTTAGTTACTTATATTTCAAATTTATCTCCCTTCCCTGTTTCCCCTCCGCAAACCCCCATCCTGTCCCATCGCCCCCTGCTTCTATGTGGGTGATCCCACACCCGTCCACCCTCTCCCTCCTTACCACCCTAGCATTCTCCTATGCTGGGGCATCAAGTCTCCACAGGAACCAGAATCTCTCCTCTCATTGATGCCAGATAAAGCCATTCTCTGCTACATATGCAGCTGGAGCCATGGGTCCCTCCATGTGAACTCTTTGGTTGATGGTTTAGTCCCTGGGAGCTCTGGGGTGGGGGGTGGGGGTCCTGGTTGGTTGATATTGTTGTTCTTTCTGTGGGGTTGCAAACCCTTTCAGCTCCTTCAGTCCTTCCCCTAACTCCTCCATTGGGGTCCCTGTGTTCAGTCTGACGGTTGGCTGTGAGCACCACATCTCTATTGGTCAGGCTTTGGCAGAGCTTCTCAGGAGACAGCTTACCAGCCCCCTATCAGGAAGCTCTTCTTGGCATTAGCAAGAATGTGTCTGGATTTGGAACCTGCAGATGGAATGGATCCCTAAATATCTACGTTTTCAAGCAGCATTGGCCAGATGTTTTGTAGAATATCCCCAAATTGATTGGAATTTGCCTGTGCTGAAGTGGCTATCTCATAACAGAAAAAAGAAAGTGACCCAACACTGACAGTCATTACTACATTAAACATGCATACTTTCCACATGGAAGTGACAAGTATCCAAAATAATTTGTGCACAAAATATACAATCTTTCTATATGTGGGAATTTTGTGCTGATCTTGACAGCCTATCATTCTTTGGCTGGTTAAGACTGGATCAGTCCGTGTGGTCTTCAGTAGCTCTTGTGGTCTTGATCTTTATTAGAGACATAGTTGATAGTCAATAAGAGAATAAATAGCGTGTGGTGTGGACAAGGATGCAGAGAATGTTAGGTTCCCAGGATACACCAGACACTGGATTTGGGTTTTAGATATAATTTGAATTTAACATGTAGAATAACTCCATGCAGCTCCCACCTAAATTACTGGTAAGGAAGTGAGAACATAATTAGCAAATCATAGCTATGGTAAAACTACAAGTTGGCTTCTCATACAATACCTTCAGATATGTTTGAAACTGCTTGATTATAGCCCCTCACTGAAAGTGTTATTTTGGAAATTTTGAAAATGAAAACATGCCTGATTATATATTATGAAAATTTATTTATCCTGTAATACGATCTCAGTAAATTACTATTATAAAGGTATCTGCCTGTCTGTGTGTCTGTCTGTGTGTCTGTCTGTTTGTCTATCTATCTATCTATCTATCTATCTATCTATCTATCTATCTATCTATCTCTTTTATGTTTATGTGCATAAATATATAGGGAGAAAAAAGGGTTACAATTTAAGTTTTTATTAAACAAGTAACGTGATGCATAGGTTTTGGAAATTTTACTAATTCTGGTATGAACTTCATGAAAGCATATTTTCAGTTTAGTTAATGTGATTGTCCTTCATCACTGTTAAAGTCTCAGAGAGAGATAAAAAAAATGAAGGCAGACTAATGTAGAAGAGAAATTACCCATGCTGCAGAAGCATTGCTCATTTGCTTCTGGCATAAATTGAAGGCAGAGACTATATATTTATGTCACAGCATAATGGCACACTGTGGGCTATTTCTATATGCATCCTTATTCCAGACTAATTTGTCAATTGTCGGTAAATTCAGCATCTTGCACATCCAGATAAATATAGATTTGCTTCTCAGTTGACGGTAAATACATCGCAGCTGCTCTCTGGCAGGATGGAGATAGATGGAGGAGTCTGGGTGACCTTTTCTGAGTGTGATATACTAAAATCAGGCACTCCAAAGAGTATGGACTTGAGATGCGTTAGAAAAAGAGATTAGGGTCTAGAGACTCAGCGTTCTGCTCCACGCTCTTTATTGGCCACTGTGGCTTCTTCAGTTGGTGAAACAATTAAGACTATGATGACTCAGGCCAAAGAAAGAGACTGAAGGAAATCATATCTTTGTCTCCTTTGTTTTGATTTAAAGCTGTTGGCCCTTCATTCATTTCTCCACTGGGTGGGTCATGGGTGGTCAACCATGATACAGAATGTTAAGCCGAACGTTTCAGAAACAGAAAACTTAGTAGGCTTTAGAGCATGTGTTATTTTAAGTGAAGTAGTAAAATCTTGCGCCAACCTATCATCTCCTGCCTAGGACATGAATCAATCTATCTACATATCCATGCGTGTAAGATCCTCCTACCCTCATAGCACTCAGAAGGTGTTTTATCGTGATATTCTACCTCATGCCCCACAGGTTCTTAAAATGATACCCCACAATGTTAGCCCATTGAGACCTGAGAAACTGTGAGCCAAGTCAACCATTTCTTTTCATGTGTTCTTTTCTTTGTTACTTTGTCTGAGAAGTAGAGAATGAATACATTCTACTTTTATATTCCTTAATCTGTACATTCCTTATCCTTCTTGAAATTGTTTGTGTGGGTTGGAGATATGGCTCAGTAGTTAAGAGTATGTGCTGTTTCTAAGGAGGACCCAAATTCAGGTTGCAGAAGCCACAATGGTTGGCTCCCCATTCCAGGGGGATTCGTTGACTCTGTCTCCTGTGGGTCCTTTCACTCAAGTGTGTCCACCTACACACAGACACATACACATACAGATACATAATAATAAAATACAGAACTGTAAGTAGGAAGATGAGAAAGTTCCAGTAATGTCTCTCCTTCAAGGCTGACATTAGTGGCTCTGTCATCTGCATCTTCACATAGTTCATCATAAATACATGTATGCTACTACTTTGATCATGATTTCTCCTCTTCAGTAAAAATAAGGTTGTGTGGCACATATTATTTAAAAATTTATATTCTCTACCCAACCTGTGGCTCCTGGGCACAAAACCTACCCCTAGGATAGGTATAAATATGGGTCAAGACAAATTGTAAACTTCCTTAAAACATTATTTTTTTTTCATGACCGTGCATTTTTCTACTTTGAACATTGTACATAACAATGGTAGGTTGTCATGTCAAAGCTGGACATGCCCACTAGACCATTGATTTATGTTACAAATGTAAGGACTTATTTCTGACCTGAATTGGTTGCTCTCTAATGACTTGCCCTTTTAGAGCAAACTCTATGGTAATTTCTGATTAATTCTATGAGTGTTTAAAGATTCTCCCCTGTATCCAGTTTGGTGCCACAGATTAGAGAAATAACTGAACTTATCAAATATCTTTTGAACAAAGCTTCTATGATCATTTGTTTGTTTTTTTTTTTTTACTTTGATTTTGATGCACAATTGCTCTTGCAAAGTGATTCTTTAAAAGATATGTTAACTTTATTTTGTGTATAAGAGTGTTTTGCCCAAGTATATGTATGTGCACCAGTCATATGCCTTGTGCCCATGGAATTCAGAAGGTGACACTGGATCACTCAGAACAAGAGTTATGCATGGTTGGTTGGGACACATCATGCTGAGAAATGTCGTCTCTCCAGTTCAACAATAGATATCTTTAATGGAGTCATTGCTAGATCGTTTATCATTGAATACTTATATATTTATAGGATAATTTATTTTTCATGTATTATTATTTTTGCACATACTAAATTTCTTTATTTTATCTAACTTACATTTTCTTTACTTTTATAATTTAGCTATAATTATATTTCTCATACAATTTTAATATTCTGAGAGATATTTTTGATAAATATGTCATCTTTCAGTGGGTAAGTAGATGATAGTATCTGGCATTGCTATTGGTTTATAACTCTAATAAAATAAGCTATGATCAATCACATTTATTTAATTTTTTCCCTCTCTCTCCATTTTCACATATTCATGTCTATCCAGTTACTTATTTGTTCAGGAAATATTTGCTAGAGCCTGTGACCGTTCAACCCTCTACTACATAGCAGTGATGTGGTAACAATTGAAAACCGATACAAACTCTGTTTTTATGGAATTCTTCTCTCCAGAATTCATGCCACAGAAGGATCTTAATGCCCTAAACAATTCTGTGTTTCTGTTTTCATGGTAATCTCTTTGGAGCCGGGATCTGTATTTATTTCCATAGAAAGTAACAATTCAAGAGTGATACTAAAAATACACAAATTCCTTAGTAGGATGCCAAATTTGCATACAAAAATTTCAGCATTATCTTCTTGCTGTACTCAAAGTTTTATTGTTATTAGAGAACAATGCCCAATTTCAGGCTCCTCAAGGAGTTTAATGAACTTTGTGTAGGACTCGTTGGAGAACCACATAAATGAAAAGACTGGGAAATCACACTCAGGAGGGGAAATTAAAGGGATTGAAATGATTCTGCTTTTAAAGTGGGAGACTGAGAACAGTTTCAAAATAATCCCTCAGGACTCATTCAAAAACACGGAACAGCTCTTTTAAGTATCCACCTAAGATGCATTGCCAAGAAAGAAGTTTTCAGTTCATCAAAATCTTTTATTTACTGCATCCAGATTAGAAAAATGTACTACTGGTGTTTGAGAAACCTCAACTTTGGAACATGCTACAAGAGAAAATGTAAAAGTGGCAGGCATGTAATAGTACTTACATATCCCAAGTCAGGGTAACATCTAATACACACAAAATGGCTTGAAGTTTTTCTAGACCAATAGTAATATATAAAAATATTAATAATCATCATAGACTATTAAGACACTTGTAGTTTTGGGTGTTGTTTTATTTTTATCATACTATAATGCTGGGCACATGGTATGGTGTTAAATGCTTATAATCTCAGAATGTTGAAGACGAAGGCAAGAGGGTTACATCAAGATTGTGCCAAGTCTGGGCTACTGCCTGAATTCCAGCCCAGCCTGGGCTATAGAGTAAAGCCCAATCTAAACAAAAAAAATGATGTTAGTATTTATTAGCAAGATGACCATATGTCTTGGGTTAATTTGAACAGTCTGCGTTTATGCTTGTTTTGCTAGAGTAATTACAATAAGCATTCTTTACCATTCACAAAAATATCCTTTCAGAAAGTAAATTAGGCAATTACTCCGGCTAATATCTGCTTTCAACATGGAATCTGAGCACACAGAGGTTAAATCACTTGCTAGGGTCACTTAGGTAGTAATTGGAAAGCTGCAAATTCACGATAAAGGGGCTGCATATTCATGTGCGTTGAGGTCTGCGCGAGTAAGGAACAGACGTGATACCTACCCTCCTGGAATTCCTTAATTAAATCACACCATATCCGTGCTTGGGATTAACACACATAGTTGTAGGCAGAGATACGAAGGAATGAGCAACCCAGCAAGCAAATAAAGCAATCTTTAGATTGCACTGAAATTGCATTTAATGAATTAGCATCTGGCTGTGAAGATTTCAGTGATCTCCATCCTTTCTTTCAGCCAGAAATGGAGGTTTGAAAATGGACCTTTGACTTTACAAGGAAATGTAACAAGGGTGACCTTATAACATGGGATAGGACGAGCACTAACAAAGCGAGAATCTGGAGGAAAAAGGTAAGGACGCATGCCATCAGTGGAGACTGGAGGAAGGAACAAAGGGCAGAATCAAGAACTAGCTTTCTGACCAGGCCTTCAAGTTTCTTAGAATTTTCTTTTCTCCTCTAAAATAACAGACAGAAGATCCATAAGTCTCTGGTGCCTGACGCAAGCCTTGAACTCGTTTTATAGGCAAAAAATGAAGAACCTTGAGGTTCCTCCTCCCAAGTGCTGGGCTATAGATGCCTGTGACTTTAAAGTGGCTGCTCTGTTGGTGATGTGTATTAGTTCTTTCTGTGGAAGGTCAGATATATTGCAGAAAGGAACATTGTTTCATTCACTAATATGTTCCAAACACCTGGAAAGCTGTCTGCCAAAGCAACACCAACACTGCCACCGCCGCTGCCACCGCCACCGCCACCGCCACCACCACCACCACCCTCTAAAAATGAGCTTCAAGAAGTGGGAGTGGGTGGGTAGGGGCGTGGGGGGTGTGGGGAACTTTTGGGATAGCATTGAAAATGTAAATGAAGAAAATACCTAATAATAATAATAATAATAAAGAAATACACTGATGACTGACTGATTACTAATTATACAAATACATGTTTGCATCTGCATCAACTTTATAAAACTGGATAAACACGTAATCTTTAAAAATAACCTGTTTGAAATTAATAAGGGATTAATTAGATTTTCAGAACTTTTGATCTCAGGGGCGCTGGGAAAGTGGGCAGAAGAAAACTATGTAAAATATCAAACTATTTTCTTTTAATTAAATATCCTATACTGCTAATATTTAAATATAAGGCTGTAGGAAGCCAGAGTGGTTTTTTTTTTATTCATACTTGACACACATGTAGTAGGTTACATGAGAGTGTAGAAATAGTTTAGTGAGTGGAATTTAAAGACAATTCCTTCTGTCTCCAGAATGTTCATTGAGAGAGGGAAATACATGCCCTAGAATCTACCTTTAGGATACTGGATACATCCTTACTGAGAGTGATGCTGCTGCATCAGCATCGACTGATTTACTCCACCTTCTTGACTTTCAGATTCTTGGTCTCTTTTCTCACAAGCAGTGATGTCTTGGGATGTTTGTTTCCACTGGCCGTTTGAAACCCTTAATTTGTCCTCCAGGACTGCTCTTGTAAGCGAGCCATCCTCTTGGAAGTCTCATGCTTAGCAGTTAAATCCCCATGTCACTAACGACATTACTCTCTCAGATGTCTCCAGTGCTCCTTGGCTTGTCTATGGCATGAGGTCTGGTTATGCCACATGCCGTCAAACTCTTTGTGTTTCACGTTTTTGCAGGGTGTAATTCTCCTCCTTCTCTGGACACTACAACTCCTGCCCTGGCTTGTTTTCCTCTCCCAGTTCTTTAACCTAAGATCCACATACTCCTCCCCACCCCCCAAACAATCAGGAAAACATTATGACTAACTTTATTTTCCGGTGTAGAGAATTTACTTAGATGTGAGGCAACGTCTCATCAAAAATTAATGGTCTTTTTCTTTTTTAGATTTATTTATTTTATGCATATGAGTACACTGTAGCTATATCTTTGGACATACCAGAAGAGGGCATCAGATCCCACTGCAGATGGTTGTGAGCCACCATGTGGTGGTTGCTGGGAATTGAACTCAGGACCTCTGGAAGAGCAGTCAGTGCTCTTAACCACTGAGCCATCTCTCCAGCCATAAAAGTTTTTATTGATTCTTTGTGAATTTTGCATCATGTGTATCAACCCCACTCATCTTTCTCTCCCCTCATACCCTCCACCCTTGCAACCTCCCCCAAACAGAGAGAAAAAAAAGTCTCATGAAGGGAACTGTAGTGTACCACAGTGTGTTCTATAGCGTTCCCTTTTGTCCACATTTCTTTGCTTGCAAACATTCTTTGCAATGACTCATTGGTTTGGTACAAGGCCTCTGGCTTCTGCTATTGTATCAATACTGGATCCTCACTGGGATTCCTCTCAGATATCCTGTTGTTACCCTGTGTCATGGAAATCTTATAGTTTTTGAGCAGTAGGACTGGCTCCCTCAGGCACTCCAGCATTTCATGGATGGGGGTAAATGTTAGGGTGGGCCAATTCAAAGCCCTGGATCTGGGCCTGAGAGGTATTGGAACTGGTCAGCCAACCAGTTGTCGTGATCTCGTGCCCTTGGGACAGCTCACCTGTATCCACACCCCTTGCCACCAAGACAAGCTCTACTCTATTGCCCAGGCAAGGTGCAGGGACCACTTTCCCGAGTGTTTCAGCCAGCAAGGTATATGGTCAGTTCTCCCACTCTCATGATCCAATGGAGCCAGCTCTCCTGCATACCACCAGAGGTAAGGGCAAAAAGGAAGGGAAGGGGTCTCTCCCTCACCAATACCAACAAACAATAGACAAGAGGCAAAGTGGCTTTCCCATACTTGTGACTTTAGGCCAAGTCACTGGCACCCCCCCCCCCCCCCCCGCATCCTGGGTCAGTTCTACTGTGCTGCCAAGGTGAAGTACAGGGTCACTCTCCAGAGTGTGACACAAGAGAGGTAGGGACTCTCCTGTTCTTAGGATCCCATCGGGGCCAACTCTCCTACCTGCCAACTATGGGGAAAGTAAAAGGGAGGGGAGAGGATCTCTTCCTTGCTAATGCTACCACCCAGCAGACAAGAGGCAGGGTCAGCTCTCTTACAGTCATGCCCTGCAACCTCCACACCCAGGGCTAGCTTTACTGTGCTGCTCAAGCAAGGTGCAGGACTCGCTTTCCCAAGTGCTGCAGTAGGTGAGGGGCAGGAATAGCTCTCCTGATGTCATGACTCCACAGCCAGGTCTTCTGCCTGTCATAGGTGACAAGGGGCAAGGGGGCGGGAAGAGTATCTCTCTTTTGCCTGTGCTACCACTAGGCAGACAAGAGGTGGTGCCAGCTCTTCCACGCTCACACACTTGGGCCAGCTCACTCTTACCCTTGGATCAGGGTCAGCTTTATGGTGCTGCCCAGTTGAGGTGCAGAGCCTACTCTTTTGAGTGCTGTAGCATGTATGGGGTAGTGACAGCTCTCCTGCTCTTGGATGGTCACATCCTCAGGACAGGATCCCTCATAACTCCCTCAAAGTGGGAGGGGGACTGCTCTCCTGAGTATTGCAGGTCAACAGCAGAAAGAAGGTATCTACTCTCCTGTTCTCATGCCTCTAGGGCCAGCCCTCCCAAGATGCCCAGGTGAGGGGTGGGGACAGTTCTGTGCAGCCATCAGATATCTACATGTCCCAGGTGGCAGCCTATAAATACTAAAGTACCATTTGTGATCTTTTTCCTGTGTGCTTCTGATGAATTTCTGCTTCCCTTAGGTATCTGTTCTACTACTCTATACCAAGGTCTCCTTCTTCTCCATTTAGTGAGGGTCAAGAGGGAGAAGGGTATCCCTCTTCTTGTCTACAGGGAGATGAGTGGCAGGGCCAGCTCTCCCATACTCACATTCCTTTTTCTTCACTCTGTGCCTTCAGAGGTTCCTCATTGTGTATAGGAAGAAAAGAGGCAAGGATAGGCCCACCAAGTATGGCCTCTCAAAGGCATTGCCTCTAGGTAGGTCCTACATCCCATGTTTCCAGGACATCCTAAAATAATACGACCAGAATTAATTGCTTTATCACATGAGCCTTTTTAGAGGAATGTTTCATATTAAAACTATATAATTTGTAGCGTGGCAATGACAAATGTCAATGGATACTTTTGGTCCACAGCCTACACATAGTGTTGGATCAGTGGACATGGGAACTCTGTTAGCATTCCTTTTTGCCAACAATTTTTGGGTCTGAAGTCAGGAGGCAATATAGTAGAGGTGAGCAGCCAGTTCTTAATACAACTGTAATGGCAGCCAGTGACAAGAGTTTGAAGCACTTTTGGCCAACTAGTCAGCTACCCTGATGATTATATGTTTCTACACACACAGACCAGTACTCTTACTCTTGGGAACTTACCTTCATTCGTCAGCAGCCCAAAATGTCATTTACCTCTGAGTTTCTGAGCTCATGAGGTTGTTAGCTTTATGCAACTTGAGAAATAGTAACAAAGGCTACAAAAGCTTTCTTTCCAATGCAACTATAGCTTGAATGTACCAGATATTTTTTCTCATATTTACATATATTTTAATTGCTTTTCTTTTTTTTTCTTCTTCAGTGTGTTTAAGATTTAAATGACATGTGTGACACAGACTTTCTCCAGATTGAAGTCACTAGACTGCATATTACTATCATTACAGCTATTATGTTTAGGTCTGATCTAATTCAATAGTATGTGGAATTTAACACTTGAAGAGATTTGAAAATTGGCCTACATATATTTGTATGGAGGAGTATCTGGATATATTTTTCTAAATGAGGCATTATATGTAACACCATCTTTGTAAGATAGGCTTCTTATATTTTCAAGGTACTGTGGGCTGCTAATGAATCCAGAGGAAATTGGGATTAGATGTTTAAAACTACAAATGCAGAATCCGCATTGGCTAGTATCACAGCAGAGAAAATCATTTCACAGGCTAATATCACAGCAGAGAAAATCATTTCACAGTAATGTAAGATATTATATAGAAATTTAGCACAATTCAATTCATAAAGTCATGAATATTTTTATTAAGGAAAAATGTGCATTTAGCATTCAATGACCTTCCCTGCTTCTCACTATGATATGATAAATCCTCTTGAGAGTTAACCAATTCTTTGTGACATCACTCAAAAATTCTTGGCCCATTACCATCATAAAATCCCCAAAGTCCACCATTCCTATCATAGAAATATCCTGGTCATATGATAACCACTAGCTACATGTAGCTGTTGGGTATGTGAAATGTAGCTTGTGCAACTGAGTAATCAAGTGAATTAGTTTAAGATTCAAGTTAAATACACATTATGTGGCTGCTATCTACTGAATTGAATAGCACAGCATTGTAGTTTAAATTCCCTTGAATAGTACTAACCACTTATTTACTTCTACACAAAATTTAAATCATGGCTTTAAAAATGCCTCTGCAAATGAATAAGAAAAATAAAGTCCAACTAAGCATAAAGCTGGCTGCCATTCATAAGATGTGTACAAAACTGACATCCAAGGAGATGTATCTCAGTTTTTGAACTTCTAGATTACCTCTAGGATGATTAATGAATGCTTGTAAGGTAGTATAAGCATCCCTTAGTAATACATTCTGTCCATCGTGAATGATAGATTCTGTGTTCGCTTTGTTTGCTAGAGAAAACTAAGTCCTATTAAGTTACAGGGAGCAGACAGTTTGATGTCTCCAAAGGTCACATTCACCTTAGATGCATCATAAGGTGTACAATTAAGAAAAAGTACAAATTATAGTGCACCAATGATTCTTCAGGTTATTTACAAATGCTCAAACCTAATCAGCCTTGGGTAAAATTTCCATCCATTGAAGTTGATCTTCCTTTGATAGAGAAGTAAGGGGCTATCACTTCTGCATCAGAATCATATATCTCTGGTCCCTATTCCCCAGAGAGTGGCATCAGCTCACCCTTGCATGGTGAGGACAGGGAAAGTATTGTCAAGAGGTATAACCACCGTATCTTCCATTATCATTATTACATAATTTAATTTGTGAGTAGATACTTTGACGCTATTTGAATATTTGTTTCTCATTTTATTTTCAGTCTGTTAATACATCAATCAATGACTCCAACTCATGCATCTCATACCGGTCAGAATCTCTTTACATACATAGTCAGCCTGAGTTTCATAATTTGGTGGAAGTTGCCAGTTTGAGTTATGAGAAGCATTTAGCATTAGCATGGGAGCTGAACCATGGCCCAAACATGAAGTCAGCACTGAAGTTTGACCAAATACTCTGTGTGCCCAACGTGAGTCCACATGCAGTCATAAACCAAGATCATGGCTGCAGCTACGGAAAGTCTGTGAGGGCAAACTCCTACAGATTATAAAAGGCAGACAAGAAAAACAGAGTGAGTACAAGAGGATGGTTTAGTATGGCAGCCAGTTTGGAGTAATGATGAAATTAGGGGGGTGATGTCTGCCCGGGCATACTGGTAAGTACTCAGCATCTGGGAATCTGTCATTAAGAAATAGGTGACAGTGCAGGAGAAGGTTATTGCTGTAGTGCTTAAAGAACAGACAGACTAAGAACAATGTGGGTTTAGTGGAATAAGACAGAAGCCCTTCTATTAAATACCAGGCACATGGTTTGAATGCCATCGACAGTCCACTTGTGTTGCTACACTAGGCTGGCTATGGTTTCCAAGAGTTTCTTGTCTAGTTCGGTTTTGTAGGGGTAGAGAGATGTCACAGCAGTTACGAGCACTGGGTTTCAAGAGGACCTGAATTCTGTTGCCAGCAACCATGTTGGGAGCTCACTGCCTCTTATAGCTCCAGCTCTAGGGGACCCCATGACATTCTTTGGCCTCCATGGACACCCACATACACATGCTATTGACTATTGACACATAACGATAAATAAACACAATAAGAGTGAGTCTTCAAAACTAAATAAATGGAATAAATCCAGTTTTGTTCTGAAGATGAACCCTTGGTGGAACTTAAAAAGGATGACTGGGCCTCAGTTGTGTGGAAGAGGGAGCAGGATCAAGGTTCTGGTTGAACATGATAAATACCTTCCTAAGTTGTTCTCAATGTCTTTACTTCATTATTGGCCTGGGAACTTTTGTACTAGATTTCTTTAAAATTTACTTATAAAAAGTTAATAGAACTTTTAAAATATTTTACTTTCAATTGACCAACAGAAGGTAACAGAAGTCATACTTCTCTGTACTTCATCATCCAAATTTTAATATCTTTGATAACTATAATATAGTCATTAATATAAAGAGATTGCATTTGCAAGCCCATTTGTACCACTTTCTTAGTGACCATGTCTGCGAAGCATCTTTGGTTAGAATACTGTAGTATTCCTCTCTTCTAGCTTGTTTGATAGAACTCTTGCTATGGGTTGGTTCTACTCCCCCATTGTTTCCTTGTTTTGTATGTTTTGTTTTTTTTGTTTTTTTGTGACAAGGCCTCACTCTGTAATCCAGGTTGGACTCCATCTTGTGAGCTTTCTGCCTCTGCCTCCTGGGTGCTGAGATGATAGCCATGTACCTCCATGTCCCACCTTGATCATGTGCCTTTGGCAATAAAGCCATGGGAATCATGTTTAATAATCTGACTGCCTTGTATCTCACTGGTACTTGCTGGCATGTCATCATTATTGTTAACTATAGTGCTGACTTCTTTATGAAGGCAGTGTCTACCAGATTTCAGCAAGTTGCTGTATCTTCCATGGTCATTATTATGTGATATAATTTATTTATTTTTTTATATTATTTATTTATTTATTTATTTATTTATTTGTGTTTTTGAGACAGGATTTCTCTGTATAGCACTGGCTGCCCTGGAATTCTGTAGCCCAGGCTGGTCTCGAACTCAGAAATCCGCCTACCTTTGCCTCCCAAGTGCTGGGATTAAAGGTGTGCGCCACCAGTGCCTGGTGTGATATAATTTATGACTAGGTACTTTAACACTTTCTGAATGTTTGTTTCTCATTTTATTTTTAGCCTATTAATACACCAATCAATTACTCTAACTCATGCATTTGAAATTATCACTAGTAGATAACAGTGTGGTTGCCTTAAGATTTATTTATTTATTTTATGTGTATGAGTACACTGTAGCTATCTTCAGACACACCAGAAGAGGGCATGGGATCCCATTACACATAGTTGTGAGCCACCATGTGGTTGTTGGGAATTGAACTCAGGACCTCTGGAAGAGCAGTCAGTGCTCTTAACCAATGAGCCATCTCTCCAGCCCAATGACAGTGTTTTTAGATACTGATTTTGCATCATATGTCTGGATCTTTTAATAAACATTTCATAGGGATACTTCCTTCTTCCCTCCTGTTTTTTCCTCCTTCTAGTGTAGATTCAAGAGAGTTATTTTCAGGAATATAGTCCATCACATTTATATTTATTTTCCAAATTTTCCATGTTCACATTGTTCCAGATGTAGAATTTGGGAACTCTTTGGTTCTGTTTCCTAGATCCTTTTGAAATACCTTCTTCGTTGCAGTTTGTACACCTCTTTACTTTCTAGCACTAGAAGATTTCATTTTAAATATATGCTTTTTAACTTGCATTATAAAATCCTGGAACATCACACATATATGGATTTATGTGTATTTATGTGTAGGTAAGGCGATGATTTATTTTCTTTATTCTTCTCACATCTTCAAACATTATCGGCATAGACTATATTAGTGTCACTTATTATAATTGAGAATAAAATGCTATTGTATCAGAAATATATTTAACATGCTTTCATATCTTTCTTTTAACTCTCAATCTATTATAGCTCGAGATTATTGAAAAGGAAAGACCAATCTAAACAGTACCGAGATAATGTTTACCAGAAGACCATGTTCAATGTGGTTATACATTTATGTCACAAGTAGTGTACAACGATCTTGTTGCTTACCAACTAGACTGAGTAAGATATACATCATGTTTCAGTGAATTTCCACATACCATTTTTCAATGAGTTATTGATGAGCTTATAACACAGGAGTATTAGAGCAAAACAAACTTGATAGTCATGCTAGAAGGTCATCAATAACTGAGAGTCTTTCACAGTGCGCTAATTGAGTCTATTGCTTATACAGTCCTGCTCTCAGCACACACTGGTGTCATGTGAAGATTGGTGAGGATGTGCTTCACGGGATTTTCAAGAAGCCACTTTAGACCACTGTTTCTGACTTGGGGGGACTGCCTGCTGTACTTTAAAATACTAATAGTAACTTTACATAAATTATTCAAATTCCAATTTTTGCGCCTTTTTTACTTTTTGAAATAATGTCTGGATTGTCTCAGATGCCTGTCTCTCTGTCTCTCTCTGTCTCTGTCTCTCTGTATCTCTCTGTCTCTGTCTCTCTCTCTCTCTGTGTTTGTCTCAGAGAGTTAAAAATTAGTACGAGGCTATCAGGTTTTGGAATGAACACCAAGGACTATATTAACAGCAAGTACTATTTCTTAGTACAATTATTCGATAGGAGAACATACCTCAACCCCCAAATATAGGAAAATCATACTAAGAATTCTGCATGCTTTTCTAAAGCGGACACTCATAGCTTTGTACTTAACTTATCCTATTGAAATTCATTTTTTCTTGTCACCATGGACCATTGAACAGATGGCATAAATAAAACATTTTCAAAGCTATCACTGCATTAGCAGTTGAGGAATAGGTAGCCTCAGTGAGGATGCTGCTATTAAACCAGTAACCCTTCAGAGAGCACCCAGATGACTCATTTTTCAGGGTGAGCATCTTCTGCTTTTCTAGGGGAGAGTCTAATTCAAATGCATAGTATCCAGATGAGTGGAGAGTTAGCGCATTTCGTTGACTTTAGTGCTAATAAAACTTTTTAAAAAAGGTTTAGAGTTTGAGAGAGTTATGTATTTCCAGAGCACAGTATGGTGTTATCATCCAACTCTTCTTGGTCTCTGTGTTTACTATCCTCCAGCAACTGCTCCGCAGTAGCTAGACCTTACTCTGTTTTGGCATCCTGCAACGTTTTCTCTTATTGTTGCATCATTTGGCATCTGATTTTGATCTAGCTGTTCAGCCTTTGGTTGGATGACTCTTTGGGGTGGTCTTATTTTTGAACTTCATTTATTTTTTAAATAAACTGCCTTCATCACATCTGCCTCAAAGCTTTAATACCCATGGGTATTTTCTCATTCCCTTTTTCTGCTTGGCCTCAGTGCTCACGACTTACCTGTCACAACCAAAGAACTTCCGGTTCTCTACAAACTGTGACTTCTGTCTGGTGGGCTCTGTCAGAGGTGACATTTCACTGCTGTCTAGCTGGGCTGTCTACTGGCAATGACACCACATTTTACCCCAGGCCACATAGAAGAAGGATTTCTTAATCGAGAACTCTAGTTAGAATATAGTTTTCATTTTAGTTTGAAAAGTTTTTGAAATCTTTGGGAGATGTTTCTGGGGACTCTGGTGGGTCAAGTTTTAGTTACTGTCTTCGTTGAGGTTACACAAGGTCTCATGGCCAGAGACATGCTGTGGAGACATGATAGTCAATGACACCCTTCTTTAAAAAAAAAAAAAATCTAAGTCCAGCTTGTTCCTGCACAACGGCTCTAAGTTTTCATTTCAGCAATGCCTATATCTTTCAACTGTCTTGAGAAGTTTTCAAGCACTATTGTTTGAGATTTTCATCACCTCTGGTCACTGCCTCTTATTGCAAAAAGTAATGGTCAAATTGTTACCTACTATAAAGTGTTGCTCACATTAAAGCAAAGACAATGTTGCTTGGGCAAGTATAGTTTGTGCTCCGATCACATGCATCCTCTTTATCTCCAGAATCCATCAGCAAGGAAAATGGCAGATTGAGCTTAACTTTTAAAGATTCCTCATTCAGGAAACCATGGGCTTCCAGTCATACCCACAACTGACTTGAGTGAGTGACATGACTACAAAGGGGACAACTACATGCCATGGTACTGTTTTAAAAAGAGACAGTGTGAAGTTTTTGTAACTGTAATTCACAAAGTAAGTTGGAAGAAAAAAATGTAAAATTCATTGTTTATTCATGCATCAGAAAATACCAGAGTCCTGTGAAATACAGACACAGTGGAATCTGTGTTCAAACAATGCAGTCAGAACTTGGTCGATCTTGCTTGCAAGTTATGTAGCATCAGCTGAATTAGTTTACTGGGAGTTGAGGCTGTGTTTCCCCAAACTGTGCCCAAAATTGTGTCTCAGTGGTTTGTATTTAATTATATGAGACGGAGCGCATGGAGAGATGATAGGGTAAGTGGACAGCTTGCCTCATTTTTCTTTACCTTTGACCTAAAAATAAAGCCTCATCTAAAGGAAATTAGTTCAAATTTGAAATCACACCAGTTTCTAAAGATTTCAGATTGCATAGACAATTGCAATCTAGAAATAAGAATTATCAATGGCCTTTTGGGAGTGATTGCTCTACTGTATCTATGGCATGGCCACTCAACTTTGATGTTGCTAATGTCCCCTGCTAAGAGGACTCTTATTAAAGTATTTATTCTTTTTATGTGTAATTTTATTTTAGAATATTATATATGTTATTTTAGGGAAAATTAAATTTGATAGTCTGTTTTTCTTGTTCTGAATTCATGGAACACAACTGGTATGAAGTGTTACATGGTTGTGTGACTTTAGTAATGTCCTGAGGAAAAAGTAACTCTGTTCTTAGTAAGCCAAAAAGTAAATAACTTTAGGTAAAAAAAAAAATCATTAAAATTTTGTCTCTAAAGTGTAAGTTGAAAGATGCCCTTCTTACATCTTCAAGAACTGTATTGTTCATGCCAGTTACTCATTCTATACACTCATTTTATAGCCAAGGTTTGTAAAGTCTGAAACCAGATGCTATTTGCCATGCAGTGCGCCCTATGGGTGAGAACTAGTTAATTGTGTTTTCTGTGCTGTCCAAAAACTGACCAAGAAGAAAGTCAAAGGATGCTTAGAAGTGATCTTTGATATGTTTTAGGATTTCTTTATATGAGTTAATTTAATGCTCATAAACAGCTTATATAGAATCAACAGACTTGAGTGGTTTTAGAGTTTCCAAACCATGCGGAAAAACTATTCATACAACTTTAATGCTAGAGAAAATTGCCCAGGCCATGAGACTGTATAAGAAGCTTAGGCATGAGATAGAAAAAGGGTGTAGGGATATGAACAATGAGCCTTCTGATTCACAACTGATTTCACCTCAGAACATGCCTTCAATCACCAGAGTGAGTGATCTAATGATTAAATCATGTTCTTTCATTTCAAGCTGACTTTTCGGATCATCATTCAATTTTGAAATTTCCATAATGAGCATGGTGTGCCACTCAGAAGTTGACTTCATCCCTAAAATGATCATTTCCATATAATTCTTAGTCTTCCATCTTGCAGTTGTTCTCCTGTGCTTATCCCTTCCGGTCACACCATTCATTAATCATCTCAGAAAAGCCCATGCACACCCACAAAATCTAAAGAGTAGAGTGTGTGTGTGTGTGTGTGTGTGTGTGTGTGTGTGTGTGTGTGTGTATACGTATGCATGTGTGGTGGGCCCTCTGATGACATTGGCACTCCTAGCTTATTGTCTTCAATTGGTAAAATATGAAGCTTGCCTCAAAAGAACCATTGGGGACATAACCAGAAGCTTAAACAATATCTGATTCTTTTTGGATAGTATCATAAAAAATGTATTTCCTGTGTATAATTCCACATACAGGTTGGCCTCATCTTTAAAATATCATCAAATATAGATAGGGAAAGAAATAAAATAAAAATATACCCATAGCTTTCCCCCACCTAGTCTCTCTTGTTAGTTAAAATCTTTACACATGTCATGTAATGTGTTTTAGTTGCTGGGTACCATTGATTAATGTGTTACAGAACTTTGGACTTACTAATTAAGCAAAATAGTCAGCATTTTAATTTCTTGCCTGAGAATTAATATCTTCTGATGGTTTTCATGCCAATTATCCATAATGATTGGATAAGCAGTCCAAAGAATGCAGAAGCCTGCTCGAAATCACCTGGGCAGTCCTTGTTAGGGTGCAGAGGACTTAATGTAAGTACTCTGCCTTGTAGCACTGTGGTCGAGGATCGGTATCTGTGATGTACACATCACTTGATCATTGACCACTTAGCAAGTACACTTTCTAAGATAACACTGTAGTCACACTGAAGGTCAAGGTTTCCAAAACTAGACTGAATTTCTGATCAGAATGTTTAATGAGATGCCAATGTTTGTATTGAAACTCAAAAATAAGATATAATGTGAGGTTGGGCCTCCTTAAAAGCCCTCCATGGTCTGTGGTGGCTCAAGAGTCCATCTTGGTATCTGTGATCCATACTGCAGCCAGGGGATATGTTGGCATCTATGGTCCTTGCTCTTGCCCCAGGCTGTGTTGATGCCTGAGGTCTATGTCTATGGTCTGTGCTGCTGCTAGAGGCCATGTTAGTGTTCTTGGTCCTGCTGTAGCTGGGTCTGTGTTGATGTCCATAATCTGTGTTACTTCCAGGGACCAGATTGATGTTCGTGATCTGTGTTGTTGCCAAAACCCATGTTGGTGTTCATGATCCATACTGTGGTTGAGGACTGTGTAGATATTTGTGGCCTGTGCTCCTGATGGAGGCCAGGTTAATGTCCATAGCCTGTGTTACACTGAAGGTCATAAGGATGTCTGGGGTTTGTACAGTCACATGAATCCATGTTGCTATTCCTAGTTTGTGCTGCTACTGCAGGTTATGATAGTATCAGTGGTCTGTATTGCTGCTGGTGGCCATGCTGGTGTGGCATGTCTTGTGCTACTACCTAAGGTCTGGTTGATGTCTGTGTCCTGTGGTCATGTTGTTCTCTGTAGTATGACTGGGGGTGGGGGGTGGGGATGGGGTTTATGTGGCTGTCCATGGCCAGTGTTGCCACCTTAGGTCAAGTAGATGACTTTATGATATAGCTGCTGCCTGAATCCATGTTGATGTCTGTGGTCTGTGCTGCCACCAGAGGCCATGATGATGTGTGAGGCCAGTGCTGCTGCTTGAGGCCAAGTTGATGTATGTGAACCATGGCCAAGGGCCACGTTGATGTTTTCGTCTGGGGACCCTGTTCCCACCTAAGACCATGTGGATGTTTGTGGTCTGTGATACTGTCTGAGCCCATGTTGATGTCCATGGGCTGTGCTGCTACTGGAGATCATGTTGATGTGTGTGGCCTGGGCTGCTGCTGTTCATGTCTGTGGTCAATGTTTTTGTCAGTGTCAATGTTGGAGCTTGTGGCCCAGCTGTGGTCCATCCCACCTTACCACTGAAATCCATGGAGAGGTCCATTGCCTCTGCTGCCACGTGAAACCGTGTTGATTGATTGATATTGATAACCCATACTGTAGCCAGAAACGATGTGGAAGGCCATGGTCCACACTGCCACTGACTGTACAGGGCAAGGAGGCTTCTTTTGCAGTGGCATCAAGGACTGCAGACTCGCAGTTGAGAATGAAAGATACAGGAGGCATCTTTGACAACCTCTTCTCCACCTCTACACCCCTGTGGGGAAACAGTCTACACAAGAGTCCATTGAAGGGAACTCTTAATTGTGACAGGGATGCTCAAGTGTAGTTCTTCAGAGTTGATGACATCTACTGTGGGTAGGGTGGGGTAGGACGTAGTTTTCCTTAATCTGCCAGTCACTGGGAGTTTGACCATACTCCAGTGAGTATATTGGCAACACAAATTGAACTTGGTATTTTTTCTTTCTTCTTCTTTCATTTTTGGGGAGGTCACAAGGGTGAGCAGTGGACTTTGGAGGAATGACAAGTGAATATGATCAGGGTGCTGTGGGGCAGGTAGACCTTGCCACCCGAGAGAAGACTTGGTAAGGTTGAATGAAGCATGTTCAAAACCCTAGTAAATCTCATAATTAAGAACTATAGGTATTAGAATCAGCTCCTGGCCGGACTCTACTTGTCCTGGAGCATATGACCATGACACCCTACTATGGGGTCCATGACAACTGGTCATATAATATAAGAAACTAGATTTCTCCATGCTAATGAGGTATCTAGATAAACCTGCAGGGTTTAGCCAGTGAGCTTCCCTTTCTGTGCATCCCTTCCTACAAAAGGTAAATCTCTGACTTTCCTTGAGTATCAGATGTATGCATTTTCATCCTCCATGAATAAAAACAGTTTGGATAAACAAGGGCCATCTCCTTCATCAAGGACCATCACGGGGGGATGGGGGCAGGGGGTGGGGTTGGATTCGTCAGAAAGAGCCACCCCAAAATATCCTGTAGAAGGCCTCTCTTCCAGCTCATCCATACTTTTGGCACTCTCTCAAAGACAGACCAGATTCTGCTCCATCTAGGACTCAGCTCTGATCTCCATTCTCAACTCCTCTCAATCCCCAGCAGCATCTGGGTACACAGGAGTTTGCAAACCACAACATTCTCCCTAGTCCTTGCTATTTCTCACCCAGGGAACATGGCCTCAGATTCCCTATCCCAGACTGCGTTCTGCCTTCCATGAACGAATGGCATTTGGAGTGTGGCAGAAACATAGACTCACAGGGTCCATGATGTGAAAATTTTAAACAATCAATACAAATATTATGATTAAAAAAGATGAAATGTGAGTGCTGTGTGTGTGTGTGTGTGTGTGTTTCCAGGGAGACCAAAAGGGGATATCAGGCATAGAGCTAGCAGGTAGTTGTGAGTTACCAGATGTGGGTGGTAAGAATTAAACTTGGGTCCTCCACAAGAGCAGTAAGCGCTCTTGCCTGCCGTGCTCTCCAGTCTCTTGTTTCCAGGATTTTATTATAACTTAGGAAACATGAGATTGAAATCATGTTGAGGAAGGCATTGGCCCATTCCTTCATGTTCAAGGGGGAAAAAAAGAGGTAAGGTTTACAGTAAAAATGGATTTGTTCCACATGAGTAGAGCAAAATAATGGTAGATTCTGCTTTGAAATCTAGTTCCTTCAATTCCCAAGTCGGCTTTCCAATAAGCACTAGATTTTATCACACGTTACAACTTGTTTCTGTGGCTGATTCCATTTAGGACACATACACAGTGCTTTTTCTACTTTGTGTTTCCATGTATCTACTAGTGCTTGCTCAAAAAAAAAAAAAAAACCAAAAAACAATAAAATGGTTCCTGTTGCTTTTATCCAATACACCCCAGATTAAAATAAATGGTTCGATCAATGGAAGCAGGGCTCTGACAGTCGCTACCTACTGTCTTCAAAAGTCAGGGATGAGAATCAGAAAGTGGCTATTATGTTTGTCACTGTGGTGCAGCTAATAACACACCTCTGGGTTTTAGGATAACTGCAGTCTTGTGCACTGAAGCTTTGCCCCAGCAATCAGCTCTTAGGAATCTACCACTGGCACAGTGAGGTCTTTTTTTTTTTTTTCCCAAGGTCAGTGCAGATTCTGTCTTTGACTTCATGGTTGTTTGTCATGGCGGATGCCTATGTGCTGACAACAATGACTGAGAGCAGGTTTGGTTTCGGAGCAGCAGACACTGCCAAGGGTGTCAAGAAGGAAACTAAATACATAAATACATATCTAGCATCATTATATCTAAGGAAAAAATGGCCTCCTAAGAACATTTTTTATAATGTAGCTTTAAAAAAGTATGTGTGTATATGTTTGTGTATGGGCATGTGTCCATGAGTAGGATGGCCCACACAGGCCAGGGGCACCAGCTCTTCTCAAGCTGGAGCTACAGACAGTTGTGAGCTGCCTGGTACGGATTTTGGGAACAGACTTCAGGTTTTCTGCAAGAATAGTATTGCAGTGGACTGCTAAGCCATCTCTCAGCCCCATCAGTTTTATTTCTATGAAAGATAGATTAGTGTTTTATATAGGTACTTTTTCATCCAATCTGAAAAATTGGGCTTTTTTTGTTTTTTCATTTTTTAAGACATTACTTCTTACAGATGTTTTCAGTTTACAGTAAAATTGAGCAGTTGAAGACATATCTTCTGTCAGGCTCTCACATACACATCACCTCTCAGCTACCCATAGGCCTCCATTAGATTGAAACATATGTTTAAAATGATTTCCTTCCTTCCTTCCTTCCTTCCTTCCTTCCTTCCTTCCTTCCTTCCTTCCTTCCTTCCTTCCTTCCTTCCTTCCTTCCCTTCTTCTTTCCTTCCTCTCTCTCTCTCTTAATTTCCTTCCTGCTTTCTTAGCATTTTTCTCCAAAGGTAACTCCCCACTCCATATATTTATGCATTATTGTTCAAGTCTGATGGCAGTCTTTACAGCATGAATACTTGTCAATATATTAATCACAAATCAAGCAGTATGTTAAGGGAAAGTACAAAGATGAGTGAAACATAGTCCAGGTATTCAAGGAAATTAGTAATATGTGCTAAACAATTCCAGTTTTATGAAGTTCAGAGATGAATACAGATCCTAGCCTCCTATCGTAGAGACATACACAGAAATCAATATAATGTGGTAGATATATGTGTAAATATAGGCAGAAGGAAACAGAATGGTGAAAACACAGAAAGTAGGGAAATCCATGGTTAAGGGAACTTTCTGAATGAGTTGGTGCCTGGGTGGTAGAACATGGTAATGAAAAAGTCAAAGTGAGATCCAATATGGCACACATGGTTCTGATAGCCACTGTGGTAGATGTTGTATTGTAGTACTATAAGTCAATATTCAAAGCACACAAACAAATTTGAAAAGTTAAACAAGGTTAGGTTTTTCAAGGACTTTAAATGTCAGGCTAGATTGACATTCATTTCTTGATCCAAAATAACTAATAAAAATTATTTTTGAACACACGAATATTGTAACTTTAAGCATAGTGTTTCGATATGCCATCTGCCGGTAAATTAGCCTCTGAATTTATTGGTTAAAAGGCAAAGAGCTGAATCATAAGGCTGATATATTACAGTGGTTTGGGGCAGATCTAGGGTACCAGGAGTCATGAGTAAAAGGCTGAGAAATAATGATAATGTGGCAGGAGTTTGAGAGGAATGGCAGGGGAAAATAAGAAAGGAAGGGTTTTGTGTTTAAGAAAAGAAAATTTTATGGAGTAACAGATTTATAGAAAAAGGTGATGAGTTAAATTTAATACACTGTAACTTCCAGGAAGGCCAGATGAAATTCAAGCTTAATGAGCAACATAATTCATGGTATATTGTAGGCCATATATATATATATATATATATGTGTGTGTGTGTGTGTGTGTGTGTGTATGTATATGTGTATATACACACAGAGAGATATGCCATGTGAGGTACATTTAATATTTATATATGAATGAATATATTTTACATAATATAATAATAGTGAGATATTGCAGTATTTTTGCATTATCTATTTAAGATATTTACACACACACACAAACACACACACAAACACATGTGTATGGCTATGGGATCCCCAAATGCACCATATTGGGTCTCCCTTTGACTTTTTCATTACCATGTTCTACCACCCAGGCACAAATATGTGTGTGTGTGTGTGTCCGTTCATCCGTCCATCTGTCTGTCTGTCTGTTCTGTGTATATGTGTACATACAAATATTAAGCTTGGAAAGAAACAATCCATTTGGTTTGTGAGTGAAAGCTCAGAGAAAAGTTGGACTTTGACATATGAGTACATGCTAGGCAAATGAAAGGACTTCAGGGATGAATCATATGAGGAGCATGAGTGAAATTAATGTCAGTGGGCTAAAGCTAAAGATCTTTTGGGTATCACAGAATTTAAGCTTATGAAGAAAGGAGAGAAGGAGGGGGAGGGGATGGAAGACGGGAGGAGAGAGAAAAAGAGAGAATATCAGTTAATCAGGAGAAACAAGAGAGTCCTCTGTTCTTACAAAGAGGAAGTAGTGACCATGAAGCACTGTTTAATAATATCAAACAAAATGAAAGGAGCATAGAACTTGATTTAAAATGTGCTTTCAATTTGGTAATTGGGGAAAAAAAATCAATAAATTGGAACTGAAAAGAAATACAGGCTCAATGGCTAGTACTAGACAGTAAATAGGAAGTTAAAAAGTATTGTCATCAAGAAAGCCTGTGTCATTCTTTAAAAAAAAAATAGAAATGATGTGTTTGTGGATGTCTGAGGAGGGAAGCAAGGGGGACAGAAGAAACAAGTGACTACAGGAAAGGAGGCCCAGCACCTTTGTGCTACAGTCTTCAAGGGAAGTGTTCTCAGAAGGCGGAAGCAAGGTGGTGACAGTTGAATGTATTATGATGTGGAGGGCAGCACAGAGGGAGTAGGTGGAGAGAAGAGGCACATTTGCCTTTAAAAATACAACACAGAATGAAAAACATGGAGAGAAATGTGCATATTTGTCAGTAGGCAGTGTCTGAAAGAGTTAAATTGGGGGGAACACAGGGCCACTAGGTAGCCACTGCAGTGCACCTGGATGAAGGGGGAACATTTGCACTATAGCCTCTGTGGATTTTCCTTCAAATAATTTAGCCACCCCAGGCTTCAGAGCTGTGAAATTGAGCAGTAATTTCAGCAAATGTGACATGTAATGACTTAACTTGGGTGAGTACCTTTCAACATAAAAAGAGAATTAAGGATGTAGTAAGAAAGTAGTTTAATATTCATAGGGTGTAGGTTAAAGCAGAAAGAGCAGATGTTTTAAATCTCAGATCAAAAGATTATACATTGTAATGTTAAAAAACGAGGTAGACCATGATTATGAAATAAGGGCTGGAGGGCCCAGTAAGGTTTAGTCAGAATGTGGTGGGCTGATGGATTTCAGGCCACACTATGATGTGTGAAAAAATGAAAGAAGTTGTGGCCATGAAAGCAGATGGCTAGAGGGGGTCAGCAAACCACAATGTACAGATAACATTGTCCATGTGGAATTTGGAGGCACCTAAATGGTAACTGGACTTGAAGCAAGAAGGCAACTGTTGAGTAGGAACTACGTCCTCTGCATATGTGATGATCTGAATAGGTTTTTAGAGGATAAGACAGATAGGTATGAATGGAATTGGAAAGTATTTTTTTTTACATCTATGTGTCAAAGGAGGCCTTGAGAACTGAAAGAATATTTATGTATCTTGCTTCAAGGCACAATGCACTGTCCATAGGATAATGAGTAGGTATGGTTTGAGGACTGATAATGTCTATGGGATGGGAAGAGGGGAAGTGAGATACAAATTAGCACAAGAGCCATTTGAAAACAGACTGGAAATGTGGATTCTTTCTTTACTTTCCTTTCTTTATTGAGGTTTTTTATAGGCTGTTCTATGGGCTGTAGTAAGAATATTTGGGCCTGGCGTGGTGGCTCACGCCTTTAATCCCAGCACTCCGGAGGCAGAGGCAGGCGGATTTCTGAGTTCGAGGCCAGCCTGGTCTACAAAGTGAGTTCCAGGACAGCCAGGGCTATACAGAGAAACCCTGTCTCGAAAAACCAAAAAAAAAAAAAAAAAAAAAAAAAAGAATATTTGAAGAGGAGAGAAACAGTAACACGAGAAGAAGTGCAAAAGTAATGAAATTATCGGATCATGTGATACTATAGCCTCATGAGGAAGGAAGTAATGAGGCCAGGGGTGAGTGGATTAATAGCAACTGCTCCGTCGTCTATAGACCTCCAAGACAGGAGGAAGGAGAGCTAAAGTAACAATGGCAAGATGCTCATTGCAAGGTGTGAGAACACATTTTATAGGCCCAGGGTATGTGTGCATGTGGGGTCAGCTATGCATGACCTGTGTGTGTCTTGGATGGTACTCTGATGGTATTGAAGTGTTTTGCGATGAAACTGAAGTATTGCAATGGGTACGTGGTTGATATATTTGGGTTGCCATTGCAAGAACGACTCATCTATATGCAAGGACACTGTGCTTAGATTTGTGTTGAAAAGGAAAACATGGAAAAAGTTTGGGATGAGAAATAAAAAGATAGGTGATAGTGAGGAGGAGTGTTCATAAACAGATACACCAGAACACACAGAGAGAACTGGTGGTGGAAAGAAATAAGGAGATACTTAGTCAAATGGTGGCTCCAATTGTCATGGAAGCTCAAAATCATTCCATGATTTTGCATTTAACAACACAAGTCTAGGGGCTGAAGAGATGACTCAGCAGTTAAGAGCACTGGCTGCTTGTCCAAACCACCAGAGTTCAATTCTCTGCACCCATATGACAGTTCACAACTGTCTGTAATCACAGTTCTAGGGGATCTGACACCTGCACACAGACATACATGCAGGCAGAATACCAATGTACATTTAAAAAGACCCACCAGTCTAGGACCAGTAAAATTAAGGTTTATGGGTCTATAGTACATTACAATAGAATTGTCTATTAAAGAGTTGGGTGTGTGTGTGGAAAAGGCACAATGTTTCCTTTCCAAAGTTAAGGAAAGAGATGCATTTGGTGGGAATCTATGCTTTCTTTCTTTCGTTATTTATTTATTTATAATTTTCCGTTTTAAAAATTAGATATTTTCTTTATTTACATTTCAAATGTTATCTCCTTTCCTTGATTCCCTTCCCCAAATCCCCCTATCCCATCCCTCCTCCCCCTGCTCACTAACCCAAACACTCCTGCTTTCCTGTCTTGGCATTCCCCTACACTGGGGCATAGAGCCTTCACAGGACCACGGGCCTCTCCTCCCACTGATGTTCAACAAGGCCATCCTCTGCTACATATGCAGCTGGAGTGTTCAGTCCCTCCATATGCATTCTTTGGTTGGTGGTTTAGTCCCTGGGAGCTCTGGGTGGTACTAGTTGGTTCATATTGTTGTTCCTCCTAGTGGGCTGCAAACCCCTTCAGCTCCTTGGGTCATTTCTCTAGCTCCTCCATTGGGGACCCTGTGCTCAGTCCAAAGGATGGCACTTCTGTATTTGTCAGGCACTGGCAGAGCCTCTCAGGAGACAGCTATATCAGGCTCCTGTCAGCAAGCACTTGTTGGTATCCATAATAGTGTCTGAGTTTGGTAACTGTATATGGGAAGGATCCCTAGATGGGACAGTCTCTGGGTGGTCTTTCCTTCATTTCTGCTCCACACTTTGTCTCTGTATCTCCTCCCATGGGTATTTTGATTCTCCTTCTAAGAAGGATCAAAATATCCACACTTTGATCTTCCTTCTTCTTGAGATTCACATGTTCTGTAAATTGTATCTTGGGTATTCTGAACATCTGGGCTAATATCCACTTATCAGTAACTGCATACCATGTGTGTTCTTTTGTGTTTGGGTTACCTCACTCAGCTGAGTACTACTTCATTGTGTAAATGTACCACATTTTCTGTATCCATTCCTCTGTTGAGGGACATCTAGGTTCTTTCCAGCTTCTGGCTATTATAAATAAGGTTGCTATGAACGTAGTGGAGCATGTGTCCTTATTACAAGTTGGAGCATCTTCTGGGTATATGCCCAGTAGAGGGATAGCTGGGTACTCAGGTAGTACTATGTCCAATTTTCTGAGGAACCACCAAACTGATATTCAGAGTGGTTATACCAGCTTGCAATCCCACCAGCAATGGAATGCTCCTCTTTCTCCACATCCTTGCCAGCATCTGCTGTCATCTGAGTTTTTGATCTTAGCCATTCTGACTGGTATGAGGTGGAATCTCAGGGCTGTTTTGATTTGCATATCCCTGAAGACTAAGGATATTATAGGAAAAATGGCCATCTTGCCGAAAGCAATCTATAGATTCAGTGAAATCCCTATCAAAATTCCAACTCAATTCTTTGTAGAGTTAGAAAGAGCAATTTCCAAATCCATCTAGAATAACAAAAAATCCAGGATAGAAAAAACTATTCTCAACAATAAAAGAACTTCTGGGGAAATCACCATCCCAGACCTCAAGCTGTATTACAGAGCAATGGTGATAAAAACTGCATGGTACTGGTACTGTGACAGGCAGGTAGATTAATGGAATAAAACTGAAGATCCAGAAATGAACCCAGACACCTATGGTCACTTGATCTTTGACAAAGGAGCTAAAACCATCCAGTGGGAAAAAAGACAGCAATTTCAATACATGGTGCTAGTTCAACTGGCAGTTTGCATGGAGAAGAATGCAAATTGATCTATTATTATCTCCTTGTAAAAAGCTCAAGCTCAAGTGGATCAAGGACTTCCACATAAAACAGATACACTGAAACTAATAGAAAAGAAAGTGGGGAAGAGCCTCGAGCACATGGGCACAGGGGAAATTTTCCTGAACAGAACACTAATAGCTTATGCTCTAAGATCAAGAATTGGTAAATGGAACCTCATAAAATTGCAAAGATTCTGTAAGGCAAAGGAGTTTATCAATAGGAAAAAATGGCAACCAACAGATTGAAAAAAGATCTTTATCAACCATACATCTCATAAAGAGCTAATATCCAATATATACAAAGAACTCAAGAAGTCAAACTCCAGAGAACCAAATAACCCTATTAAAAATAGGGTACAGAGCTAAACAAAGAATTCTCAACTGAGGAATACCAAATGGCTGAGAAACACCTAAAGAAATGTTCAACATCCTTAGTCATCAGGAATCCATGCTTTAAAATTAATGCAGTTAAAAGTAACTGACAAATCTAATGGATAAAGAATATATTGTCCTATTCAGGAATTTTCCCCCTGTGCCCATATCTTCGAGGCTTTTCCCCACTTTCTCCTCTATAAGTTTCAGTGTCTCTGGTTTTATGTGAAGTTCCTTGATCTACTTAGTTTTGACCTTAGTACAAGGAGATAGGAATGGATCAATTCACATTCTTCTACATGATAACAACCAGTTGTACCAGCACCATTTGTTGAAAATGCTGTCTTTCTTCCACTGGATGGTTTTAGCTCCCTTGTCGAAGAACAAGTGACCATAGGTGTGTGGGTTCATTTCTGGGTCTTCATTTCTATTCCATTGGTCTACATGTCTGTCACTATACCAGTACCATGCAGTTTTTTAAATCACAATTGCTCTGTAGTAAAGCTTTAGGTCAGGCATGGTGATTCCACCAGAGGTACTTTTATCCTTGAGAAGAGTTTTTGCTATCCTAGGTTTTTTGTTATTCCAGATGAATTTGCAGATTGCATTTTCTAATTCGTTGAAGAATTGAGTTGGAATTTTGATGGGGATTGCATTGAATCTGTAGATTGCTTTTGGCAAGATAGCCATTTTTACAATGTTGATCCTGCCAATCATGAGCATGGGAGATCTTTCCATCTTCTGAGATCTTCTTTAATTTCTTTCTTCAGAGACTTGAAGTTTGTACTACTCAGCTATTAAAAAGAATGAATTTATGAAATTTGTAGGCAAATGGTTGGACCTGGAGGGCATCATCCTGAGTGAGGTAACACAATCACAAAAGACCTCAAATGATATGTACTCACTGATAAGTGGATATTAGCCCAGAAACTTAGTATACCCGAGATATAAGAGACAATTTGTAAAACACATGAAACTGAAGAAGAACGAAGACCAAAGTGTGGACACTTTGCCCCTTCTTAGAATTGGAAACAATCACCTATGGAAGGAGTTATAGAGACAAAGTTTGGAGCTGAAACAAAAGGATGGACCATCTAGAGTCTGCCATATCCAGGGATCCATCGCATAATTAGCCTCCAAACGATGACACGATTGCATACACTAGCAAGTGTTTGCTGAAAGGACCCCGATATAGCTGTCTCTTGTGAGACTAGGCCGGGGCCTAGCAAACACATAAGTGGATGCTCATAGTCAGCTATTGGATGGATCACAGGGCCCCCAATGGAGGAGCTAGAGAAAGTATCCAACGAGCTAAAGAGATCTGCAACCCTGTAGGTGCAACAACATTATGAAGTAACCAGTACCCCGGAGCTCTTGACTCTAGCTGCATATGTATCAGAAGATGGCCTAGTCGGCCATCACTGGAAAGAGAGGCCCATTGGTCATGCAAACTTTATGTGCCCCAGTACAGGGGAACTCCAGGGCCAAAAAATGGGAATGGGTGGGTTAGGGAAGTGGGGGGGAGGGTATGGGGGACTTTTGGAATAGCATTGGAAATGTAATTGAGGAAAATACGTAATAAAAAAATATTAAAAAAAGAATATATTGTCCTTAGGAGAATATGTAATACATGAAATATGAATGTCCTTAGGAGAGTATGAAAAATGGAACCATGTGGAGACCCCAGAGGCACCTTGGCATTCAGAGTGGCTGAAGAAGATTGGGTAAAACAATAAAATAGGGAGAAGAGGACCAGCCTGAGAGAAAATTGAAAAGGGAGAAATTGTTTTCACAAATACAGATTGACAGTAGCAGGAAGTTGCTGAGTCTGAATTTTTACGTTAACTTCTATGAATCCAAGGCAACTTTTCCTTGTCTCCTTAATGCAGACAGAAGACAGCATCTATATGTGTCAGAGCATCTGGGAAGCAGCAGCTGGTTCACTATAGACTCACATTGGTCTCTCATCTTCTGTTCCAACAGGGGAATCCAGGGAGGTCTACGATGATGTCTGCAAACAGACATTAGATGTTACAGCTTTACAGATATTAGACTTGTGCAGCTTTGCATGACCGCAGCTTGCAAGCAAGCATGACATCCATCTCAGGGGAAAATACTTCATCATGCTATTAAATTGATAGCAAACATTGAAATGAGGCCCAGCCCCGGTTAAAACTAGTCTTGCATTCTTGGCAAACCCACTAACATGAACATGAGACGAGGCCCACGGAAGTTGATCTCACCATGCAAAATTTCAAGTGTGCCAGGAGGTAGCAAGACTCTCAGGTTTGAAGATCATGGACTTCAAAATAAATGGGAATTCTTACTTGGTGTTGTTAAAATAAGTAATCTATGATACAAGCTTTGTTGGGTTCTTAATACATCCTATGGGCATAAGAGGGCTCTAGAAAAATCGAAACATGTTACTCACTTTTGAAGTATTCCAGGAAAGATTGGGATAACTCGGACCACACTGACTTACTTTCTTCTTGGTTCTTCCTGTGCCTGTAACTGCACCGGTGCTCATCCTGAGTGTCCCAAATTCTGCCCACTCTGTTGCTCCACGCTATGGTGAATAGAATTGAGCCAGGATTGGGGTAAAAAAACTTCATCTAAAAATTAGCCTTAGAGGATGTTTTTGCACATCTGTAGGAGAACAAACAGTCTCATAAGAGCTTCAATATGCAAAACTAACAGTTACACCAGTCCAGTAACACCTAACATTGGCTATAGACAGTGAGCTTGGAGAACTGCACTGAATTCTCCTGTGTTATGTACAGTGCTGCTGACATCAGTGATGCTTTCAAAGGCTAAGAGTTGAATTTCTCAAGTTGTCTCTGTAATGAAATTATAATAAAAGTGATGTAGTGGTGGGTACTCTACTCCTGTCTATGCATATTATACTCCAATTTTAACATTCATTTGGCAAAATATCCTATATTTCATATTTCCATCCATGGCTAGCTCTTGGTCACTGGCTTGATGTATTAACATGTGAAGTCATCCTCATGTCATTCACTATCCTGTTTATTTCTCACCTCAAGATGCTATCACACTTTCTTTGTTAAATACAGATGAAGCAGAAGGTGCCACCCATTTATCTATTAATAATGTAATGCAGCATGTAGTGTTTGAACTTTATTTATAAATGTGATAGTAAATCTTCTAGGTAGAAAGTGCTAGATCAAAAGATATAAATATGGGACTGGGAGATAGCACAGCTCATAGAGTGTTTGCTTAGCATGCAAAGGCCCTGGGCTCAATTGTTAGTAACACATCCTCTGGACATAGGGGCATATACTAGTAATGCCAGGACTCAGGAGCAAAAGGCAGGAGGATCAGAAGTTCAAAGTAATCTCTGACTACATAGTTTGAGGTTAGCCTATATGAAACCCTGTCTTACACACACACACACACACACACACACACACACACACACACACACATAATAAAATATTACTGTTAGTATAACTTTTTAGATTACACTGCCAATCAAAATGCATTCTACAAAATAGTAAAGATTTATGTTTCACTTTAACTCAGTAATACATAGAACATTATAACTTGAGAAAAAAAGTTCCTGTTTGAATGTTACCTGAATTCAAAGATATCACATTGATAAATGGAGTTTAAACATTAATTTTGCATTACATGGGTAATTGATAAATGGAATGGCACCGTATACTTCATCTGTGTCTAAGAAAGAAAATATGAGTCAAGCAATGGTGGTGCATGCCTTTATCCCAGCATCTCGGAGGCAGGGGCAGGCAGATCTCTGGGTTTGGGGCCAGCCTGACCTACAGAGCGAGGTCTAGGCCAGCAAATCTGTTACACAGAGAAACCTTATCTTGAAAAAAAAAAAAACCAACAACAAAAACAAAAAACAAAAATAAAACAAAGGAGGAGAAGAAAAGGAAGAGGAGAAGGTGGAGGAAGAGGAAGAAGGAAAGGAAGGAAGAAAAGAGAAGTGATAAAGATAAAGAGAGAGAGGAAGAGGGAGAGGGAGAGAGAGAGAGAGAGAGAGAAAAGAAGGAGGAGGAGGAGGAGGAGAGGGGAGAGGGGAGAGGGGAGAGGGAAGAGGGGAGAGGGGAGAGGGGAGAGGGGAGAGGGGAGAGAATGTGATGATAGCTTGGGTGGAAAACAAACAGGATATTGAATGCCATGAGGGAGGCTGTTCATGTGTTAAAACATTAGACTAGTTATGAAGAGGTAGCCATGGGTGGAAATATGAAGTTAAGATACTTCATCAAATAAATGATATAATTGAAGTTATATATACCTAGACAGGAGCAGAGAGAATATCTACTATTACATTATTTTTAATATGATTGAATCATGTGCACACAAACACACACACAGACACACACACACACCATAGTTGTGATTAATATTGGTAGACTGATACCTTCCTCTCTTTTCTAGCCAGCTTTGGATAGTGTTTTCCCTTAGTCCCTGCCCCTTTCCTATAAGAGCTTATGCATACTGTGATTCCCCCTTTCCTTGAAGGTCCCAGAGACTTTCATTTTACCTGTACTTCCTCTCGCACTGCTCTGTAGACTGCCCTTTCCTGCCTAGAGCCTTTCTACTAGGTGTTTCCAGTGGTTGTTATCATCTCCTTCCAAGCCCCACATGATTGCCCTCTTTGCTATTCAGATCTCAGTTCACATATTACTTCCTTAGCACACAGCATGTGGTTGGGCATTGTGATGCATGCCTGTCTTCTCCCCTGCATTGAGAGGCAGAGATTGGAGGTTTATGAGTTCAGGGCCATCCTCAACAACTAGACTGAGTTGCATGAGACTTCGTCCCAGAAACAAAACCATAACAACACAAAACTGAGCCAGTTCAGCAAAACCACCTGTAAGGCAGATAATGGTGGATGCTTCACACCCTATTGATTGTATAAATAATGAATTGATCATGAACTCTGTCTTGGAGTTAAATAGGGACGTGGACAGATCCTGGCAACCAAATGGACAATGTAGATACAAGATACGGGTGACCCAGTGACAATAAGGGAGCAACCAACAGGTTTTGATCATGAGAATAGCATGATTAAATTATCTCAAGGCTTGTGCTCTACCTTTCAATAGGGTTCAGTAGCAAAATTTTATTTTAGATAACATACGTGCATGCCTGACATGTAATGAATTGGTAAAATCTAGCATTGGATATTGGATATTATGCTTGATTTCAGGTATTATACAGGGACATTTTTATCAAGTTCTCATGTTCCATATAGGTACTGGCTGGTTTTCTGTGTCACCTTGACACAAGCTGGAGTTATCACAGAGAAAGGAGCTTCAGTTGAAGAAATGCCTCCATGAGATCCAGCTGTAATGCATTTTGTGATTAGTGATCAAGGAGGGAGGACTGCTTGTGGGTGGTACTGTCTCTGGGCTGTAGTCTTGGGTTCTATAAGAAAGCAAGCTGAGCAAGCCAGGGGAAGTAATCCGGTAAGGAACATCCCTCCATGGCCTCTGCATCAGCTCCTGCTTCCTGACCTGCTTGAGTTCCAGTCCTGATTTCCTTTGGTGATGAATAGCCATGTGGAAGTGTAAGCTGAATAAATCCTTTCCTCCCCCGCTTTCATCTTGGTCATGATGTTTGTGTAGGAATAGAAACCCTGACTAGGACAATATATTATCAGATCTTAGAAAATATTTTGTTCTGGAAGTTTCATCTAAAATTTATACTAGCAGTAATACTGTATAATGTTATGGCTACTCTTTTGTTTGAGGCAGAGTGTCACTACGTAGCTCAGGGTGGCTCCGCCACATTACTGCCTCTACCTCTGGAGTCCTGGAATTGAAGAGACATACATCACACTAACATAACTGCTGCTCCTTAGTATATAATATTATAAAATTTATGATTAGGAAGGTAAGAGTCAAAAGAATTGATGGAACATAATATAACGTGATATGACCACAAAATGCTTATTAAGAATGATATAGAGCATGGGCTATGAGCTAGTATTTAACACAATGTCCACATTTCTCTAAAACTCTCATGGCACTGAGAGAGTCAGCCCTTGTTTATTGAGTTCTCTTGATGTTTGCAGAAAAACCAGTGGACATGAAAGGGTCATTGATGCCATGACACATAACTGCTTTTGGCCTCAAAAAGAAATGACAGCAGCTGAGGAGAAATTCTAGTGTCATGAGTTCAAGATGGATCTGACAGAGGAGCTGCTCTGGAGAAATGATGTTTTCAAAGTATTGACTCTGTAGGAGGAAGAAAACATCTGAAGGACAAGTAGCAAAAGACTAGAAGACTAGGATTTGGTCCTCATGGAAGGGAGGTTTTATCTGCTGAGGAAAATAAAGACATTAAAAACAAGACCAGAATTTTTATTTTAGTTATAGTTGCTTACATTTTCTCAAGACCATAATATTTATCCTTGAAATGAAAATATGCCCTAATAGGTAGAGATTTTATAGTATGCCTGGACCTGTTCAATAAATGTTACTCTTCTCAATGAACTTTATAGAGAATGCCCAAATACCTCTATGTAACCATTGCCATCTGCCATCATTGAATGAGATTTGCTAGACCAGGCTGATCAAATTTCCTACTGTTCTGAAATGTCGAGGAGAAAGCAGTAGAAACTCAGGGTTAGAAACTCAGATCAGACATGAGGGGAAAGGACGAATAAAGTTGAGTTTTGTCGATGTACATGAGAACAGATAGTCAAAAGGCAGACGAGGTCAGACACGCAGACTTCAATTGAATTGAGAAAAATGCTTCATCTTCAAAAGTGTTGACATCCTTTTAGTCCATTTTCTTAATGCAAAATAGTATGTAGCCCATCTGATGAAAGGTTTGAAGGATTAAGGACATCGGGCCCTGTCAGGTACGATTTGCTCCACGAGGTAAGGAAGCTATGTTTTAGACAAATAGATGGCTAGGAAGTGGAGGGGTAAGGATTAGAGCTGCATTAGCAATTGTGAGAGATAAAGTTAAACTAATGTTTTCATTGCAAGGACAGTATTGTTTGTGAGTCCCGGTGATATCTCAGTGTCAAACACTGTTTGCTTTATAGCATTTTTACTATACAGGAAATAAAGAGGGGATTCAGGCATTCATATAATTTCACCCAAAACATAGGTTTGCTTCAGTTACCTGTTTTCAGCTGACTGGCCTCAGGCTCCTGCGATTTCTGTCAGTTCCAGCCATTCACCACATCTCTTCACTGTCTCTGGCACCTTGGCAGTTCCTGGGTCTTTTTTTTTTTTTTTTTTGGTTTGCATCTTGACATTCTGTCACTGAACTGTGCTCTGGGCGACCTGAAATTTCAAGATTCCTGAGCAGAACAGTATGAGCAAGTTACACGTCGATTGCAGTCGGCAGGGTGGGAGGGGGCAGCCGAAGGCTTAGGGGAGGGCAGGGCAAATTGCTTAGCTGGTCCTTTCGATTATTGATGAGACGGCTGTATAATCTAGAAAGGGACTGCCTACCTCCCACAGCAATGTATTTGCTGATTAACTCAGGGAAGCTGATTGCCAAGTGTGCTGAGATTCCGTGGATTGCACCAGAAAAATCTGCTAACGGATTATCTTATTAGCAGAATGGCACTCCAAGAGAAAGACGGATGTGCATCACGACTAAGCATACACTACACAGCGTGCGACACCGTAACCTTAATGAAAATATGAAAATAAAACACACGTACATCCACCACTGAAGATTTAATGTTGTTAAGGCAGGTGCTTAAAAAGGGAAGAAGATGTAAGGGGTGGGGGTGGGGGGCTGGGTAGGGGAAGACTTGAAACTGACAGCATGTATTTCAAAGCAACAAACTTGTTGACCTATATTTGGAAACAAATGAAGAACTGTAAAGATCACGGAGAGATTCCTGGTTATTGCTGGAGAGTAGTAGGTCACTGGGGTCTTAACAAAAGCCGTGAGGAGATGTTTTGATAGACTGGCAAAAGCAGCGGCCAGGCACATACTCTGATCTTGGCAGGATTTTAATTGCTTTGCTCTTGATTGGCATGCGACCATGTTCAAATGAGAGAAGAGAACATATTCCGGAGCTATTTCAAGGATTGCTTTCTGATACACTTCATTGAACAGCTTAGGTGGTTAGAGGCTATTTTGGACGATAGCCTAGAAAAGGCTCTGAGAAAGATAAATAAGTATGAAATAGAAGAAAGTTGCTATCTCCCACCCCAATCACAGCACCCTTCATTTGAAAACACTCCAGAGATGTCAAAGAAGAAATAAATACATTCCAGGGGCAAAAACAACAACAAAAAAAAGACTACAGAATCCTAATTGACAAAACCTCGAAAATGCTTCGGTAAATTTTGATCGTACTCCTGACACAGATGAATAGTAACAATGGTAGAAGCCCATTTTCCTTTGTTCTGCAATGTGAGGGACTTGTGTGCTTCTATGGGGGTGGCGTGCATTCACATATCCACACAGAAGATTCAAGAGATAAAATGAACAAAGGCTTTCTGTGGGTTGCTTTGTTTCTGGACTCCCTAAGACATAAACCAAGACGTGACATGTCAGGATGGGAGCAATAACTAGCCTGCTGTGAGTTCTTGACAAGATGCCTGGTGTCCTGTCCCTTTCCCTGAGGATTCATTGCCCTACCATCCATGTCTGGAACAAAGGAGTATTTAAGACCCCGGATAGATCATTCATAAAAATTCTGTGTTTTTCTTTATGATTGTATCAGAAGCTGAGTCTTCTCACTGAGAAAGCATATCAATAAAAAGTCTATCCCAAGTACCCTGAAGGACTTTTTAAAGCCTGTACTCCTGAGTACTGTGGCTCTGTACATAATGTGCTATAAGCTTGGCTCCTTTTAAAATTCATATACACCTATGGAATGACACCATTTTCTGGAGTACAGGCATATAGATTCGTTCTCTCTTCATTCTCTCCGTGTGTATGATCCATGGTCAGGTACGTATGTGTGTACGGGTTTGTGTGTATGTGTATACACGATGTTACCTCATGTATTGTTCTAATACAACCCCATTGCTTTTTGAGACACTGACTGGCCTGAGTGCCATCCTTGGAAAGGCCATTCTGGGCTGTATACAATTGCCGGCTGAGCAAGCTATGAGGAGCCAGCTAGCCAGCAACATTCCTCTACAGTCTCCACTTCAATTCCCGTCCCCAGATTCCCATCTGTTTTCCCTCCTTGGCTGTCTAGGAGGATGCACTGAATCCTAAGAGATAAAATAAACACTTTCCTCCTCAACTTGCTTTTGGTTAGTATTGTTTTACAGCAACAGCAGCTGAACCGGAACAGCTTGCCCCTCCAAACCACTGCTTTATAAAGCACTGGACTTTAAAAGAGTTGGATAGGTATTTCAGGTCTAAGTGTTACTTATTAATCTGCTCAGACATTTTTTCCATGAAGCCCTTATTCCTCCCATATTTATCTTTTGGTCTTTGGGTATGAATATTTGTAGACTGACCTACGAATTTATGACTGATTCATTCATAAGGAAATGAATCTTTGTTTTGCTTCCGTATATCAGTGATAGAACTATCGCCCCAAAGCTGAAGCAGCACTCTCTAAATGGACTCTCGTCTATTCCTGCCCACTTTGGTCTCCTCTCCATCACTGAGTCCCTTTCCTTGGATCTTCACTTTTCTATTAGTTTTTCTCTTGGCAGTTTAATTCCCCCATGCTTTCATTATCCTAGCAATTAGTTGACATCAAAAAGTATCAAGTGGTCATTCCCAGAGGTAAACAATTTGCAAGGTTTCAGTGGCACGTGCTGTGAATAACACTGCAGCACCTGTGCCTCTACATCAGTTTCATGGAGGGCTTGACCCCCTTTCTCACCCAGGGCATCCAATCCATATCCCCCACCTGTCCGTAGCTCATTTAAAACTGTGTTGGTTCCTACAGTGACGTTCCATTCACAATGCCCAGGTTCATAAACCATCATTTTACTTGGTAATGTCGTCAGAGCAGAGGAGCTGTGATGCTGGTGAGTGGAATGCACTAGGAAAGCCATAAATTGCTTCCTTTAAGGGAGACGGTAAAGGTTTACAGTGTAGGGAAGTACAAACAATCAATGGCTCAGTTCCTAAGAACAGTATCTGCCTGTGCAGTTGTGAAGAAAGAAACGAATGCCATTTGAGTCTTGCTGTCATACTGCAAGCTATAGAAGTTACAGTCACAGTGCATGGTAACTAGTATAGATTTCTAGTATGTACTGTTTGTAGATTTACATATAGGCACAAATGGAACACCTGAAGTCCTATGTCTGTAGTGTCCAGGTTCCACTAAAGACAAGTCTCAGCTGAGTGTCATAATTACTGTGATGGTTATCATCATCACTGTGACAGGACGAAGGTGACAAGTCTCTGGATGTGCTGTGAGGGAATATCTCGCCTAGGTTGATTGAGATGGGAAGATCTACTCTATAAGTAGGTCATACCTTTCTGGGGTCTTTACTCTAAAACAGAAACAAAAGGGTAGGATGCTAACTGAGATAGAAGGCTAGTAGTATAATGGAAAAATGGAGAACAGGGAAGCAAGACAGATGAAGTGAAAACCATACTTACTTAGTTGACTTCCTTGCCAGTTCCTTTCATAAGAACTTTTTCTTCATCCACACCTTATTAGTTAATATTTCCTCGGTTGTGTTCCTGTTTTTTTTTTTTTTTCATTTTTTTAAATTTTATTTCTTTGGCATTCCATCTCCTCCTGACTTTAGTCATTGCTCACTCCCTTGAGGACCTCAGATTTGGCCTCCAAATGTGTGGCTCCAGGTATTGATTCAAAAGCATTTCAAAGTCACTGTGCCCAAACTGAATCCCACTGTAACCCGCATCGAGCCTGGTCTTTGTTCTGCATCTCTGACTTCCCTTCCCAAAGGCCCATGCTGGAGGAATGTCAATCATTCCCACTGTGTTTCAGTGTCTACACTAATGCATTTGTTCCTCGAGCCATATGGATTCAGCCCCTAAATCCCTCTCTGAACCAGCCTTGTTCTTAGTTGCTGCCCCTGCAGTCTTCTCAGTGGTCCGCTGCCTTCATTCTAAGTCTCTTGGCCTAACTTCTCTTCCACATTGTGGCAGAAATGCAAACTTAGTCATACAGATTTCCTTCTTACTGATGCTAAATTTCTTCTCAGTGCTTTCAGGACAAAGATAAGCATCTAATCTGAGGGTTTTATATCCTGGTCACTTCACTGTTTGTGTGGTGTACAGAATGGTAGTTGTCGTATGCTACTGGAGCTCACCAGAAAGCTCTCGGAGGATAGGCTGCCTCCCTTTCCATTCCAGACTGACATGTCTTTCTCACAGTGTCCTTCAAGGTCCCTTGTTTGAGGAATGGTATGCCCCAAATTCCCTAACAGGAAGGAAAGCCCAAGGATGACATCGTCGTGTCCTTGAAGCCAGCTAGAGGGTAAACCATTTCCAACAGAGGTTCTTATTGTTTATCCCATAGTATAAACATGCCAGCAGCAGGGGAAAGTCGGCCATCAAATGCTTAGCCATACATAGAAGCTCACTTGGGATGTCTAGGTTACTGCCTTATCCTTCTTTTCCTGTTCTTCAGGATCTTGCAAGCTCTCATTTTATATTTTACTTTTTAATTGCTTTTCTTTATCTGCTGTTGGCTATTTATTATGTGACTTTTGCATTCTATGCTAATAAATATAATCACTGATTCAAATTTGAAAGCACTCTCTGGCCTGTAGACTAACTTCTTGTCTTTACCTCTTTCTCCACATTCTCTCTCTCTCTCTCTCTCTCTCTCTCTCTCTCTCTCTCTCTCTCTCTCTCGATTTATTTATTTATTTATTTATTTATTTATTTATTTATTTATTTTACTTATATGAGTACACTGTAGCTGTCAGCTGTCTTCACACACCAGAAGAAGGCATCAGATCCCATTACAGATGGTTACAGGCCACCATGTGGTTGCTGAGAATTGAACTCAGGACCTCTGGAAGAGCAGTCAATGCTGGTAACCACTGATCCATCTCTCAAGCCCCTTCCTCCACTTCTCAAAATCCAGTCCCCCCATCTCACCCCCAAATCCATAGCCCACCCTCTGTTTTTCCCTCCCCACAACTCCAGTAGATCACACAGATCTTCCCATCCAAACTTCTCCAACTCATCACTTGTCCAGGCCCCAAAGCCCAGCTGCCAACTCCAACAAATGTTCCCTGGGATCCCATCAGTACAACCTGATACAGAAGCAAACAGGCCAGTGAACGAGGTGAGCTTCACGTCTTTACTATCCCCTTTCCTCCAAAGCTAATCTCCTGTTCTCAAACCCCAGCTGACCTCTCCCTGTGCCATTCCCATCTCTGGACACTCTCTGTCCCACCTCCTCCTAGCCCACACCCATTCCAATGTTTTGGCTCCCAAACTTACCATCACATTTTACCCTGAACCCTCAGTGACCATGTCTATCAGAGTCCCCAAAGACTTTCTTTCCTACCAGGCCTCAGACAGCCACTACACTCCCCTAAGTACCAGAGAGTGCAACAGAAATATATGAAAACAAAACAAACAAGCAAACACAAAACTTAAAATGCCACCCATCGAACAAAGACAAGACTAGCTATTAGCACCTAAAATTGAAATCTTCCCAAACTCAGATGTCTAGATGTCAGTGTAAAATTATAATAAAAAACAGACAGAGCAATATGTCTCCACAAGAGCCCAACATCCCTACCACAGTCAGCTCTGAGTAAAGTACCATAGCTGAAGCACAAGACAAAGGCCACAAAACAGGCTTCATGATTATGATAGAGGGTCTTAAAGAGAAAATAAATAAATTCCTTAAAAAAAAAAACTATGAAAACAAAACAGGAAGGGAATGACTGGAATCATTCAAGACCTGAAAGTAGAAATGGAATCAATAAAGAAAATTCAGTTTGAGGGCAACCTGAAAATGAAAACCTTAGGGAATGTGAAGAGAAGCCTCAGAGAGAAACTCAACAATATAAGCAATGGAAGAGGGAGTCTTAGGCATTGAAGACATGATAAAAGAAAGATAGTCAAAGAAAATGTTAAATTAAAAAAAAAAAAAACCTCCAGATACAAAACATCCAGGAAATCTGGGACACTCTGGAAAGACTAAATCTTAGGATAATAGGAATAGAGAAAGGAGAAGAAACATAGGTCAAAGGAACTGAAAATGTTTTCAGCAAAATCATAGAAGAAAATCCCCTAACCTAAAAAAGAAGGTACTGATAAAGGAATAAGATGTGTACAGAATACCAAATAGACTGAAGCAGAAAAGAAAGTGACCTTGGAACACAATAATCCCACACTAAACATGCAGAACAACAAAGGAATATTAAAAGCAACAAGGGAAAAGGCCAAGTGCCATACAAAGGCCGACCTATTAGAATTATACCTGGATTTTCAATTGAGACTCTTAAAGACAGAAGGGCCTAGACAGATGTTCTACAAATTCCAAGAGAGCAGAGATGCAAGCTCAAACTATTATTCAACAAAAGTTTCTAACATTATAGTTGGAGACTATGACATTCCATGACAAAATGAAATTCGTACAATAATTTTCTACAACTCTGGCCCTATGAAGGCACTAGAAGGAAAACTCCAAGCTAAGGAGGCTAACCACACCCAATAAAATACAGGAAATAGATAATATTAGACCAGCATATCAAAAGAGGAGTCTCACACACACACACACACACACTCACACACACCCCACAATTAAAAACAACAGCAATCCACAAACACTGCAGAGTTATATCTCTCAATATAAGTGGTCTCAATTATTCCATGAAAGACACAGACTAACAGAATGAATGAAAAACAGGATCCAACATTCTTCTGCATCTTAGAAATACACCTTAGTATCAAAAATATACATTGCCTCAGGATAAAAGAATTACAAAAGGTATTGTACCTAAGAAGCAAGTTACTATGACCAAATAGACTTCAAAATTCATCAAAAGAGATAGATAGGGAAGGACACTACATGCTCATCAAAGGCCATATCTGTCCAGAACATTACCACTCTTAATACTATGTACCAAGCATAGGAGGACCCAAGTTCATAAAGAAAACACAACTATAATGTAAGTTGCTTATTGACTCTGACACTGATAGTGGGAGACTACAATACTCCACTCTTGACAACAGCAAGATAAAAAAAAAAAAACTAAATAGAGAAATGTTGGAGCTAACAAACAACATAAACCAAATGGACCTAACATATGTACAGATCATTTTACCCAAAGGGATAAAAAATAGAGTGTATCTTCTCCTTAGCTCCTCATAAAACTTTCTCCAAAACATTGTATAATATTTGATCCTCCCCTACGTCATTGTCAGCACTTGCCATTTTTAATTTGTAAACTAATAAGTGATTTAACTAGAGTAAAGATGGTAGCTCACCAGTGTTTTGATTTTTTTATTTCTTGCCAACTAATGATATTGAACATCTTGTATATCCTTGGTAGCTATCTGTAATTCCTCCTTTGAGAATTTACATTTATACAATCTTTCCAGATGTGGATGGTTTTAGCCTTCTCTTTATCCATTTGCTCTTATTTGATGTTGGTATAGCTCATTCTGGCTATTTAGTAACTTTTCTACTGCTATGAAGGGATGACATGCCCCCAGACAACTTTTAAAAGAAAGCATTTAAATTGGAGGTTTGCTTACAGTTTCAGGGGGTGAGTCTCTCAGCCTTGTGGTGGGGAACATGGTGCAGGCAAGCAGGCAGGCAGGCATGGTGCTGGGTCTGGGTCTGGGTCTGAGAGCTTACATCTAATCCACAAACAGAAGGTAGAGAGATTTGCTTTGATTTGGACTATCAAAACCCCAAAGCTCAGTCCTAGTGACACACCTTCTCTGCCAAGGCCACACCCCCTAATCCTTCCAAGATTGTTCCACCAAGTAAGAATCTAGCGTTCAAATATATGGAGTCATTCTAATTCAAACAATCATGCTGGCTTTAACTTTTTACTATTTTGCCATGACAACCCAATTGCCTGTGCAATCACCCCCAGGTGTTTCTTTCTTTTTGAATTCCTTACATTGGATGAATAGTAAACACCTCTCCCCCTTTTCATTCTCTTGGTGTTGATTTTGCTATGTGGCTTTTTTTAGTTAGATATAATCCCATTTATCCTTTTCTGTTTGTTTTCTATGCTCCTGGAGTACTTTTCAGAAAACAATTCTCTTACCAGTGTCTTAATGTGTTTTTTCCAAAGATTCCAAAAGAATTTATTGGGGGGAAAGGCGACCTCTTCAATAAATAATAGTTTAAACAAAACAACACAAAACTGAATAGTTGTGTGCAGGATGGAAACTCAACCCTTACTTCTCATTCTGCACAAAAGTTACCTAAAATTCACCAAAGACATTAATGTAAGGCCTGGGATCCCGAGGCTCCACATGGTATAAAAGTAGGTTAGTATTGTATGTCCCCACACTGTGCACAAGCTAAGTTATATAGACATTATATCTTAAAAATCTGTAAGGATATAAGACAGCTTATAGTACATATGTTAAGTGAAAAAGTTAAAAACGCGAATCTCAAGTTTAAAAGTGATTGTCTCTATGAAAATGGCTTTCTGAATTATAAAACAAGTTTTAAAGAAGTACTTATTTTCCTTCCTTCATAACGATGAAAACTATTTTTTCATAGTTTTTTAGCAGTTTTAAAAATGAATTATTGCATGTACATCCCAAATGTTACCCCCTCCCACAGTTCTTCCTCCCTCTCTCCTCTCTCCTCTCTCCTCTCTCCTCTCTCCTCTCTCCTCTCTCTCCTCTCTCCTCTCTCTCCTCTCTCCTCTCTCCTCTCTCCTCTCTCCTCTCTCCTCTCTCCTCTCTCCTCTCTCCTCTCTCCTCTCTCCTCTCTCCTCTCTCCTCTCTCCTCTCTCCTCTCTCCTCTCTCCTCTCTCCTCTCTCCTCTCTCCTCTCTCCTCTCTCCTCTCTCCTCTCTCTCTCTCTCCCCTCTCCCCTCTCCCCTCTCCCCTCTCCCCTCTCCCCTCTCCCCTCTCCCCTCTCCCCTCTCCCCTCTCCCCTCTCCCCTCTCCCCTCTCCCCTCTCCCCTCTCCCCTCTCCCCTCTCCCCTCTCCCCTCTCTCCTCTCTCCTCTCCCCTCTCTCCTCTCTCCTCTCTCCTCTCTCCTCTCTCCTCTCTCCTCTCTCCTCTCTCCTTCACCTCTGAGAGGATGCTCCCTCCCAGGTATCCCCCGACCTTGGGGCATGAAGTTGCTACAGGAATTGTCCCTCCCACTGAGACCAGACAAGGCAGTCCTCTACTACATATGTGTGTGGGGAAGAGGGGGTAGGCCTTGGACCAGCCAATAGATAATAACAATTTTAGGTTGAAAGTTTGTAGGTGGATTGATGTCCCCATCCCTCCACTGGGGGTCATGTCTGACTACTGGAGGTTCCATATCTCCACTGTTGGGCATTTCCACTCTGGTCACCCACATTGATTGAGTCCTGGGAGCCTCCCCCATCCCAGGTCTCTAGGATTTTCTAGAGGTTCCCACCCCTCCCCCAGTAGCTTCATATTTCCATTTATTTTCCTAGTTCTCTGGGCCTCTCTCTGGTCTCCTGTCTCCTCCTATACTTGATCCTGCCCCTCCTTATTCCCTCCCATCTTCTATCCAGGTTCTTCCCTCCCTCTGCCTGCCATGATTATTTTGTTCTCTCTTCTAAGTAGGGTTTCAGCATCCTTACTTGGGCCTTCCTTCTTGTTTAACATCTTAGGGTCTGTGGGGTGTATCCTGGGTATTCTTTACCTTTTTGCTAATATCCACTTATCTGTGAGTACATATCATGCATGTCCTCTTGGGTCTGGGTTACCTCAATTAGGATGATATTTTCTAGTTTCATCCATTTGCCTGCAAAATTCATGATGCCCCCTTTTTTATTAGATATTTTCTTTATATACATTTCAAATGCTATCCCAAAAGTTCCCTATACCACACCCCTCCTTGTCCTCCTCCTCTCCCCACCCACTCCTGCTTCTTGGCCCTGGCATTCCCCTATACTGGGGCATATAAAGTTAGCAATACCAAGGGGCCTCTCTTCCGAGTGATGGCTAACTAGGCCATCTTCTGCTACATATGCAGCTAGAGACATGAGCTCTGGTGTTACTGGTTAGTTCATATTGTTGTTCTACTTATAAGGTTGCAGACCCCTTCAGCTCCTTGAGTACTTTCTCTAGCTTCTCCATTGGGGGCCCTGTGATCCATCCAATAGCTGACTGTGAGCATCCACTTCTGTATTTGCCAGCTGTATTTGCCAGAGACAGCTATAACAGGGTCCCTTCAGCAAAATCTTTCTGGAATATGCAATAGTGTCGGGGTTTGGTGGTTGCCCTTGTTTTTAATAGCTGAATTCCATTGTGTAAATGAACCACATTTTCTGTACTGAAAACTACTTTTAAAGTTTGCTTATTTTCCTCATGATTTGCCTAGGGATATTCTTTATAGAATGAATCTTAGAAGGGATTTTGGTAATATTGGAAGATGACATTGGTATTGGGTGCTAGGTGGTTTGAAGTTTCTCCTGATTAGCAGTCAGAATTAATTACATTTCCTTAAACCTGCTTTTGAATTGTTAGTTTGATCATCGTCAAGAGCATCCATTTCACGTTGACAATCCTAAAACCTGTTTGATAATATTTACTGACAATTAGGGCCTTAACTAAGAAATAACAACAGGGAGTATTGCTGCCTTTGAACATAGTCAGCAGCCAAATGAACAGCAGTAGGGGACTGATTGGATCACTTTTATTTAACACTTTCAAGCTCGATCTTTGACATTTTCATTAGTGAATACAAAGCGCATACTGGCACAGTTCTCATGTGGCTCAGGGAAGAAAGTGCTAACCACATTAGAAACATGGACACACACACAGCTCTGTAGAAAAATAAAGGTATATGTGCAATTTCTGAGGATGTGGTAGTTTAGAAAGCTATGTAGTACTTCTTGTTTTTACATTTATTTTGCCCAGTCCTTGATATACCACATTGTATTTGTGTAAATAAATCATTTGTTTCTTAATATTTAGGAATTCATTGGAATTATGGTTAGATTATTTAGATGACCATAAAATTTTCCTCGTATTCTGAGGTAAGTTTATTTTCAACTTATTGAAAAAGTTTCTGCAAATTGAAAGAAATTTTCCCAATGCCATTGTCAGTTATAAAAAACATAATGACAAGAAAAGTAAGAATTAGCATGATAAATCCTGTTTGAACATATATAAAGTTAATATATGTTATACACAGATGTTAGCATATGTGTGCATGTGTGTATGTATAATTATGGAAAGACTGGAAGAAAAGATAGGACCTCGTTGAGATTTCATTATGTGATGGTCCTGGTACTTTGACTGACAAGTGCCTATTATTTTGATTCTTGAATATTAGTGAGTATCTGTGGACAGGAGATATAGCCTTCTTGTGAAGGACTTTTTTAGCACTTGAGAGGCCCTGGGTTTTATCAACCCCAGCATCATTAAAAAAAGGAAAGAAAAGACCAGAGAAAAACATGTGAAATGTATACTTAAGTGGAAAAGTATTCACTCATGTTATTGAAACCCACAGTTAAGTAACAATTATAAACTAATTTCTAATGCTTTTGGAGCTGTATTCCAGTCACACAGCAGAGCCTTGTTTGTAAATGAGTTAAAACTCAAATACAGACAATAGTAAGCATTAAGAACTGAATGTATTCTCGTTTCCCCCTCTCCAATCGGTCATTGATTCCAACAATAATATTTTTTTTTTTTTTTTTTGGTTTTTTCGAGACAGGGTTTCTCTATGTAGCCCTGGATGTCCTGGCACTCAATTTGTAGACCAGGCTGGCCTCGAACTCAGAAATCCGCCTGCCTCTGCCTCCCGAGTGCTGGGATTAAAGGCGTGTGCCACCACGCCCGGCTCAACAATAATATTTAAGCCATAATATTTGCCATTTATTTCAGAGGATTCAGTTTTGTGCATCATTGGTATAAGTGGAAATGAATTATTTAAAGATAGAGGATCATATCGTTCTTTTAAAATACATTCCTTCGCTACATGAAGAGTAAGAGTTTGTGAGAGCAAAGTCAACATGTAAAGGAGATGCGGATTGGCCGCATAGAGCTGGTAAGGCAAGCACAGACAGCAATGCCTTCTCTTAACAAAAGGAGCATGAGCGTTGCCGAAGAAGAGGCTGCATATACACATACAGAAAACCACTTCGACAGGTACCTGTCTGATCAACAGAAGAGGTGCGATCATGCATACACTTGATGTAAGGTCATAGTTAAAGAACAAAAGATGGCAGGCACATTCTTGGGGTTGCTTAGTTTAAGGTCATGCATGGGACATACATTTGAAAGATTAAAATAGCAGATGGGGCCACTTCTAGCCACTCTTGACCTGCATCGTATAAGCAGTAGACAAGAATACTTTTGAACATGCTCAGATTCTTTCTCCCTAAAAGGTTTCAGTGACAACTGAAGGAAAGGATGCTTTGAAGGTGCATTAGTAGAGGAGTTTGCCTGTACATGTACTGACCATGCTTAGATGCAAAATCTCTGAGCTCCAAAGTAAGCAGAATATGTATGCTAATCAACCAAGGTGTGAGAGAATACTGAGAGGTTTGGGGATCAAATTTCATAGACTCATATCTTGGAGAAGAAACATCCATTTCTGGTGATCCCCGCAAGTTACTCTGCACTACCACCTCGAGTTAGCTCCTTAGTGTTTAAACAGAAGGGTCAAACTGTGACTTTCACAAAAGTCAGGCAAAGACTAGCAAAATACAAGCTACCATTTTAAACCACTGTATTTCTTTCCCTTATCTGTCCTAACAGTATGGGAAAAATATCTCACAACACGAGCAATTTCAGCATTTGCCTGTAACTTTCACGAATCTCAGATTGTGTGTGTGTGTGTGTGTGTGTGTGTGTATGCACATATGTGAAGGAAGCAAAATTAAATGTGCTTATTTAAAATGGGATAGTCATGTTACGGTGACAAGAAAACGGATTTAAAGGTGAGAGGGCAAAGTCCCTGAAGCCATCACTCCTCCATACTGTGAGATTGAAAAGACAAACAGGTTAGAGGGCTTCATCAACTGAGAAATTGAAATACAATATAAATCTGGTGAAATGCCATCTCTCTAAATTCCAGAAACATCTCAGCTAGAACACTCTATTCAATATCAGAAAGATTATGCATGATGGCTCACGGTTAAAGATTGGGGATGTATTCTGGTAGACACTTAAGCAGGCAGAAAAACCCGAGACTGGTAATATAGTGTGCAGTAATCATTCCAAACAAATCAGATATTTTCTTGTATTAATGCTTATAAATTAAGATAATGCACTCACTGACAGAAATTTTTTCAATTTATTTGAAAACTCAATAATGTGTTCTCAGCATTCCAGTCAAAGGATAATTGGCTTTAGGGACAATCCTATCAACTTTTAATTAATACCTTAGAAGTCTCGAAGCAGAAGAGAAAGCATAAAGTAATGCTATAAATGGGTCACATGACCTGTCCTTCACTCAAAGCCAGATTCAAAAAGGAAGTCTATACCTGTAATACTACTAAATTTTAACTAATAGTTTCAATCACCAAAAAGTCTCAAAGTTGCAGTAGGTAAGGAGATACACCCATTCCTTGTCATTGACCTGATTTAGGATGAATTAGTCAAGTCGACTTTCTCAAGAGAATTCTTAGTGAGAAGATACGATGATCTTAAATCCTTTTGAAAAAGAATAATGAAGAAATATTTAACTGAATTCATATTTGTACCTAACAAATTTATCAACACAAAAATAGCAAAAGTTTTTTTTCTCTCCAAAGCAGTCCTTTTGTGCTTATAAGATTGTGGTCACTGGATTAGTGATACATTTTAGGTTATAGAAAATAGTGGAGCCTAGTGCTAGAGAAATGCCTTAGTAAAGTGTGCTTGCTGGGCAATCGTGAGGAGCAGATCGCTCTCACATAACTGGCAGGGTGTCCTGTGCATTCTCTAGGACCCTATCTTGAAGGTGGATGGAGACATGAGGACCAATGGTTTCCAGAGAAAAGTCAAGCTCTGAAGTCAGGGAGAAACCCTTCCTTAAAGGAAAGGGCAGAAAGTCATAGAGGAGAACACTTGGTACCCTCTTCTGGCCTCTTCATGCACTTAGACATATACACATACAGAGTGAGTGAGACAGAGAGACAGAGAGAGACAGAAACACATGCAGAGAATGAGAGAGAGAGGGAGAGAGAGGGAGAGAGAGGAGAGAGAGGAAAGAGAGAAGAGAGAGAGGAGAGAAAGGAGAGAGAGGAGAGAGAGAGGAGGGAGGGAGGGAGGGAGGGAGAGAGAGAGAGAGAGAGAGAGAGAGAGAGAGAGAGAGAGAGAGAGAGAGAGAGAGAGAGAGAGAGAGATGCTCACCTAAAATCCTCTTCCCTTAGATTTTGATGTGGAATTTTGAAGTCTGAAGAGGACTGCATCTCTTTTTCATAATTCCAAGCATGTTTATTTGATCCATTTCATGTGGTATACACTAATGTATCTTTTTCAGTGATATTGTTTTCAATAAAATTGCCATCAATACTTTTGACCACCACTCTATCCGAAAAAGTAACAGGGTTCAAAGGATGAAGGATTTTTTCTCTTTTCTTCCAGCAAGATGGTTTCAAGACGTGTAGATGAGGTTCAATTGCTTTCCCATAAGGCCTGAGTGTTACTACCCAGAGAGTAAAGGACACTATCCATCCTTACTCAGGAAAAACCTGGGTGATGTTAGATCACTAAGTCTCGTGACATATCCATTCATTCAGACCAGCAGCTGCTAAGCTTAGAGAATAAGGAGAGGATGCAGGCTTGCTAGTATATTTTAATGTTCCTTCCCACACTATATTACAGATCTAGACCTTAGATTTTGTGCTACTATTTCTAAATGAAAAAAAAAAAAATCATTCAAGTTATAAATGAAGGGAGTCACTAGAAATGGCTACAACCAATGTTGGCTAAAGGTATTAACAATGTTTGGAGAAGGACTTTCCAGAACTCAACACTGAACCCTTGAAGGAGGCATAGAATAGAAATGGGTGGAAAGGTTACCGTTAGTGTTGGAGCTGGAGGCACGCCCGAAAACACACGGCACATACATATTACTCTGTCTTGCAGAGACTGATCACTGTAATCCTATATTGTTAATGACTTCAACATTTAAACCATACATGAAGCAAGCAAATTACATGATTATGAAGCAGCTACATGTAAATAAGGTGTCGACTGTTTCATAGCACAGGACAAATCCTGATAAAAGGACGATTGCCATAGCCAATTGGCTTCAGCGTGACATAATTGTAGCCATTTTGAATATCAGCCACTGTGACTGCCCCTGAGTTGCTGTGGTTTTTTTCTTCTCCAAGTAATTTCCCAGCATAGACTAAATGAAGAAAGCTATTCAAGTGGTATGCTGCGTTTACAGGTAGAGCTTGGTGCCAGGAATACATCTGATATTAGCTTGGAATAAAGTGGGTATATTTGGTTTAGATAAAGTCACTTTTGACTCGACTACTCTGTTAGTCCTTTCTTCTGACCTAAGAGTCAAGAGCGTCTGTGACTAGTATTGATGTGGTCTAGGCATTTATGTCTCATGTCCACAGTACACTGTGTTCTGTGCAGTTCTGCACATATCTGCCTCTTCTTCTGTCCCAGGGCACCTGTGGGCCCGCACAGCTCATGAACAGAGACTGAGCTTCCAGGAGAGTAGGAAAACATAGATTATCTTTAAAAAGCGCTTTTGTTTCTAAACCATCATGTAGAAAATTGTGCCATTTGATCAATTAATCTAATGAAGCCCCTAAGTAAATTATTCCGGTTATTTTTTTCATGTTTGCTTAAAAATTTCTATTTTTTAGATAGCTTAGGATTCATTTTTTTTTTTTTTGTAGGTCAGAAGGAAGACATTTTCAGGTTCAACAAAATAAATCTAAATTCTCATTTTATAATCAGGAACTAAAATCTCGCTTTGTACGGCACAATCTCCTTTCCCAAAGTCTTTCTCGCATAGGTAAAGTGAATGAAAATAAAAACATGCCTGTAAAAACCTTGTCTTCCACTCCTCCTATCTCCAGGTTGACTGGCTTCAATAATGAATAACTCAGAAAGTATTCATCGTATTGAAAGTGATTTCATGCCACCCTCTTCATATTGGAGGAATAATACATTTGTTTGTCCTATGAATGCCTAGCCATATTCACATAAAAGATAAAATTGCTTTTACAATACATTAATTTTTTTTCTGTCTTGGCAGCTAAAGTATTATTTTTCCTAATATCATGCATTTGCATAGCACTTTAGATTTCAAAGAATCTTATGGAATTTTTTTTTTAAACCACATGGAGCTCATCACGGACTGTGAGTTATGTTAAACAAATTTCCCCTTTAATACCTTTGTGTTTCCTTTAAATGCTGGGGTGCTTTTAAAATCTGTCTTTGGTATCATTATGTTAAACGGGACAGATGCACACACAGCCCTGTAGTTTTAATTTGCTGGGGTCGGGCTGCTCTCACCCTTTCCTGAGTTGCTACAGCTGTGATGTGAGTCCCCAGAAATGAGTGCAAACCGAGCCGCCTCTGCAATGACTGCGTGAACACCCCAAATCCCCCTGAATTTTATTTTCTGCCTTATTGCATGCAATTTGCTCCTTCTCCTATATATTTTTTTCACATCATTACTCCTTTTCAAGTTTAATCCATTAAGTGTTTCTCAGAGTTTTCCTTCAGTGTAATAGCCTGGCATGTTTAGAATACAAATTGTATACCACACCCACTTGCCTTACCTCCTGCTGTACTTTAAAAAGTTGGTGTCTGTATCATGAATAGGGCTTTAGATGAGTCAGGTACTAGGTTGGCTCGCCTGATGATTTTAGGGCACCCTCCACTGAGGTCTCTCCTTTCTAGTTTGGACAAAGCTGAGACAGTTCCTGTACAGAGAAGAAATCATGATTTTGGCCACTCTGATTTTGGACATTTTGACATGGTTAGGCACAAAGAAAAGATGTAGTTTGGGGAACCAGAGCATTTTTTTTTTTTTGCTCTGGGCAGTCTCCAGGTGGCTTCTCTGTACCCGCAGTCTACAGATTACAAGGCAATAGTATGCAGCTGCTACCTTACAGAGTTATTTGCTTGTCATAAGTGTGTGCCTGTGGTATGTTGCGTGTATCTGCGGTACATGTATGTGTGTGGTATTTACATGGGTGTAGGGGAGTTGTGTACCTGAACACATGTGCAGAGACCAAGGCAGGATGTAGTGTGTTTTCCTCTCTTCCTCTCTTCCTTAGGGGCTTCAAAGATGGCCTCTCACTAAGCCAGAAGTCCCTATTTCAGCTACACTCAGTAGCCAGCAAATTCCAGTGATCTGTCTGTTTCAATACTCAGAGCTGGAGTTGTAATTAGTGGGCCACGCCTGGGTTTAATGTGGGTCCTGGGGGTTTGAACCTAGACCCTATGCTAACAGAACAAACACTCTTACCCACTGAGCCTCTCTCACCCCCACAGAACTCATTTTTTGTTTGTTTGCTTGATTTGGTTTGGTTTTGTTCTTCCGTTATTTAGCTACTTATTTATTTTCAGACAAGGTCTCATGTAGAGCAGCCTTGCCTCAGACTCCTCAGGCAGCAGAATGAACTTAATCTTTGTTCTTCCCTATCCTCTCTCTTGAGTGCTAGGACTCCAGGTGCACCGCCATGCCAGGCTTTTGTGGTACTGAGGATCAAGGCTCAGGCAAGCCCTTTACAGACAGTGTTTCTCCCACCAAGACCCCAATTCCTCTCCAGACCACTTTGCTTGCAGGCACCATGGGTCCACTGGAGATGCTCCCACTTTGAAATTTTAGCAGAATTTCAACCCCTGATAATGAATCCTTAACATATTTTGAACTAGATAATTCTAACCTCATTAGCTTAAATTTTATACTAATTTAGTGTTATGGTGAGTTAGGTAGATAGATCCAGCATACAGTATGTGTCACACTTTAGTAGTCTGGGGAAGCTTAGCACAAATTACATTTCACATTAACCATCCTACAGTCGTGAAAATAGAAGTATGCTCCAGGGTATTTGGTTAATTGCGCTAAAAATATATTCACGCCATTTGGGTAGGACATAAATGTACCAAAAGTACTTCTTTAAGTAAAATACTGTAGTTTACAGTAGTTTAATTTCTTTGCTTTCCCATTCATTTATGATGTGAACGATAATGACCGTTTTGACCTTGAGCAAACCTAATAAGGTTATATTGACCTTTCTCTTACTGTTTGCCAAGTGTTGGAGGAGATCGCTGAAAGGATGCATGCCTTTGTTGAAAGTCTTTGTTGCTGTTGTTTTAAAACAAAGTGTATTTATTCATGGACAGTGATATATTTTAGGATTATAGGAGCATTGAGGGGGAAACATGTTTCTTACTGTTTTCAAATCCTTGGTGTGTTATACTTTGAGATTCAGGGACAATAAATCCTGTTCCCAGAGGTTATCAGAATTTGTACAGTTATGATTTTTTTTTAAAAGTACTTCTAACAAGAGACAAAATTTCTTATTTCAACAAAACAGCTTACAGGACCATCCATTAAAACAAAACAAAACAAACAAACTTTAAAATTCATGTCTCACGGTAAAGTAGCATCCTCTCATGAAATAGCACATGGACCCTGCCCACCTAAGGACTTGCTCAGCACTGAAAATTTGTTATAGCTTGAGAAGGCATTCAAATGACTTACAGTCTCATTTTAAAATTACCTTTTGTTTTTTAATATTTCTTATTAGATATTTTCTTCATTTACATTTCAAATGCTATTCCCAAAGCCCCCTATACCCTCCCCCACCCTGCTTGTTTCTCTTTTCTAAATGTTACACTATACCTGTACTGACTATCTATATACACGTATGCATTATAAGCAAGGATCCTCATATGAGGGAAGTTAGGTATTTTTCTTTTCCTTTCTGGGCATGGGTGACCTCACTTTGTGTTATACTTTCTAAGTCCATCCATTTTCCTGTACATTTTGGGATTCCATTTTTCTCTCGAGCTTGATAACATCCCAGGTTTTCATTATCCATTTTTTCATTATCCATCTTTTTTGGTGGCAAGTTATGATGCATAAAGTAGCAATAAGTGTGCAGGCACAAATATTGCTATCATAGACTGAGGAGTGGCCAGGCTGCATATGCAGGAGTGAAAGAGCTGGGTCATAAGGTGAGTCTACATTTCTATTTTATTTTGAGGGACCTCCAAGTTGATTTCCATAATGGTTGTATTAATTTGCACTCTATCCAGAGGTGAAAAAGAGTTCTTTGCTCTCCACATTCTCTCCAACATTTGTTGCAGACTTCTTAGTACTCGTTAATCAATGGGGTAGGATCTCAAGAGTAGCTATAATTTGAATTTCCCTGATGGCTAGAGATGTTGACCATTTCTAAAAAAATAGGTATTGACCATTTGTGTTTCTTTTTATTCTTAAACTGTCTATTCAGTTTATCAACCCATGTGTCGACTGGCAGTTTTATTTCTGTATTTATTTAATTTAGGCAGTGCGTTGTACATTCTGGATGTGATTTTTTTATTACTGAGTATAGTCATAGACTTAGAAGTTAAGAAAATTCTGAACAAGTCAATTATCTGTGGGAGAGCTGTTTAATTTCTGTGCCCTCAATACTTGAAGCCTGAAGCTTTGATCTTTTCTTTTAGACTGGATAATTGAAAACAGTTCTACGCAGATGCTTGTTGTTAGTGGACGGACACTTTAGGAGATGGTATAGAATTGCGTTAGGCTTTATTTAAAGTATCTCACTCTCAAAAATATCACCACAGTCAATGTAGTGTTTTCAGATACTCCAGGAGGCTTTGAGAAGGCTCTAAAGTGATTATCATTAGCAAGCTTCATATGGAATACTTGTGAGCTCATCTCTCATATTATAGGTGATTCTCGAAGCACTCTAAAATGCTCTCAAATGTTGATCAGCCAAGTGGGCTATATTTATTTTGTTTTGCCTTGCTTGGATTTTTAATACCTATATTGAAAACAATGGTTAAAATATTAATTTTTTAAGCCTAAAAAGCAACATATCCCACCACTCAATATGGTTTGCCCCTTTATGCAGTGTGTGTTACTTCTCATGCTTCTTGCATTTGCTGATAGACTGTTAGGCATGACAGTTTGCCCCGTTCATTATTTTATTCCCTTTTAGACTTCACACAGTTTGCCACATGGATGCAGATTCCCTTTTGCACCCTTTATCTTAGCAGTTTAGGATTTGAATTGTTAATGTGTCCTGATGATTACGAGCTCTGACTCATTGGATTCCATTTCCAAGGCTGGAAATAGGCAACTTGGTGAAAGAGAAATCACTAGTCCATTTGAATGCTAATTGCTACACAAGCCCGGTATACTGTATCAGAGCTTAGCATAAACATGGTCATCAGGGGAGGCAGAAAAAACATTAACATGTTCCCCAGGAAGCTGAGCTCATTAGAACCTACACTGATCCAACAAAGAAGGAAAGAGCCCTTCCTCTTCTTCATGAGCAATTCATAGGTTTTCTGAGCTATGAGGCTTTATCTTGCCTGAGTTTATTAACCTTCTCAATACTAGCTAGAAAGGACATGAAGCCTGTTAAGTGCCTTAAACTATAAAAGCAGTGATTAAGACAAAATAATGACCAATGGAATCAGAAGAATTCTATGCTAGAACGAAGTCCACGGAAGGTCAGAAAAGACAGTGTAAAATCCCTTCTCTTTCTGGGAAATGAAAACTAACATTCTAACTTCTACAGTAAAAAAATATTCTAAGTTCTAAAAGTTGTTCATTAATGAATCGCATATTTAGTCTAATCTCCATAATGTTCTTAATTATAAATAATCGTGTTTGTCTCATCTGGCCTGCATCATGCCCTTTGGCTAAGAGTTGATTTTGATCTTTGTCCAGTACTATCTCTAGTAAGTTATTAAAGTTATAAAAGTTTTAGCAGCCACATAAAACGAGCCCCGACACAGAGAAAAGAATGAGCCTGACAGTGACCAGAAAGAGATCTGAAAGCAACATTTCACAAGACAGAACTGTTCTTGACTCTTACCTGGGCTTTCTATTTCTTCCCATGCCAATTTAAATAAAATAAGCTCTTTCACATAGGATTAGATTTGTATCAGTTTATCTGACATGCAATCTTTGCTGTTACTACTAGGTCATTTTTAATTCTGCATATGTTAGATAATCTGGGCTGATAGTAAACCCAGAATCCTGGAACCCATGCCTTTAAAAGCCTGATGATCCTGCTGTAGATATGGCTGCACACATCAAAGAGTTGCATTAATTAAACAGCAATACATCTGTTCATTCTCAGTGAACATAATTTGTCTGTTTCCCTGAAAGATGCTGATAATGTGGTGCAAACAGCATGTCTTTTGAAAAGACAGGCAAAGAGAAAGAGCATCATTGTGTAATGTTTGAAGAGTTGCAGACTAAATGACCTTGTCTTCTCAAATTAATTAGTGTTACCTGGTTTTAGAGTTCTCGTGTAGAATGCTGTGTGTTTAGTGTTGTCATCAAACTACTCAAATGTTCTCCTCACAAGTTTAGGTGTTTAAAATTACATGGAAAAACTATGTGTGGTTCAATACTCAGGAGGCTGAACAGAAGGATCATAGGTTCAAGGTCAGCCTGAGCAATATAGTAAGGCCCTATCTTAAACAAGCAGGGAATACAATAACAAGCACAGCATCACACTCTCATTAAAATGCTCGCCACGTGATGTCTTAGTTCGTTCCATTTATAAATAACACTTTATTTCCCAGTTCGGTAGTTATAGAAGTTCAAAACCAAGGCAACAGTGGGTAGACTTAGTGTCTAATGAGGACCTAGTCTCTGATTCCAAGATGGTACCTTGGATGCTTCATCCTCATAAGGTAGAGAGGATGATGGGCAAACAAAACAAAACACCAGTATCTTTCCGGTCTCTTCTAAGACATCACGAATATCCTTCAAAAAGGCTTTTCCTTCCTTCCTTAAGGCCTCACCTTTCAACTCCATCACATTGGAGGTCAAGGTTGGAGTCATGAGTTTTCCTGGACATTCAAACCATAGCACAAGGCTCCTTTGTGCAAGTCCAATGTAGTAGATAATCTTCCCTCACAAATGTGTATCGAAAGCCTTAACAAACATATTTCAGATAATGTTCTAATTTATGCAAAGAGCTTGCCCTATCAGGGACTGGATAGTTTGTCTTTTCTATCCACCCCCCCTTTAAAAAAACACCCAGCTATAATATGATAAATGAACCAGTATTCCTAGAAATTAACAGCATAATAATACTTATAAAGATTTTCAGCCGAGTGCAATTGATATAACAATTGTAATTTATATGCCCACAGATGCTCAAGAAGGACACTTTGCAGCCCAACAGAAAAGAATATGCAATCAATCTGTTGGGAACAAAGTCAATATTTTGGAAAAATGAAACCTAGCTTAAGAGGAAAAGCCATTCATTCATTTATGTCCACATCAACTGTTCACTGAGTGTCAAGTACTTATGTGGTAGTGGTTGTCACTACAGGAACCTAAGCTTTGCTTCCTATCAGACTCACACGTGTTCAGGCATAACTTGAGGGACTGGCAGGGAGCAGGCAGGAATAAGTGTTTGCATGGAGGATCAGAAAACCTCCTTGAAAAATAAAAATTCATCCTAGGGGGAAATAAAAGGTCGAGAAGGGTGAGTTTGGTTAAAGGGATGCTGGCAAATCCTAAATCCAGAAGGAAGACGAGATTCTGAGCATGCCGCGTGCCTCTGAAATGCGACATCATCCAAATCTCATTATCTAACATGATTAAAGTTGTTGGATGTCAGGGCTGAATCGTAAGCGAGCATGTGCAACTCAGAAGAGCCAGTGCTCTGTGATTGCTGTGAGGCGAGAAGAGACGAGCAGGAGGCATTGGCAACGTTGGGCCATGGTGCTTGCAGCATTAGTGGCACACAGAACTGGCAAGGATCATGATGGGGATGCCAGCCCCAGTGACGGCAGCTGCTGCTGTGACCAAGGCACTGGGAAACATGACCTTGGCAATGCCAATGTAATCTCTACATTCCCCTCTCCGGTCCTTTTAGGATGGCACCATAGAAGAAAAGAAGAGCCAGTGAGAATTTCTCCATTTCCTTCCTAGATGATTGAATTCTTTTCTAAAGCAAGATGATCCTGGATAAGAAGCAGCTGAAATGATTTAATTTCTATGCATATTCAACAGGGGCTATTTGTTTTTTCATGGAAGTGGCAGTTGGATCTCTGTGTATGTGTGTGTTAGTCCAAAAGAGAAGTCATACTTCTTTTTTAAGTCTTCAGTGTGCAAAGATAGGTGAAATGGCTGAGATCATTCTAGAAAAAAAAATAGTACAATGCTAAGAAAATGAAAAGCATTTAAAAAAGGATTTTAGAGTGCTGCCCTCGAATTTCTCTATTCCTTGACTGAGGAAGCTGAGATGAATTTAAAGAATAAACATGGCCCCAGTGAGAGAAGATGCACCTAACCCTTGAGAGACTTGAGGCCCCAGGGAGTGGGGAGGTTATGTGTGTATGTGTGTGGGGATAGGGTAGAGTGGGGGCATCATCTTGTAGATGGGATTAGTGGAGAGCAGGAATGGGATGAGGAACTGTTGGAGGACAGAATAGAAGGGGAATAATGACTGGACTGTAAAAAAAAAAGATTAAAGATTAAAAAAAAAAGAGGATAAACATGCTTAGTATATGAACAGATGGTATGTAGTAAGGAGCAACTCAGGCAAAAGGCAGAGAACTTTAAGAAATCAGAAATGAATGAACACATGAATGACCATGAAAGGATCTGGGTGAGTGGTACATGCCTTAAATCTGAGCACTTGGATAAGAGCCGAGGTGGGGCAGGTGGATCTCTGTGAGGTTTTATAGACTAGTCAGCCTGGTCTATAAAATGAGGTCTAGGGCAGTCAGAGCTACATAGGGAGACCCTGCCTCAAACCAACCAACCAACCAACCAACCAACCAACCAACCAACCAACCAACCAGTAACCACCTCCCACCAAAAAAGATGAAAAAAAAAAAAAAACGTAAGGAAGTGGAGTAGAATTCCTGGACAAACAGCAGTATTTCAGAGGTAAAGCAGGAGGAGAGGGCCACTGCATACATAGGCAGGGACCTGTTCATAAAAAGTTGCATGTGTTTCAGATACAGTGCTCAGAGGATCCAAGAAGGATCTGACCCGAGAGCCTCCTCACTAAAGACCAGAAGCACCATATGAGTTTACAAAGTAGGGAAGCAAGCTGTAGTCCTCCCCAGCTTTGTTGCCTACAACACAACAGTAACCACCATGGCACAGTAACACCATGGGTGCAGTACAGGCACACATAGCTTCAACTACTTTCTAATTGGACTTAAGGTCTGCTCAACAAGAGAAAAATCATGTATGTTCCTAGAAGCCAAGCCAACCTCCCTTGGGGCTAGTGAAGTTGTGGATCTTGGAGAAGACCCTATAACCACCACTTTACTAAGTCAGCATAATTACTAACTGCATTCCAAGTATTTATCTTTATATCCACAGAGAAAGTGTATCTCTCACCCTTTATCAAGAAAATGTCTCTTTGCAACAGATGGTGAAATTCACAGAAAACCAAAGCCACAACCAATCAAAACACAGAATCATGAAGCCCAGTCCCTGCCCTTACATCAGTAGCCTGCACCAAAGGCTCAGAGCTCACTGCAAAAGAGGGGCTGAAAGACTGGAAGAGCCAGAAGATCAGGGAGTTGGCTGTGAGATTGTTTTCTAGAAATGTAAGAAACTACACCCATGAAGTCTCATCAACATGGATGCCTAAACATGACCTGAGTAAGGATGAAACCAACAACCCTGATAACATTGAAGGAGAGTGCTCAAGGGGCCTCAGTCTAGACAAGGAACTACATGCAACTAAAGGAATGCTAAATACAAGAGACACAGTCTTCCCCAAAGAACCCCCTTGTTGGTTATCCAATACCAAGTGGTCATCCCTGAAATTATGTGCATACAAGTATCTTTATAAGAACAGAGCATGTTTAGGAGTGTTTCTTTGTATTTTAATATCCAGGAGAACGTTGTTGGTTTCTTTAGTTGCTGTTGCTTTTTGTTTGTTTGTTTGTTTGTTTTTCAATCAAAACAAGGTTTCTTTAGGTAGCCCTGACTGTTCTGGAACTTTCTCTGCAGACCAGGCTGGTCTCAGTCTCACAGAGATCCACCTACCTCTGCCTCCTGAGTGCCTGTATTAAAGGTGTGTGCCACCACTATAGACTTGTTGATATCTATCTATCTATCTATCTATCTATCTATCTATCTATCTATCTATCTATCTATCTTTCTATCTATCTGTCTATGTACCTACCTACCTACACACACACACACACACACACACACACACACACACACATATATATATATATATATATATATATAATCTCCATGTATTTGGTAGTGAGAAAAATGAACAATGGAACAGAGACAATCAAAAATCAAAAAGGAATTTCCACAACATATAACACTGTTTCTATTCATATCTTTATCTGGAATTGTAACAGTTTGTTCCTCTCTCTCTCGCTCTCTCTCTCTCTCAAACACACACACACACATGAACACACATACACTCAGTTTTTATTTTTTTTAATTATTCCTCAAACCTCTCTCATGTATCCTTTCCTGTTCCCTCTCAAATTCATGGCCTTTCTTACTTTCTCTTTCTGTTTCTCTGTCGTTGTCTCTGTCTCTGTCTCTGTCTCTGTCTCTCTCTCTGTGTGTGTGTCAGTCTGTCTGTCTGTGTATATGTAACTGGTAGCAAGTTCCAGTAATCTCAGTACATGCATGCTAAGATGGTAAACAGTGTCAGAAAAATCAGGTCATATGCAGTGTTTAACCACAAAAATTACCTGCTGGGTGGAGCCTCTCAGAGGACAGCTATGCTAGATTCCTGTCTGCAAACATAAGATAGTACCATTTATATTGTCAGGAATTGGTGCTTGCCCATGGGACGGGTCTCAAGTTGGGTAGGTTACTGATTGGCCATTCCCATAGTCTGCTCCATTCCCTGTCCTACCTTTTTTTGTAGATAGGATCAATATTGGGTTGAAAGTTTTATGGGTGGGTTGGTATCCTTTTCACTCCACTGGGGTTCCTGCCTGATTACAGGAGGTGGTTTCTTCAGGTTTTATATCCACAGTGGAGCTTGGGGACTCTAATGGAAGAATAAGAGGAAAGATTGCAGACCCCAAAGGGGATAGGGACTCCACAGGAAAACAAACAGAGTCAACTAACCTGGACCCTTGGGGTTCCTAGAGACTGAACCACCAGCCAAAGAACATACACAGGCTGGATCTAGGCCTCTCCACACATATGAGGTAGATGTGAAGCTTGGTCTTCTTGTGGGTCCATTACTACTGGAACGGGGGTTGGTGGGGGGCTATCCCAAAAAGCTGTTGCCTGCAAGCGGAAACAGCTAGGATGCCTAACCTGGCTAAGACTTGATATACCAGGGTAGGGGTTACCCAGGGGAGCTCCCACCCACTCAGAGAAGAAGGAGATGAGAGATGGGGGAATGATTGTGGCAGGGAGTGGAGCAGTGAATAGAATGTAAAGTGAGTAAGTTTAAAAAAGGGAAGAAAGAAACACAAAAGTACCCAATGTCAAACAACGGAAAGATAAAGACTGATACCTTAAGTTGTTGTCTTTTTTACTTCTATACTGGTCTTGTGGCATGTGCCAGTCTACATTCACATACACATGTACACACACGCGCACGCACACACACACACACACACACACACACACACACACAGAGAGAGAGAGGGAGAGAGAGAGAGAGAGAGAGAGAGAGAGAGAGAGAGAGAGAGAGAGAGAGAGAGGGAGGGAGATGGAAGAGAGAGTCAGGGAGAGACAGAATCAGAGAAACAGAGAGAGACACACACACAGGGACAGAGACAGACAGACAGACAGACAGACAGACAGAGTGCGAGAGAGACAGAGATAGGCACACAGAGTGGACAGCTACAAGGCTGTTTTAATAGCAAGGAGGATATTGAGAGGAAAATTAAAGATAACAATTGAGAAATAACATGGACTAAGGAGGGAGAGAAGAATTCCCACAACACTGTTCTTGCTCTTGCCTTTACTTAAAAAATATGACATATTGTTCATAATTTTTTATTTTGGTAAGCTTTATGAATTACTATTTATCACATTAAAAAAAATGAAAGAAACAAGACATACTATGAATTTGGGGGCTTCTTTCTAGAGTGAACTGTCTTACCCTAACATAGAAATCAACAATGGAGATGTTTATCAGTAAAACACAATAAGGCATGGCTCAGATAGCAGCTGTTCCAAATCTTTGTTATTTTGAACATGATATGCAAGTTACAGTATATGAAGCCCTTCAGGTATATACCCTGGACTAGCAGAGCTACATCATATGTAAGTAAGTTCTATTTTTAACTTATAAAGAAATTACTCTTCATAGTAATGTTCATAATACTTAACAATAGTTTTTGTTTTCCTGGGGCAGTTTTATAATTCAGCTCCAGTTCTAAAATTTAGAAGATGGTGCTGATTAGCCTAATGCTATTAGCTCCACTCTGCTGAAACATTTTAACAGAGAAATGCAGAATATTGGATAAAATACATAACTTGCTCAATGAAGAGATTCACTATGTTTTTCCCCCAGTAATAATGATAGTTTCTATCACTTAAACACAGCTTTCTTGGATGCTTACCCTTACATACTTGATAATATCACAATCTGAGATGTCTCACAACTTGGGATGACAGAACAGTATCAATAGTAGAAAACCATTAAATCAAACATGGCTTCAATGATCTGCATCATGTATTGATATACCTCTAATTTCTTTAAACTTTAATGTATATAAATGTATTTATCTTGGGCTTGTGGATACAAGGGGGTGCCACACTGTATCGTTTTAAGTTGGAGGACACCTTGTAGAAGTTGGTTTGTAGAAGTTTCTTTCACTATGTGAGCCCTATGGATTGATCAAATTCAGATCGTCATCCTTGGCAACAGGTCCCTTAAGCATCTTGCTGGCCCCACCTCTCCTCAAGCTCTGACCCAACCTCTGGTGTGCGTGAAGTAGGACTCATGGCTTTTCTTTTTCCCCTTTATTTCATTATTCACATTTGTAAACTTCATAAATTTTGCTAAAACTAATAGTAAATAAATTATTACCCATTCCAATATGAATAATAGTAAATTACTATTACTGGATGACACCCATCTAATCTATAACTTCCACAATTACCAAGCTTTATCACAAATATAAAATGTCTACACCATAAATATTTTATCCCTTCTTGCCACCAAACTTCTTTTCCCCAACAAGACTCTATCCTTTCTTTTCTCTTTCCCTCCCTCCCTCCCTCCCTCCCTCCCTCCCTCCCTCCCTCCCTCCCTCCCTCCCTCCCTCCCTCCCTCCTTCCTTCCTTCCTTCCTTCCTTCCTTCCTTCCTTCCTTCCTTCCTTCCTTCCTTCCTTATTTCATTTTTGCCACTAACATTTAATTCAGTGAGGCATGTGTCCTTTTTACCGGTTGGGACATCTTCTGGATACATGCCCAGGAGAGGTATTGCTGGATCCTCCGGTAGTACTATGTCCAATTTTCTGAGGAACCGCCAGACTGATTTCCAGAGTGGTTGTACAAGCTTGCAATCCCACCAACAATGGAGGAGTGTTCCTCTTTCTCCACATCCTCGCCAGCATCTGCTGTCACCTGAATTTTTGATCTTAGCCATTCTGACTGGTGTGAGGTGGAATCTCAGGGTTGTTTTGATTTGCATTTCCCTGATGATTAAGGATGTTGAACATTTTTTCAGGTGCTTCTCTGCCATTCGGTATTTCTCAGGTGAGAATTCTTTGTTCAGTTCTGAGCCCCATTTTTTAATGGGGTTATTTGACTTTCTGGAGTCCACCTTCTTGAGTTCTTTATATATATTGGATATTAGTCCCTTATCTGATTTAGGATAGGTGAAGATCCTTTCCCAATCTGTTGGTGGTTTTTTTGTCTTATTGATGGTGTCTTTAGCCTTGCAGAAGCTTTGTAGTTTCATGAGGTCCCACTTGTCAATTCTCGATCTTACAGCACAAGCCATTACTGTTCTATTCAGGAATTTTTCCCCTGTGCCCATATCTTCAAGGCTTTTCCCCACTTTCTCCTCTATAAGTTTCAGTGTCTCTGGTTTTATGTGAAGTTCCTTGATCCACTTAGACTTGACCTTAGTACAAGGAGATAGGAATGGATCGATTCGCATTCTTCTACATGTTAACAACCAGTTGTGCCAGCACCATTTGTTGAAAATGCTGTCTTTCTTCCACTGGATGTTTTTAGCTCCCTTGTCGAAGATCAAGTGACCATAGGTGTGTGGGTTCATTTCTGGGTCTTCAATTCTATTCCATTGGTCTATTTGTCTGTCACTATACCAGTATCATGCCCATTTTATAGATGAGTAGATGAGGCATCCTCAAACCAGGGAATTTACATAATTAATATAAGTTCCTGCTTGCAAATATTAAACCTGATTTGGAGTCATACTCAGAGTGATGCCAATATAGCAGGTGTCCTTTTTCACCATGCTATGACACCCAGACTATGATACCTAGGCTAGGCATCTAGAAATTTCTGGTGGCTTATTAAGTCCATAAACTTCATATGTATCTGTGCATTTTTATATACATTTACTCTTTTGTATTATGATCTATTGATATTTCAATGAAATATTCTTAAAACTTCAATATGGTTATGAATTACAAATAGCTCAAAATGTCACATCACCCATCTTGAAAATGAAGGAGAGCCTCAATGGTTCACAGATGTGACATAGAATATTATAGCAAAGGCAGCTAGGTGACATATCCACAGGTATGCAAGAAATTGCCTACCTATAAATGTCAGGCCACTTATCATCAAGATATGAATATTCTCCAGCATGTATTCCACTGAGATTTCTCATTATGTTTTTCACATTTTTCTCTACATATAACTTCTACACATTTTAAACTCTTTTGTTAATATCAATACCAAACAACATTACTCATTCCACAGCCAATAATATTATATGATTATCAGATAGATGTACCAATATAACCTAAGACCTTCTTGCTGATTTCTATTATGATATTTAGATGGTTTCATATCTACTACATATAATATTTAGTTCTATATCTATAGATATATGGTTTATAAGACTAAAACTTCCCTTAGAGGAGAGAAATCTATCAGATGAAAATTTGTAGCAGTAGAGTATTCATTCATATTAACCTTTTTAACAATATTGTCCTGAATAACCAAGATAGGAAGAAACAGAATTTTCGAACTACTGTACACCTTGAGGAAATGTTTATACCAAGTTACAGAAGAAAACTGTGAACTGCTGAGCTCTGAAAGGCGTTCTGATTGTAAATAAGAACATAGTGGCTAGCATGTCTAACCACTGCTGAGACCTTCCAAGAGCTGGTGTTCTATATTTGGGTTTTATATGATCAAATAAACCTATACTGTTTTCGACCTTGTAAAAATCTCTTTGAGCCTCACTGAGTTTTAAAGCCGTAAATCAAGATCCTGCCAGGATGAGATGATTCTTGCAAGAATGATAACCTGAAGATAAGGTAAAAATCAAATTTAGTTGGATGTGGAAATGACTGAGTCTAACTCTAGCAATGGAAATGTCAATCAAAGGGCTTCAAGTCAAGGCTAAATCTAAACTTCTGTTTGAGTCCTGAGACTGGATACGTTGGTACTTATTGCTTTTGTTATATTTATACAACCTTAGACTACAAATGCAAAAAACAGCCTGCAGTGAACAAATATCAGGGGCTGAGTACACTGGTAATTTAATTTGAAGTAAGAAAAATGTTGGTTCCAAATCCCAAGCACTTGTACTTTGTAAATCAAGTCTGGCATCATAGACTCCAGTGACCACTCTGTGCTTTCTGGTTGTTGTGGTGGGTTATTGTTTCCTTGTGGAGCTGAGGCTGGCGATGATGTGATGTGGGACAGCGTTGTAAGGTCACCTAGGAGAAACAAAAAGCCGTATACATGTTTGTGTTTTCATACTACAACATTATTGCTGGTCATTAATTTAGGTACATTTTAAGCATATGAAAGTATGAAAAATGCATTGAACTTTCTATGTTGAGGTGGCAAGAGAGACTATGTAAGGGACAGGGAATTTTCTGCCATTGCACTCTGATGGTGGTGTGAATTATATTTGATATGCATCACAGTTTGGACAAGCAATTTATTTCTTCAAACATAGTTTTTTTAAACAATATAGTATCTGAGGTCATCCTTACTTTTTGTAAGAATGATACTTTATAAACTAAGGGCTCTGGATTCTACTTATCAGCTAAATAATTATCAGCCAATCTCCACCCCTGTAGTAACAGAAACTACTCATTGTTCTCCCCCCACACACACTATGTTCTCAATTCTTTTGCTAATAGACTTTTCTGACTTTTAAAATATTGTATATATCTAATATATAATTTAAGTACAATACAAATATATTTAATATATATTAAATATTGTTGGGAATGAGGGCACCACTCCCTCCTAGCATTCAGGCTAGTCAGATTCAGTGAGAGACTGAAAAAGAACATTCCAAAACAGACAACAAAGGCTCTACAGAGGATATAGAAATTGGTAAGTTGTACCATTTTCTGCTCAGAAACTTGCAATTGAAGTGCGGTGTGGTGGTTTGAATATGCTTGGCCCAGGAAGTGGCACTATTAGGAATTGTGGCCTTGTTCTATCACTGTGGGGCTGGGCTTTAAGACTCATTCTAGCTACCTGGAAGCCAGTCTTCCCCTAGCTGCCTTTGGAACAAGAGGTAGAACTCTCCACTCCTCCAGCATCATGCCTGCCTAGATGCTGTTGTGCTTCCGGCTATAATGATAATGGACTGAGATTCTGAACATGTAAAGCAGCTCCAATTAAATATTGTTCTTATAATAGGTTTCAGTGTAGAAGAATTTCAGTATGTGGCCTAGAGACTGATTTTTTTTTGGGGGGGGGGTGGTATTTTGATAGAGAATGTGTCTCTTTTTTTGCCCTTGTCTAAAGAGTCAACCTGAGGCTAAGGTACAGATTTATATTAATTGCATTGACAAAGGAAGTCTTAAATAAGATCAGCAGAGACTTTGTTTTCTGGTTTAGACCCAAGAAGAACAAGCATAGCAAGCTTAAAAAGAAAAATTATAAAATGTTTGCTTCAAGTAATAAGAAAGAGGCACCAGGAAGTGAAGTGGAGCTGAATCCTGTGTTCAAGGAGATAAAGAGATTAAGGGAATGATGCTCTCAGTGCCAGATCACCTCCCAGCTAAGCATATTGTTTGTGTTTAGAGTTGAATAAGGAATAGTTTGGATTTTTAATCTGGAATGAACTGCAATCTAGAAATGGAGGACCCAGACATTTGATCTGGACCTTGAGGAATAGTGACCATGAAAAGCATAGGCTGAGGCATGGTGACACACACCTTTAATCCCAGGAGACAAAGGCCAGGGGGTCTCTGAATTCAAGGGGCTGAGCATCTTCTGGGTAAAGAAAAGCTTAAATCTAGGCATGGTGGTACATGCCTTTAATCCCAACATTCAGGAGACAAAGCCATGCAGATCTCTGAGTTCAAGGTGAATTTACAGAGTAAGATCCAGGACAACCAAGCTTAGGTAGTGAAGGAGTTGGAAACCAGGAAGCTGGTGATAATATAATAGACCAAGGGGGCCATATTCCAGCTCCAGCAAACAGCAGAACTCAGTGGCTTTGGCCATGTGGCTCTGACTTTAGAGTCAAGAATATAAGGGACTACTGGGCCAGTGGAGGCTGGTTAGTTGGAACTAAGAAATTGGTGATGATTAAAAGGAGACCAGCATCACTGAGGTAAAATCTTTCTGAGAGCACAAAGAAGCCATGTTACAGAGATAGCCAAGGTTCTATACTTTGTGCTGCAGCTAGATTTGGTAATGTATGAGAATCACCCAGGTGGTACTGATTTTGAAGGTATGCAGGAGCCATGGATTACAGCTGAGCCTTGGCACTGTGAGAGGCCAGGAAAGGACATTGGTAAAGGTTGTAGTTGACAGTCCAGGACTGAAGGGGTCATACAAAGAAGTTGAGGCTTGGCACAATGAAGGGAGCATATGAGTCTATCGGTGAAGATTCCAGTGAATTGGAGATGTCAGTACCATGGTATGATCACCAAAACCATCAGCAGCAGTGGAGTGGAGTCAACCAGGACTTAGATTGCTACAGAGGGCAGTTGGAGAAATGATCCAAGCCCTTTGGAGGAGCCCAGAAGATCATGTGTAGATTCCAGACATTGAAAAAAGAAACTGTAAAGTTGAAGTTGCCTTGGATGTTAGAGATGTCAGAGCTGTGAGATATTTGCCAAGGAAAGCCGCTAACAGGGAATGGAACCAGCTGAAGAGAACAAAGTTTGTTGCTGCTGAATGCCAGATTTGCCAACAGCAGTCATCAAGGATGAAAGGAGTTGGAGACCTGAAGAGCACTTTGACAGTGGACATGAAAATATAGAGTTTGGGTTTGCCCAGGTGGTTTTGTCTTGCTTTGGTCCAGTATTTCCTCACCATAACGCACACACACACACACACACACACACACACATACACACGTATATAAATGCACACACACACACACACATATAGCAATGACAGGTCAAAGATTCAACCCTATTCATCTGGCTGAACCAAGGTTTGTTGTGGTTCCTTGAGAATGAAGAGGGAGGGGAGCTGAAACATTGAGCCCACCCCAGCATCTCTCATACAGCCTTGACATTCGAGATCCTTCTACATCTTCCAGTCAGCAATACTATGAAAAGATCTCGTCCGCCTCCAAAATTTTTTAGGGCATATATAACCTCCAAAAGATGCCTTGTGAATGATACATGCCTCAAGAGTCTCATGATCTACCTTGTGGCTTTCAGGAGCCTCATTAGACTCTCCCACATTACTCAAAGGTATGTTTTAATGTAGGAGAAATAGCTTCTCTCCCTCTCCCTCTCCCTCTCCCTCTCCCTCTCCCTCTCCCTCTCCCTCTCCCTCTCCCTCTCCCTCTCCCTCTCCCTCTCCCTCTCCCTCTCCCTCTCCCTCTCCCTCTCCCTCTCCCTCTCCCTCCTCCTCTCCCTCTCCCTCTCCCTCTCCCTCCTCCTCTCCCTCCTCCTCTCCCTCCCCACCCCCACAACTTAGGTCACTCTCAACAACCCCAAGTCACTCCTTCAAATCAGTTACTAATTCAATATCCATTTTACAAAGTATTTCATAATACCTTCATTTGCTCTTGGTTACAGGGAATAATAGCGTTGGGGTTGTAGAGTGTTTGGTATAAACAGCATTCTCCAATACCATTCACCTACACACATACTCAAGTAGACTAGTTTCCTCCTATCATATATTCAAGGGACGGACACATGTTATAGCCATATTGTAAGATGTCCAGAAGTCTGTAGATTGTTTTGTTTATTTAACTGTATATCATGTATCCATCCAGTTTAGTAGTATTCATTTTCCTACATATTCTCTCTCTATTAGTCATTAATTTATAGACACTCTCCTCTCAAATCTACATCAGAAAGTCCTTCAGTATAAATTTGTGGCATTTCTCAGATCTGACAAGGTAAAATTAATAATATTTACATATATGGCAGTAAATATGCTGTAGAGAAATATCTTTATTCTGATCACCTACTCTAGTTTCAGTCCCCAAAATAGTGGAGAATTAAGAACTTTGCCTCCAAGTTTCTGAAAATTAGGTTCTGTCAAATGAATATATCTGCCTGAGACCAAAAGAGATCTCATGCTGTGTTAGGGACATTCGCTGTGCTGAGGAGTAGGTGAGGAGGTGTGTCAATCATTCCCATATTATTCTATTTCCCGTGTTTTGTGTATTTTCTTTTATTATGCTTAAAAGTGAGAATAAAGATTGGACAGATGGTTCAGTAGGTAATATCTTCACTGTATAAGCCTGAAAATCTGACTTTAGGACCCTGGGACCCATGTAAAAGCTGGGCACACGTTCAAATTAGAAATGTCTGAGCTCCAGGTGGAACAGGTAGAGATCACAGGGCCTTGCTGGTGAGCCAAGGCTAACCAAAATGGTGAGCTTCCAAGTCTCCCAGATATCCTGTCTCCCAAATGCAAAGTGGTAGGTCTGGGGCTGCAGCTCAGTGGTAGAGTGCTTACTTACCATGTGGGAGGCATGGGTCCAGTCCCCAGCCCTGCCAAAAGTAAACAATGAAATGAAATGACCAAAGCAGAGACACAATTGAGGGCAGACATTTGGATATCAACATCTGGCTTCCATGTGCACCCACTTGGGTAAACACAGCCCTCTCCCAGCTGCAAACATGAAGAAAATTTTTAAAAATTGAAGACAAGTAGGTTTTTGGTGGTGCTGGCATGGAGCCCATGAATGTCAAGATACCTACCCTTATGGTGGATCCAATTTTGACTTTCTAATTCTTGTGTAACCTGTGCTGATTTGGCATGGGGATCATTTTTGGAAACATCAGAAAAATTCCAATTTCATTTGATTTTGTTTGTCCTTAAATCTATTCATCAATTGCTGGAATCTTTTTTGTATTTTGTGTGTTTTGTTTTCTTTCTACATAATGTTCTTGATTGATTCATTTAGAAATTATTACCAACCTTCTGTTTTTGTCTTATTTCCTTCCCTTGTTTTTGCTGCTTTCCTCCTCCTCCTCCTCCTCCTCCTCCTCCTCCTCCTCCTCCTCCTCCTCCTCCTCTTCCTCCTGTCCTCTTTCTCTTCACCCCTCTTCCTTTCTCCTTCTCCTTCTCCTTCTCCTTGTTTCCTCCTGCTTCCCCTACCCCTATATGGTCTGGACCCCTGCCATTCTTCAATATATATAAAATATTCACTCCAACTTGTCTCAGAAATGTCTGTTCCCTTTTCTGCATTTGCAAATAAAACCTCTCCAGACCTTTGAGGATAAATTAATTGCTTTCTCCTCTGCAGTTCAATAGCAGCTCCTACATGCATTTCTCCTAAGCTTGTCCCATCACACCAAGTTTTGGATTGTTAGTTTAAACACCAGGCTCACCTTGCTCTGAGCTCCCAGCAAGCAGAAAAAGGTGTCATTCATCTGCTCCTGCCATGCTAGGCCTTAGATCTATAAAACTTGATCTGATTTGTGTTGTTTTTAAAGGCCTGTTTTGTATCATGATCCTCGCAGAAGTTTTAGCATCTAATCAAGCCACAATGCTGCTATCATTTTGGTTTTGATTCTCCCTGCAAAGCTGCTGATATTATAACTGGAAGGAAAATAATAAAGGAGATACCCACTGACCCAAAGTATTGAGGCATTGCAAAGGCATAGATACACATAATAGATCTTAAGTTTTATTGCTTTAAAACGAATTCCCAGAACGTTGGCTTATATCCAGTTTTGTAAAATCTATTTCATTATTTTTTCCCAGACATTACTAGATAGCTAATAATAGCCAGTGCTGATATAATATCATTTCAAATGTTTGCCACCCATAATTTCATGCTGACAACAACCTTAGAATTTGCTAGTAAACCAACCTGTCTTCCCTTTCAGGACACTGAATATATCTCATTATCATTCATAAGAACAGTCACCCACAGGGAGACAGGCAAGCACTCAGTGTGAGAAGGTGGAGTGCAGACTAAGCAAGTCCCTGCCTGCCATCAAGGCACTCGATTCCAGATGGGGCGAAAAATACAGACACTTGAGCAAAACAATGGGAGTCTGAGTAAGCTATATAAAAATGATATTAATAAGCTGTGGCTTACACAGTATGTTAGTCAAGGATGGGATGGCGAATGAGCAAAAGCTGGAGGAGGTGAGAGCCAGCGCATTTGTAGAGAACGATGTCTTTGACAGCTGCAAAGACTCCACTGTGTAACAATAGGGAGAGGAAAAGAAGGCAAGAGACTCTTGGTTCTGATTAAAGGACTTTGAGGGAGCTCACGTTATATATGACACCTGTCAAGGCAAAGTACACAGGATCATATATATGTTCAGGAGCAAAATGTCTCTCTGTAGCTTTTGTCACATGTCCATATTTTTTTATTAAAATCATCTCATTTCACAATCTATCAGAATCTCAGAACTAAATTATTATCCCATACGATTCTGAGCATAGTTTTGTCCCATAATAAGGTAAAAATCATGAGAGTTGCTAACAGGCTTCTTGCTAGTCAGATTTAACAGCTATTAAAATGTTTGGCATTGTGCTGTGGAGGGAGATGGGTGGTCTTTGATGGACATTTATACCTATATCAGAAACCCAATTGTGATGGTCCCAAACTGAAAGCTTTTTCAAGGCTTTGTACAAGCATACAAAGCACAGCGTTTGTTTGGTATGAGTTAATAGCCTTAGCAAACATGTAGCCTAAATGGATCTTGAATAAAAGGTGACCCTGGAAACCAAGTCACCTTGCTGGATGGACTAGAAAGGAAATAACTAATTATTGGGGAATAACTGTTGTGAGTTTGTGCAGCAAGGATATAAATCCCTGGGAAGATAATACTTCTTGATTGAGGCTTTGATAAGGATCACTACTTCTATTTGCTGCCATCTCTGAAGATATTTGGATGTTTTGAATGTTTTTATCATGTGTCCAGACACTTGCCTGATAACTTCAGCTACAGAAGAGGAAAGGAAGACTTTTCATAAGAATGGCTCCAAAATGAAAAACATGACATCTTTATGAGGGCAATTAGAGGGCTAATAGGTGCTCTGTGGAAAGTCTGAGAAAGGGAAATTTATTCTATCTGTATTGTTTTATGCTATTTCTGTACTGCAACAGTCACACTAAAATTGATCTCTAATCTAGATTATTTTGCTAATAGCACTACCATTAAGTGAATTTTCTGACTAGAAGGAGAGAATTCTGCAAGGTGTGTGTATGTGTGTGTGTGTTATGTGGCACATAGTGGATGTTTATGATATTTGGTGTGTGTATGGTATATGTACTATGTATGTATATGTGGGTATGTGTGTGTGATATGTATACTGTATATATTTATTTGTATGTAATGACTTAATTTGTATGTAATGGGGTATGTATAGAATGCATACAGTGTATGTGTATGTGTGTGCATGCACACATACATGTGTTGCTTCAGCATAGGTATTTTATTATTTTCTCCAAGTAAGATTTCCAAAAAAATACACAGCATAAGTTTTATTACACTACTCCATGACATTTCCCCCTGTATTAAAGAAAAAACAACAACTAATTTTATATCTTAAAATTATATGTCAAATCAGTTCAATTAAAAATATACAACCAGGAGCTGGAGCTATATCTTAGCATTTAACAGCACAAGTTGCTCTCCCAGAGGTCCTGAGTTCAAGTTCCTGCAACCACATGGGATCACAACCATCTATATGGGACCTGATGCCCTCTTCTGGCATATAGGCACACATGCAGGCAGAGCCCTCCTACATAGGAATGAAATGTATAATTTTTAAAAAGACATATATATATTATATTAAGTATTTGTTATGACTGGCATTTGTAATATGCACATGCGTGCATTCTAGCTCACCACGTGCCTTCCTAACCTCACTTTAAAGATAGAAGCAGTCAGGAGGACAAGAACGTGGTCCCATCGTCTGACAGAATGATCACTTAATTGCTAATGTCACATTAGGTCAACCTTTCCTTCCATCTCAGGTTATTTTTTTTTTTTTTTTATTTTCAAAAGACAACTCATCTCACAAATGTTGTGAGGCAAACTGCTCAGAATATGTCACTACATGCTAGTTCATATGCACAATTAAAAAATAAAATGAAACTTGTCATTAGGAAATGAGAAGGATTTCATTGCCGTCAATGGATGCTATTCCTCATTTACTCTTAAGTAACAGGATCTGGAACCTAAGTGAGGATGACACCGCTTTAGGGGCAATCAGATTACTAGCATCCAAACAGGTCCTTAAGTCACCTTTCACGACTATGTTAAATAGTCATGGTGAAGTCCTGGGAACAGTATCGAAAGGTGTCAGCTCCTTTCCTTACATTCCTTAGGATTTTTCTACTCTAGGTCTTTCAACCCACACTGAATTTATCTCAATGACTCTTAGATTGACCTGGGACCTACAAAGCAAAGAGTAACCCTCCCTGATTCTAAACTGAAAGTCTATTCCTATTCTTCCAAATGATGTTGGGTAAAAATACATGTGCGACCACTAGCCTACATTTATTTGTTCTTAGAAAGACAATAGGAAAAGTCAGGATACTGAGCAAATGCATAGTTTATCCTCTTGATAATCCTGAAAATATTTATGGAGTTTTAGTCTCTGTCGGGGATTTATGCCAGGTACTTGATATGTGATAATGAACAAAAGAGACAAGAAATCTATTCCCAGGAACTTCAAAGAGGCATTCAGTTAGCAAACATACACACCTACAAATCAAGGTTTGCACAGAAAGGATGGTTGGAATGGGCTCACTCAACATAGTTCCTGCTCATGTATTTAGTCTGGGAACACAGTCTGGACTTCACCATGTCGAGGCCATTCACTGCCTGCTGTAAGCAGCTCTGAATGCTTCCAGCTACAGTCAAATATGTCCTGCTTTGTTGTCTGTGAAGGAATGTGACACACACAAATTTCCAGTGTGGTAGTAATGGTTCTATGTAACGTGGTCAAAATTTAGACGCAAATTATTTTGATGAGATAAAAATGAGTATTTAAGGAAATGATAGAGAGAGAGGGAGGGGAAGGAGAAAGAGAGAGAGAGAGAGAGAGAGAGAGAGAGAGAGAGAGAGAGAGAGAGATTTACCTTCTGCACAATTTCATGCAGTTAATTATCTAGTTACTCATTTTATTTTCAATCTAAAAATGTATCCTTTTAACTTTTATGTTGGTTTTCTCTTTAACCATTTTTTTTTCTCAAATTGATCTAGTGCTTAATTTCATGTGTTAGTTTCGATAGCCATGGGATGAAGCCAATTATTTGACCAAATATTATTTTGTTCATGTGAGTGAGCTTAACATCTGAAAGTTTCCCCGGAGTAAGGTAGACTGTCCCCTCTATTGATGGGAATAGCCTTGTCTCACCAGCGAAATCCCTACAAAGAACAGGCAGAGCGAGAGGAGCCCTGGCGACTGGAGCTGAAACACTAGCTGTTTGGAAATTTGGACACAAAGTGTGAGTGAAACCGTGGGCTATGTCTATACAGAGTGAGGCAGCTTGCTTCAGAGCGGAACCTGTTTGAACCTCTCTCTTAGTTCTCAGACTTTGGGATGGATCAGAACTGCTTATCGATTCTCCGGTCCAACAGCTCTTAGACCTGAACATGGCCTCTGCAATCACAGGAGGCAATCACAAGCAATAGATGAATCTTCTGATGATAGTTTCTTTAAAACGCTGAGGGTTATTAATCCATACTTGACATTTTGTAGCACAGTGAGTTGAAATGACATTCTTGTTTTCTGTTTTTTGTTGTTGTTGTCGTTTTTTTAACCATGCACTGACTTCTGTCGCTGCTAGGATGTTAGCCTGCTTTGTTTCAAACTAATATTCACATGTGTCTTCGTGTTCAGTTGCTGCGTGTAGTTTTAGAAACATGCTCTGCCTTTGCCTGGGAGTTGTTGCCTGAGCTCTGGCCCCTCCAGGCTCCCTTTTGTTCCACTCTGCTCAGCTCTGGGGTCTGCAAAGTCAACTCCCACCCGGCTTCCCTTTCTACCTACCTTAAGCTCCGGGAGTTGACCACCCCAACAGCCCATTCCTGAGACCCTTGAATTCTCCGATAAAAGACACAGACACTGCTCAGTTGCTGGGTACACATACTTCCCACCTGGAAATGTGTGCCCCATCAATTCATCATGTCCATCTGTCCCTTCGCCCTAAACTTAGTGACCTGCATCAGCCAGCCCCCACCAACATCCTTGCCCTTTGCCTGCAGTGGAGGCTGCAGGGACCAGCTGCCCTGAGACCTTACATGACTGATGCTTTTTTTCTTTCTCCAAAGCATGGCAGAAAAAAATACCCTCTCTCTTTCCCTGCATCTCCTTTTCCTCTTGTGACCTGGAAGACCTACCTATACTTTCCGTCCAGCAATTGCCGCCCCCACCCTGCCTTCTTTATTGACAAGTCAAAAACCAATTGACAAGATCTTAGCAACAGAATCTCCCCTTACATTCCGTTGTTCATAGTATCACTCATTTAAGAATTAAATCACTAGACTTAGAATGATAGTCAAATACCAATCAACATTTCCCAGTGTCTTAGACAGCTTGGGATGCAGTGATGGAGTTGCGCGGATTGCGAAGCTTACAGATAACACAGACCTTCCCCTCCTCATTTGGGAAGCTGGAGGCTGCAGTCAGGGTGCCAATGCCGGCAGGTTCTAGTGGAGGCTTCATGTGGGTTGCTGACTGTTGTCATCTCATTGCATTTTCTTTCTTTCATTTTTTTTTTAAACTGGATATTTTATTTGTTTACATTTCAAATGTTATCTCCTTTCCCGATTTCCCCTCTGCAACCCCCCAATCCCATTCCCCCTCCCCCTGCTTCTTTGAGGGTGCTCCTCTGCCCACCTAACCACTCGCACCTAACTGCCATAGCATTCCCCTACACTAGGGCATCTAGCCTTCACAAGACCAAGGGCCTCAGCTCCCATTGATGCCAGATAAGACCCCTTCAGCTACTTCAGTCCTTCCCTTAACTCCTCCATTGGGGTCCCTGTGCTCAGTCCAATGGTTGACTGTGAGCATCCTTATCTGTAATGGTCAGGATCTGGCAGAGCCTCTCAGGAGACAGCTGTATCAGTCTCCTGTCAGCAAGCACTTCTTGGCATCAGCAATAGTGTCTGGGATTGGTGTCTGCATGTGGGATAGATCCCCCGGGACGGGGGAGGGGGGGTCAATCTCTGGATGGCCTTTCCTTCAGTCTCTGTTCCACTCTTTGCCCCTGTATTTCTTTTAGACAGGAGCAATTCTGGGTTAAAGCTTTGGAGGTGGATGCGTGGCCCCATCCCTCTTCCGAGGGTCCAGGCCAAAGGTCTGAATAAGGTCTCGGCAGTTTCTCCCTCCCCTTTGTGGGGTACTTAAGCTACTCATTGCATTTTCAAATGGGAGCGAGCCTTCGAGAAAACTCTAGAATCCCTTACACATGAACATTGATCTCATTCCCCAGGGCTTGACTGAATGATGTCATCACTTGATTGCCTCTCAAAGACCAGGGTCCCTCCCACAGCCGCATGAGCGCTACGTTTTCAGTACTGGATTCTTCGGAAGACACAGCATTTAGTTTTGGCCACCAGTGTTGATCACATATCTTCTATTCTCTGTGTAATCGAGACAGAGTTGTTAGCAGAGCGGTATAAAACATAGACAGAGAAGCCACTGTGTGCCAGCCCTCTGCTCAAAGGATCAGAGCATTCAGTAAAGTGAAGTGTAGGGAATACTGAATGTAAAATTATTATTTTTAAATAGAAATAGCATGAGAGAATAGGAAATTACCGAGTATGAAAAGTCAGACTATTCAGCAAGGCAAACAAAGAATAGAAAGCCTTTGGATTCCATATGGTAAGAAAACAGTGTGAAACCCATTTCCACGTGGAGTTTAAGAAAATGACTACATATCAAAAGATGTCCTAGTCGGCCATCACTGGAAAGAGAGACCCATTGGACACGCAAACTTTATATGCCCCAGTACAGGGGAACACCAGGGCCAAAAAATGGGAATGGGTGGGTAGGGAAGTGGGGGGGAGGGTATGGGGGACTTTTGGGATAGCATTGGAAATGTAATTGAGGGAAATATGTAATAAAAAATATTAAAAAAAAAAAAGAAAATGACTACATATTGGAAACAAAGGAACTTGTGTTTTGCATGTGTTTTGTTGTCAGCTGACAAGAGAAATGACCCTTGGAACTCATTACTTCTCTAAGGAACAGTTAATAATTGTAATGATAAACTTTCATATAACATAAGCTTACATGTATTTTCCAAATATTAAGATCACATAAGCTGGCTATTAGTAATCAAATAGTAGATTCCATATTTGATGAGTAATGGGATACTGTTGCTTCTGACATTATTAATATACTGGGCATATGTGCACATGCATAAAAAATGTGTGTATGTTTAGGGGAATAGATGTACTAAATACTTTATGGGATAAATATAAACAATTTATATGTTTAGTTTCAAAGAGAAAAAATGATACTTGCAAAGAAAATTAAAGGCTTACCACTTCTGATTAGTGTAAAAATATTAAACATGTGCTTTTTTAATTGGATATTTTCTTTATTTACATTTCAAATGTTATTCCCTTTCCCAGTCCATCCCCCCCCCCAGAAGTCCCCTATCGCATCCTCCATCCCCCTTCTATGAGGGTGTTCCTGAACCCACCCATCCACCTACTCCCACCTCCCCACCCTCAGTTCCCCTACACTAGGGCATCTACCGAGCCTTCATAGGACCAAGGACCTCTCCTCCCATTGATACATGACAAGGTCATCCTCTGCAACATATGCAGCTGGAGCCATGTGTACTCCTTTGTTGATAGCTTAGTCCCTGGGAGATCTGGGATGTCTGATTGGTTGGTATTATTGTTCTTCCTGTGGGGTTGCAATCCCCTTCAACTCCTTCAGTCCTTTTTCTAATTCCTTTATTGGGGACCCCACACTCAGTACAATGGTTGGCTGCAAGCATCCATCTCCGTATTTGTAAGGCTCTGGCAGGGCCTCTTAGGAGGCAGCCATATCAGGCTTCTTTCAGTATGTATTTCTTGGCATCCACAATAATGTTTGGGTTTGGTAACTGTATATGGGATGAATCCCAAAGTGGGACAATCTCTGGATGGCCTTTCCTTTAGTCTCTGCTCTACACTTTGTTGCCATATTTGCTCCTGTGAGTATTTTGTTCTCCTTTTAAGAAGGACTGAAACACCCACACTTTAATCTCCCTTCTTAAGCTTTAAGTGGTCTGTGAATTGTATCTTGGTTATTTGGAGCTTTTGGGCTAATATCAACTTATCAGTGAGTGCATATCACATGTGTTACCTCACTCAGGATGATATTTTCTAGTTCTATCCATTTGCCTAAGAATTTCATGAATTCATCATTTTTAATAGCTGAGTAGTATTCCATTGTGTAAATGTACCATATTTTCTGTATCCATTCCTCTGTTGAGGGACATCTGGGTTCTTTCCAGCTTCTGGCTATTATAAATAAGGCTGCTATGAACACAGTGGAGCATGTGTCTTTATTAAAAACCATGTGCTTTTTAAAATATCCTGTCCAGTTAATGATATGCTTTCAAGATTCTGCACAGAAGTCTCCCCACCAGTGAGAAGTCCTTGTAATGGGAACATTCTGAAACAATTGACACTGCAATGGGGAGAGCTCAGCCAGTCAAGTACTTGCTGCTTAGTCAGAAGGACCTAAGTTGGATCACCAGCACCCACATAAAAAGCCAAGCATGGCTGCAGCTGTAATCCCAGAAAAGGAGGTGGTAGGCAGATCCCTGGAGCTCCTAGGACAACTAGCATCATCCACTCAGCAAGCCCCAGGTCCCAGTGAGAGTCACTCTCTCCAAAACATGCTATTGAAGAATGAAGATCAAAGTTCTACCGCTGGGCATCAGATGTACATCCATGTCCACAGATGTGTACTCTTCAGCAACAAGCATGCACCCATATCGACCCGTGCATACATGTGTGCACGTGCACACACAGACACACATACAGCACACACTTACGAGTGCAGGCACATACATATGCACACACACACAGTAGAAAAAAAGAGAAGGGAAAGAAGGATGGGAGGAAGGTAGGCCTTCCTTGAGGAACTTAGGAATGCCTATGAAGGAGGGTGTAGAGAGATTAATTGCAAAAGGAAATACATTGAGGATCCTTAAACATTCATCAAATTTTATTAGATTCTTCTGGGAAGACCTGTGCAGACCATTGAGGATGAAGTATTATAGGACTCCCTTATATTTACTTAGCACATTACAAGAGGGAACCTCAGGAAGAAGGATTTGGAATCAGGGATAAAAGAGGAGCAGATTAAAAACAAAACACATTTTTTTTTTTAAAAAAGGAATGTATCTGTGGAGTTTTACGTTCAAAATGTACTTAACAACATCTTTTAAGCCATTTAAAGTTAGGATAATTATTTTCAAATTACTGTATCAAATACTTGAAATAAATTTTATTGTAAACATGGAAAAGTTGATGTTAAAAATGTAATGTTGATGGGATTTGAGATATGTCCCCCCCCCCCCCTTGGCATGGCAACAGGTGAGACATCTAACACCCTCACCCTTTTGTTTTCTCTCTTCCTGCTCTGACACAGGCCATAAGATCCTTACAGAAGAGGTGCCCACTCCACAGGGAGATAAAGAACACCCTTATCTGGGACACTGAAGATCACTTGGGACTCAAAAGACTCAGGTGTTGCCTAGCTGTGAGGATCAGAGCATATTCCCTGTGTGCAATCACACTGCCTAGCTTTCTATAGCTTCATTTAATTCATTACATATACAGTACCTTTACCTTGAAAGACTCTGTTGTCAGTTAATCCTTACAGAAATGAATACGTGTGCACAATGCCCTTTTTTGACTTCTTTCTTTGTTAATCCTGTCTCAGCTATGCACCCTGAGCTAGGTGAGAAGTGATCTTTTTGTTTTCCCTTAATGTTAGACAGAAGATCAACTGAAATATTAATGAGGCCATTTCTTTGACATTGGTGACATTACTAAAAGGTATATTCAGGTTTTCATTCAGTAGGATTGGCTTAATAGACTTTTAATGCATTTTTTAGATTTACTTCCCTAGAGCAAGAAAACCAACAGAACACATTGCCTTTTTGTTTTTCTTCTTATAACCTGAAATTTACCCATAAAAACATTGCGTTGGCAAAAATCTGTAAGTGCAAGGAGACTTTGGGGACCAATTCAACAGAATTAGTAAGCCATTCTGCTTTCTGACCTTTTAAGTTTCTCTCTTAAAACAAAAAGAGTTCAACTATATTCTTACTGCTTTGAATTAAATTGAGAACAGGCAGTTTTGTTTTGGTTGTTGTAATTAAAAAGACGAGAAGACTGACCTGGGGAAGTTTCATCTTATAGTATATAGGCCAACATCTAGGGAAACCAAAGCAGAGACTCAAGGCAGGAGCCTGGAGGCAGGAACTGAAGTATACAACCTACATGATTAATGCTTGGCGCTTGCTTTCAGGTACACAGTTAACATAACTCGCTAATAAAGGCCAGGCTCACTTGCCTAGGGACAGTACTGGCCATAGTAGGCCAAACCTTTCTGTATCAATTAGCAACCAAAAACATGCCCTGTAGACATACTTACAGTCCAGTATAAAGGAGGCAATTCTTTGTGTCGAGTTGACAATTGAAGCTGTGACACAGGCCAAAATGCACCTCATCAAACAATATTTATTGAAGTTAAAATATAACTCTATTGTTTTTCTTCTTCTCTTTTCTCCCTCGAAGTCCTCCTATAGACTCTCTCCCTTGTTCTCTTTCAAATTATTGTTATGCACATATGTATTCTTAAGTATATAAATATAACTTTCCCAGTTACTTGTATGTATGTTTTCAGGACTAACCCTTTGCTATTAGAAGACTAGTTGGCGTTTGATGTGGTCTTCTCTGGGGAAGACTATTTCTCCTCCTCAGCAATTTTTAACTGCCTGTAGTTCTTTGCCTAGGATTGAAGCTTCATGGACTTCCCCCTTCCTCATTAACATGACTGTTGGTATGGTCCTTGCTGGGGTCATGTGTAGGAAGCTGTGTTGGTCATACTTCATGAATGTAGCTTTTCTGACACTTCTAGGCGATGTCATCTCTGTTTTCTTCTGGCACTTGCAGTCTGTCTGCCCTCTCTTCTGCAGTGATTCCCAAGCCTTAGGTGCATGAGTTGTGCTATATAGATACATCAGTTGTGGCTGGGTACCATATAGTCACTTTTTCTCTATAATTTGATCAGCTATGTTTTTCTATAATGGTTTCTGTCTGTTACAAGTACACGTCTCTTTGATGAGGGTTGGAATCTATCAAATGTCCGTCTCTAAGAACAAAGAACATTGAAGACAAGTTATAGCCTTTGTGCATCCTAACCTGATAATAGTGGGACAATCACTGCACAGGTAGAAATAAACTGATGAGACACAATGAGTTTTAGTAAAAAGCTTGTCAGCAATCAGACTGGTACAGAATTTGATGGTTATGAAGATAGAATTAGAAAACAATAATAAGAACTGTGTGTCCAATGAGTTACTGGTGTGTGTGTGTGTGTGTGTGTGTGTGTATTCTTGAGTTTGTTGTACACTTAAACTCTAGATGACAATTTGGCATAAAATATTGCTAGTAATTGTTTGTAAATGAGTTGTCGACAATTCAGCTTAATGTTACAGGGGTACTAGTGTGTACATTTTATTATATAACTAATCTAGATGTGGTGAGAAAAAACAACAGTGAACAAAATTATGCAAAATAATTTTTGCCCCTTGGAAAAGGAAACAATTGAGAACCATGCAATAACCAGTAAAATATTAGGATAGTTACTCTCTGTCACTGGAAACGCTATATATACCTATGGTTGGGAGAGGTCAGGTTTCCCGGAGGGAAGTCATTTGTCCACTTTCACACAAACTGGTCTTCCAGCAAGTGATGGAGGTTCTTTGAAATTAAGTACAATTTCAATGAATTGGCACAACCTGAAATCAATACCTGAACATGAGCAATCAACAGTTCAGAGGCCTGAGGCCAGATTGAAGCTGTTTGGAAACCAACCACTGAAGCGAAGAAAAGGAAGAAAAATCAAGTTTCTACGATCAGAAGGGCACAGATGAGAGTTTTCTGGTTTTAAGCATCCTCCTTGGATACAAGAAATTACCCTGAAATAGTAAAGGATTTAGGGCAAATGGCTTGGGCAGTGGTGTTCATTGTTCCCATAGCAGGCATGTGCCACCTTGCATATTCAAGAGGCCAGATGTGGCTAGAAGTGGTCCCTTGTATCTGCATAGTAGCCCTCTCAGGCACCAGTCATTGACTGGACCAGTGCCTCTTGGCATGTTGTTGTCTAATCTGGTTGAATGGCTGGTCTCTTTCTCCTGCGAGAAGAAGCAAGACCCGCTTTATCATTTTTTTTTTTTTACTTGTTGGGGTTCCATTGTATGAATTCAAAACAGGAGCAGCCTCTTCCTTATCACATGACAATAAAGACATATTCACCTAGCTTAGACTGAAGTCAAGCCGATGATTGAGATCTATCCACTCTGCATTTGATTTTTAGATTGAAACATGAGTTTATAGTGCATTAGGTAATGGTTAGGAATAGGAATAGGACTTTTTCATCTTCTGGAAGCTTTGCTGGTCCTGGACACTAAATGATTTCTTTTTATACAGAAAACACATCAACTGTTATACTGTTCCCTCCAGGAAATGCTAACCAATGACTAATTTTCATCAATTTCTTTTTTTTTAAAGAAGTGGGATTTAGAAAAAGCCCCAATTATTTTAAGTGTGAAGCATAGGGCATTTTTCCCATGAAATATTAGCTAGTACTATAATAATTTACACAAATTTGTCTCCTCTGCTTTAATGTCGGAATGCTACATTTTAGGGTGCTATTATTTGAAATAATCATCCTCATAGCACATATTATACCTTTTGGTAAGTAAAGAAAATATGACTCAAGCTGTGCTCTTGCCTGGATATTCTGAGACTTATTAATTGACAAATGATGATTACTGGATTATGTCTTTTCATTTATGAACATAATGTCTGTGGGAGAGCACATTACTGACAGGGTTTTCAGCTCACTGCTCAGTGATACGTTCTAAAGAGACAAACTAGTTCTATATTCAAAGTACCTTGCTATCAGAATGGTCACTTAATTCATTTCCTCTCCATCTTTTGTGGTTCTTCTATTTGAGAGCTTCTTTGGCAATCATCTGCACTTGTACTGGTTATAATGTTCCTTCTGGATGTTTTGCTAGCATCAGAAAATCACCTCTATTCTATGCAAACAGCTGGGCCCCATCTCCAGAGCTCTCCTGCAGTACTGGTCTTCAGTCCTTTTAAGTGGACTGTTTTCCTTTCCTGAAAAACGCTTACTCCCTGATTGTGTGCAGTGTCCTAACTGCCAAATGGATTCTTAGCAGTTTGTGGGATTGTAACCACACAGATGTATACAGAAATTCCCCATAAACAGTACAACATCACAGGGATAGCTCAGACCTCCAGTTTTTGGCATCCCTTGAAAGTATATTAATGTGATTCCAATCAGTTTTGGGAAATTTTAAAGATAATTCTCAAGATCAGAGTTTGGTGGTGGTATCATTCTTACAAAAAAACAAAACAAAACAAAACAAAAACAAAAACAGCATAAAAAGTCCCTCTTTAGCTCACTCAGTGTATACAGAAATTGTCATTATGAAAAATTCATTAATATGTAAATTGCAACATTTTGATTAGCACTTGCAGACCCCTTTTGTTTAGAAAAAAAAAAAAAGACGGAAGGAGCTAACCAGATTGCAATAATTTACATAATAAAAACTCAGTGGTGGCAGTGCCACTGAGTAAAGGACCTAAAGAAAGCTGAAGTGTCTTTTTAAACAGCTTAATAAAATACTAGGTTCACAAAACACAAAAGCAGAGAAAATATTTTTCTTTGAACTGACAAACTCTGCTGTAGTAGGGGATCCCGGGGTCCTGGGCATCCCAAGAGGAGGATGGGATTGAACACACACACACACACACACACACACATACACACACACACACACACATATATATACCCAACCACATTAACATCTCCATATTTTTAACACTGACTAGTATGTTTATATCACTGATATGTAAGCAGCACAAGAGAAAATATATCCCTCCCCCCACTAATGACCTAGCTATTGATAGATGATAACTTTAGGGGACAGGTTTGTCATGAAAACGATTATGCGATCTAAAAGGCAGGTCTTAATATGGGTATAAACATTTTAAAACAAAACCAAAGGAAAAAAAATTGTACTAGAAAACACTCAGTGGCAAAAACTTCAGAGGAGGCATGAAACAGTGAGCTAGGCATGAGAATTCCTGCCAGAGAAAACTACTCTCGCCACTGGTCATTTGTTTGTTGCTCAAAGGAGTCCTGGAATTGCTTTAGTGGCTGATTGCCACCTAGAAGGGAGGTAGTTTGGGTCTCTAGGCTTTATCTTTTGTAGCATTCTTGTCTTTAGTGTCATAGCAATTAGGTTAGTTCTGGTGAAACCTATTAATCATTTCAGTTAGTGTTAGATCGCCTAAGTGTGTCGATTTGGAATCCGGAGAAGAAAATGGAAGATTAATGAGGTGCCCCTAGTTAGATGTGATAATCCAGAACTAAATGTCTGCTGGTGCCCTCCTTGTTTTACAGCATTGACAGCAAAGATTTTAGTTGCTAAGCTCTCCCTTAATAAAACAAGGAACTGTAGCATTTTGGTTCAGAAACAGGAAAATTAAAGAATATAAGAACGCCATACGAAAGCGGGGGCCCAGAACATGATGCTGTTACACTATTTGAACAGAAGTGCAGAGGAGAGGCCACAAGGAGAAGCAGGGGTTCTCACCTTCCCTCTCTTCTCTGTCTGCACACTTTTCTAACTGTAACCAGCCCAGAAAATGGGATGTTAAAACCTAGAGCCTTCTTCCTTATTCTTCAAAGCTCCTGTTCCATCCCCTCAAAGAAGAAAGGCTACATCCAGAGTCTGTGAATCTGGACAAAGCCTCGAGCCCATGTGTTAATGTTGGAGTTTTCTATTTTGTCCAATCAAACTGAATCATAAACATCATGTTCCTTATGTCTTTGATCTCCACACTCTCACGTCATGTAGAATTCCCGCTCAGGAGATGTATTCTGCTTTTCTCTTATCAGTTATTTTCTATTACAAGCAGCTCAGTCTTGATCCTCAGGACAGGTAAAGAAAGACATCCTATCCTTCCATCCCTATACCAAGCAAGATAAAATAAAGGCATGCACGTGCGTACACACACACACACACACACACACACACACACACACACACACACACAGATACACCGGCAGACAAATTTGACCCCCTATCAATGAACTAATAAACACCTTGTTGGTATCATTGATCTTACATCAGTCAGGGGCAGAGCAGGTGGCAGTCCTTTGTTCATCCTAGCTTGATGCCTGGCTTGGTAGCTAAAGCTGTCTTATGCCTAGGACTCATAAAAATAAAATAAAAATAAAAATAAAATAATAAAATGAAATAAAATAAAATAATAAAACCAAATCCAGACAGTGCAGCACAGGAGGAGAAAGACAAACACCTGTGGACTACAATGCCACCCAGAGACATGCCCTCCAGCACATGGCCAGCCTGTAGCAGGGGCCACCACAATATATGAGAATGTGGTGGTCAGATGAGAGAGGAAGAGAAGTAGAGAAGCTTGAGCATTTTGAAGAGAATTGGAACTCATTCTCTTCAAAGGTGGAGAGGAGTAGCCTGCTATGACTGGCCAGCTCTGCCCCCTGGGGCCATGCTGAGGTCCCAGTCAGACCTACCACTTAGGGACATATCTGAGCCTGTGCCTGTGCAGTAGCAGGAGCCAGTGTCAATGTCCTTGGCTCATATTACCATTAGAGAGCCTAGTCAGGGCAGCTGCCAGGGTTGACGTGGATGTCCAGGGGCTAGGCATAACTGCCCCACCCCTCACTGGAAGAGTTACTCAGGAGAGATGGCACCATCTTTCGCAGCTGCAGCACATGGGAGAGGGGTCCCTATGCCCCACACAGGAGCACTGTGGAGCTGGTCCTAGTGGCAAGGTTGTGGGTGAACCAGCCAAAAGGGCGTATGTTTGGGAGAGCCGACCTTGTCACCTACTTGTCTGCCGTGGAATAGCATGGATGCAGGGGTGATGCCATCGCAGCCACCTCCAGCATTTGAGACAACTGTCCACAGGGTCCTGAGCTCCTCACCATCAGCAGAACTGGGGAGATCAAGCCCTGAACCTCATCTGTACAACACAGCATTGCTGAATGGGGAGTATAGGTGTTCCAGTCCCGGGGATTGGGGGTGAAAGCACAGGTGAACTGGCGCTACCATTCATCTGCCATGAGGTGGCATGCATGTAGGGGTGATGCCTTACTTCCATATCTCCTCTTGCCCCTCACCACCTGTGGCAATCAGGAGAGATGGTCCCAGGGTCATGAGAACAGGAGAGCTATCCCTGCCCCTCACCAACTGCAGCAATCGGGAGAGAGGGCCTTGCATCTTACCTGGGCAGCACAGTAGCACTGGCCGTGGTGGAGGGTACAGAGGTGAACTGGCCCCTCTACTCCTCTGTTTTGAGGTAACCTGGGGGGACATATAGAGACAGGGGTGGGTGCTCTGTCTCTTCAACTGTTGCCACCTTATACAGAGGCAATACAAAGAGCTGAGATTTATGAGAGCAGGTGAGCTGACCTTGCCCCTTCACTGGCTGTATCACTCTGGAGAGCAGGCCTTGCACTTTCCCTGGGTAATACAGTGGAGCTGGCCTTGATGCCAAACACAAGGGTGGGCCAGCCTCCAAAGTCCTGAGAGCCAGAGAGCTGGCCCTACCCCTCCTAGGCTGCAGTACTTTGGAGAGTGGGTTCCAAACCTTGACTGGACAGCACAGATGGAGCTGTGTCTGGTGGCTTGGGTAGAGGTTAGCCAGACAGAGGCATGAGATCAGGAGAGATGACTCTGCTCATGGTGGCTTTCAGGGGCGAAGGGCTAGCGGGGGCAGTGCTGCAGAGCTAGCCTTGGTGGTATGAATAAGGTAGAACGTGTGAGGTGATCAGCTCAGCTACGACCTAGGCCCAGATCCAGGGCTCTGAATTGGACCCCTCCCAAGTATGTATCATCTTCGAGTTGTTGGGGGCACGTCAAAAGGACAGTCCTCCTATTCCAAAGCTTCAAGAAAGCAACAATAGGAACCAGGAGGAGTCCAGATGAGGATCCAATGTGGATGGTGTTACAGAAGCCAGAGATCACACACCAGAAAAATGGCTCACCGCAATGCAAGTTAAGATGTGTAGACAGAGTGATATACTGTGTAGTAACTCACAGTGGAACGTCCAAGATGAGATGTTTATTATGCTTTGTTATTTGAGTGTTTTGTCTTGATTTGTTTTTGTTTGGTTGTTGTAGTTGTTTACTTGCTGTGTGTTTATTTTAGTGGGGAGGTTGCAAGGGTGAAGGGTGGATATGGGAGACCGGGAGATAAGTGTTGACTGGGGTACAGAATGTGAAACTCACAAAGAGTCAACCAAAAGTTAAAAAAAAAAATCCAAAAGCTTTTGAACCAGCAACTGGGGACCAGGTCTTCAAGTACATGGGCCTAAGTTTAATAGCTTATAAATCAAAACTATGTACACAGATGTAAAGTGGGGTGGCTGGGCTGTAGGAGTTAGGATTGTCTCTTTCCATACTCACAGACAGACAGGGAGATGGTGATTCTAAAGACTGCCTCTTGATGACTCGTCTCCCTGCAATGCCACCTAAGAGTCACTTGGAGTCTGAGTCTGTCATCTCTGTTGAGGTTCAGTCTTAAGAGTACAAGATGGAGGATTGTCTTAGGGTTTTACTGCCGTGAACAGACACTGTGACCACAGCAAGTCTTATAAAGGACAACATTTAATTGGTACTGGTTTACAGGTTCAGAGTTTTAGTCCATTATCACCAAGGAAGGAGCATGGCAGCATGGTGGCATCAGGCAGATGTGGGGCTGGAGGAGCTGAGAGTTCCACCTCTTTTCTTTTTTAACATTTATTTATTTAAATTATTTTATTTATATCACTACACGGTTGTTCTCTTCAGATATACCAGAAGAGGGCATTGGATCCCATTACAGATGGTTGTGAGCCACCATGTGGTTGCTGAGAATTGAACTCAGAACCTCTGAAAGAGCAGTTAGTGCTCTTAACTGCTGAGCCATCTCTCCAGTTCCTCCACCTCTTGTTCTGAAGGCAGGTAGGAGAAGAGTGGCTTCCAGGCACGTAGGACAAGGGTCTTAAAACCCACACCCACAGTGATATACTTCCTCCACGAGGCCACACCTATTTCAACAAGGCCACACCTCCTAATAGTAACACTCCCTGAGCCAAGCATATACAAACCACCACAACGATACTGGTTTATTCTACTCTCAGAGAGGTTTTTATATTCTCTTATATCAAAGGCTTCTCAGGACTAATGCCTACATTTAGAGTTAGTATATATACTGGAGTCAAAATTTCTGAGCACTTAAGAGACTATTAAAAAATAGAAGCTTGCAAAAGAAAATATCTATGAGAAGATGCAAGTTGGAAAATTACTGAAAAAAATTGCCCAGATTATCCTAAGTGTAGCTCTCCTGGGATGTATAGAAATATTAAAAAGCATAGAGATTTTGAAGAATTTTTTAAAACAAATTGGGAAGCGTTTGCCTTCAGTTAGTTTCTCTTAAAGTTGTGTCATAAACAAACAAGTGATGCAATGTCTAAAAATAACAACATATTCTTTTGATTTTTCTTGACATAAAGAAATGCCACCCTTTCTTGAAAAAAAAAAAGTACAAACCACCACATGAAATAGTTCACCCATGGGGAAGACATAACACAGATTAAGAAAAGATAGTAAAACCCTATAGAAAGGTGGCTGGCTGATGAGACTCTCAGAGCACTTACCTTTCCCAGCATTTTTGACATCTTAGCCATAACTCAACTCTGACCTTTTGTTATGAGAAAATTACTCATGGCATGCATGGCTTTTTAAAAGGTAAATCAAGTAAAGAAATGAATAAAAGCCTTAACTATTCCAGTGTCCTAAGGGACTTTGTACATAGATCAATGGTTAATCTGCAACCAAATGATATAAATATAAAAGTGTAAAAATAATCATGTACTTTCAGAAGCCTTTGATAGACTAAGCTTGGTGTTCCCTTTAAGTTCAATAAAAGTGCTTATAAGATCCAACCACAAGTCCAAATGAAGTCAAAATATCAACAAAACAACGGATCCATTCTTTTCTCTGGATGGCAAAATAGTTCCCCAGCATGTATAGTTAGTTATGATGTCATTAACAGGATACATGTTTTGGTCCTAAAATTCAGCATGCATGTATGAACACAATATCATTTGTGATGATTGTATGTATACTGGGTATCTTAAAAGCAGGGATTGTATTCCTTTCTTCCTCTACGCTCAAAAATCTATGTATTCTTTTGGAAGCATAGGTGCTTGAGAGAGTGAAAGGAACCAAGTTATAATTTTTAATTCAATATTTTTAGAATATGAGGCCATAAAGACAAAATAGAGTAACTGGATCAGCCAGTCAAGGTCAGTGACTAATTAAAAAATTGTGAAAGGAACATGTAATAATTTTAGGACTCATTATGAAAGAAGTAAAACATAAAAACAAAGTTCTAGGCCTTTAGGCCCAAGCTTGGGAATGTGGCCTCTGTGGCTCAGCGCTCCGACAGATAGCGACATTCCTTCCTCCACCCACCTGCTTCCTGGGTTCAAAGAGTGTTCATTCAAAGAAAGTCACCCCGACCATTACCGGAACCTGCAATGCAAATGTGCTATTGTTAGGGGCTCTTAGAAACTGTCTTGAGAGATAACCTGACACTTGTGACTTTGCACTTCCTTGTGACTCTTAACTGGTATTTTTGGTATTTTCCAACAACGCCCTCCCCACCTCCCTGAGTTGTGGTTTCTTCCTTTAAATAACCCCTTATCCAGCTACTCGGGGCGCCACGGTCCTCAACCCCTGAATGGTGTATGACCGTTGTGGGTCTTTCAATTAAAAAGGCAAAACCTATGAATTATAGGCAACAAGAAAAAGGAGAAATTCATTCAAAAAGCATAGACAATGTTTTAATAAAATTCAATTAGTACTTTGTGAAGACCAAGCTATAAATTATTACACACTTTAATTTGTAAGATTTTTCTATTATATCAAAAAGTATGTATGAGCTAAAAATTTAAAAAAATAAACATAAGTATTTTTGATAATTGTATTGTCCAGTTTCATGTCAACCTGACACAGGATAAAGACATTCTTGTTGCGGTAAATCTCCAACCCAAATATGCCAGGCAATGAAAACATGACTAGGTTAATATGAATACATGCTGTGTGCCTAGATGGGCAGATCTACGGCTACACTACCATCTTCCCCATCTATGAGACCCCTTAGAACTTGAGGATTCTACAGGCCATGTGCTTCTGCTCTACGTTTCATCTTCCTCTGCGTCCTCTCTCTCTTTCATTTTCTCCTCTTTCTCTTTCCACCTTCTGCTCCACCTTCCCTTTTATCTGCCCAATCATCAGCTCTCCTTTATTTACAAATTAAGATGGGAAGCAGGTTTACAGGAAATCACCTGAGTGCTGACTCAATAGGAGAAAGGAATTAACATCAAATGTATTTAGCCCCAGGGCTATCCACAACATGTTCTAGAAGGGGGAACCTCAATTAAGAAAATACCTTTGTAAGATCAGGCTGTATGCAAGACTGTAGAGCATCTTTTTAGTGATTGATGTGGAAAGGCCCAACTCATTGCAGGTGATGCCACCCCTTGCTGTGGTCCTTGGTTCTATAAGAAAGATGCCCCAGTACAGGGAAACACCAGGGCCAAGAAGTGTGAGTGGGTGGACAGGGGAGTAGGGGGGGAGGTATAGGGAACTTTCAGGAAAGCATTTGAAATGTAAATGAAGAAAATATATAATAATAATAATAATAATAATAATAAAAGAAAGCTGGCTGAGCAAGTTGTAAGAAGCCAGGCAGTCAGCAGCACTGTTCCATGCCCTCTGGATTCGCTCTTGACTCTAGGATTCTGCCCTGTTTGAGTTCCTGTCCTTATTTCCTTCAATGATGAACAGTGAGACATAAGCATAGCCAAATAGACCAATTCCTCTCCAGGTGGCTTTGGTCCTGGTGTTTCATCATAGCAATGAAAACCCTAAGTTAGATAGTACAAGATCTTCTCCTTTAACTTCTCTGTGTATACCTAGCCTACCAGAGTGCCTTGGTGATGGTCCACCAGGGAAGTTCAGATCTTCTTTCCTGTGTAGGAAAAGAAATAGTCTTTTTCCTCTCCATACTTAGGGGCATTGCTTAGATTTCTAAAAATCAGACCTGTCCAAAGGTAAGTTAAAACAAAGAAATAAGTTTATAACAGGAACTTTGTGTACCCATGGAGTCACTCAGTATATTGACAAGAGTTCAACTAATATCTCATCTGAGCAAACACAATTTCCCTGAGGAATAAGACAAAAGGAAAGGGCTTCTAGGGCAATACTGTGTATAGTGTCTGGTGGAGCGAAAGGTTGGTTTTTGATAGAGCTAAAGTTTGGCTTTTGATAGAACATTCTCTGGTGTCTTCATGGGATCAATAAGAGGCCAGGTCTGTCTCCTCTGGTCAAGAGTTGCTGCCTTTCCTAGAAGAGAATGAGAGCAGAGTTTTCTTACATTTTTTGTTTGTTTTGTTTTGTGTTGTTTGTTTTTAATTGTTGTTGCTCAGAACATTCCTCATCCCAGAAAGGCATATTTTGCACCAGTGCACTCTGCTGTCTGTTAAGCTCTTGCTAAGGCAAGGTAGAAACTAGAACAGATCATAAGGTATGAGAGAAAAGGAAGGTCTTCCTGTCTAGACATTGATGAAGAACTCCTCATGCCAGGTTTCTGTCAAGAACTCCATTATAGTTAACAGTGTTTTCTGTGAAGGTGGCTAACATAGAAGCAATATTTGTTTTATGCAGATATAATTTAAAAAAAGAGTGTTAAATACCAACATACCAGGTTTGAGGCCTGTGTCGATAAGGTCTCTAGGATAGCCTTATTCCTCTTTTTCAATATGTTTTGTGAATACTACAATACTACACAGACGACTTTTTTTTTTTTTTCCGAGACAGGGTTTCTCTGTATAGCCCTGGCTGTCCTGGAACTCACTCTGTAGACCAGGCTGGTCTCGAACTCAGAAATCTGCCTGCCTCTGCCTCCCAAAGGCTGGGATCCACGCCCGGCACTACACAGATGACTATTAACTTCTGTCTACTTTAACTTCCTCGATGGCTGTGTTCTAGGGATTTATCTTAGCCGCAATTTTAAAACATTTTGGGACCACACTGTGATCACTGAAGGATATTACTTTAGAACATACCAAAATACTAAGTGGCTACTGTAAATGCAATGAGCTACAACTTTAAGTTGAGGGCCCCATTCCTGGGCTTTCCTGGGTGCCACTCAGGGTCAATGAGGCTTCTACAATGGCCTTTATAATAAAAGACCATTATTAAAAAACTAGGAATATATCCATTGTGTATATGTATCTATGTATATATGTGTGTTTGTTTGTGTATATGTGTGTGTGTATGTTTCCTTATGTTTTTTAAGGAGCATCTCTCTCTTAACTCCTCTGCTTAAATATACAATAAAAATATCCTTCTGATAAACCCTCCCTGTGCCTTAAATTGGCACAATCTGAAATTTTTTTCTGAAGTGAGTCAAGAATGTGACCTTCCCTGAGTAGAGGTCCCTAAAGGATAATGGGACTCATCAGCTGCTGGTGGGACTTGTGGGTTTGGCTTTCCTCACAGCGTACTGATAATGCCAGAGCTTTGCTTTCTTCTTGATCTTTTAAATTTGTGGATCCAATGAGGAGGGTATTCTGTGAGGTATTTCAAAGTATTTTGTTTTTAATTTACAGGTATGTTAGTTTCTAGGTTAATTTGATCATTGATAATTATGTATTATAGATTCCTAGACAGCAATTTCACCATGACACCTGTCTGTTCTCTGAATACATTGTCTCTAGAATGAAATGTAAAACAAACAAACAAACAAACAAACAAACAAAAGTGTGACAAACACTTTGTTAAAATTTGAATTGTGCATGTTCTATGCTAGAGGATAATAAAAACACAATGTGTACTAAAAATTCCACAAGTAGAAAGTGATAGATAGGAAAGCACAAGGGTAGAAGTATTTGTGGCATGCATGAGCTGATGCAATTTGCAAAACTTCCCAGGGAATGAATGTGAAATGATTTCTGGAGAGTGTGCCTTTGCTGTTGACTAAAGCCTAAATGAAAGTGCACAGAATCATTGAAAAATATGTTCAGTAATGTTAGAAACAGCAGGGCGTGTTGTGGGAATGAACACAGTTTCTAATTGACTGATAGAACTTGTTAAAGCTGGTCTAAGAAAATGAAATGATTACGTTTCACTTGGCTGTAAATCCTGAAGGAGCCACTGACAGTGTCTAGCCCATCAGTAATAATATTCCTGGAGTATCCTGGGTGCCTTATGATGGGAAAAGGCTGTCAGCTAAATAAGCATAGCAGTTCAGAACTCAAAATCTACATCCAGAATAAAGGCTGCTGGAAATATATTATTGATCTTGAAGTACATGCATACAGTTTTGGTTGCTGAGACTGGAGAACTAGCTCAGTGTATAAAATACCTTATGCAAATACAATGACATGAATTCAGACCCCCAGTAACAATGCAAAAGCTGGGTGTGGAGCCTATACATCTGTAATTCCCCAAGCTAGGGAATTTAGAGGTAGATAGCACTCTAGAGCAAACTGGCTAACCAGCCTAGCTAAACTAGTAAGCTCCAGGGTCAGTGTAAGACCCTATTTTACAACGTAAGCTGGAGACAGATTGGGAAAGACATCTGGTGGTGACCTCTGATCTCTACACAAACAGGTACACATACGCACACACACACTCACATGCAGACACACACTGGTTACACTCCTAGCCTTTTAATTATGGCCTATTATCATAAAGGCCATTGTAAAAGCCTCATTGACCCTGAGTGTCATGGCCAATATTTTTATAACAAAAGACAAGCTAACAAGAGGAAAGTATAGCATATGTTTTAAAAATTAGATTATATATTCAAGAGCTTAGGAAAACTGTAAAGAAGAAAAATACTGTGTTCATTATGCATTTACTATAACAATATATTTTATATCAAGGAATCATTCTACCAAAATAACTAGTAAACTTGATTGTAATTGATTTAAGATAAAACTTCTTTTGATGAAAATAAGAAAAGAACATGGAGGGTTCATTTAGAGATAGGAGAGGTAAAGTCAGAGACCACATGGCATAGCACCTCTGTGTTTATGATACTCCGAAGTGGAAAAAGACCCTCCCTAAAAGGCTAAAGTATGCAGTGAATCCTTCAGTAAGGAAGTAATACACAGAGAACAGGAAGACAGGTCTGTCTTATGATTTTGATGTGTGAATTTGGATGAAGGACTATTTAATTAGAATATATGACTATGTTACATATATTCACCATCATTTTTCTTTTTACACATCCAAAATCTTATAACCTTATCGCTATTTTACTTGTGGGATCTGTATAGAGAATTTTTCCTCACTTCCCCCCACCTGCCACCACAGCTGCCCCCTTTGTGTGTGTGTGTGTGTAGGTACATATATGTAAGAACATTAAGTTTGGGTATTGTTCCTGAGGCGAATTGTTCACCTTCTGTTGCTTTTTGGGGGCCATTTTAATTTTTTAATTTTTAATTAAAATAAAAGTCTTCATTTATCTCCTTCCTCCCTCCAAACTTTTCCATGTCCCCACTTAATGTCTTCCAAATTCTTGGTCTCTTTTTCTTTGTTATACATATATATAACTGTGTATATGTGTATTTATGAATATATGTATATATATATATACATATATATGCATAAGTATATAACTATAACCTGCTGAGTCTGTTTGATGTTTCTAGTATGTAGTAAGTTCAAGGCTGAGGACTTGATATTGAATAACCAGCTAGGGGGCTCAGCCCTGGGGAAGAATAACCCTTCTTCTCTCAGCAGTCATTAGTTGCCTGTAGTTCTTTGTCTAGGGATGGAACCTTGGGAGACTTCCCTCTTCCATGTTAGCAATTCTATTGTCACGGCTCAGGTCTTGTGTAGGCAACCAGACTGTCGAGGATTCATTTCCAGAAGACACATCTTACAAAAGAATCCCTGCTCTCCTCTGGCTCTCATCATCTCTCTGACTTCTTTTCTGTGATGTTCCTTTGGCCTTAGACGTAGGAGTTGTGTTTCAGCTGTATTCACTAGGGCCGGGCATCCCACACGCAGCTGCAATCTTCTGCAATGTGGTTTTTTTGATTGTAGGAGAAGCTCCCTTCCTGATGGGTAGGTAGAATTAAGTTAGGATTTATACTGCTCAGTAAAGCAGAGGTAATAGGCTGTTGTCTAAGATCCATGGCCTCACTAACACTGAGTAGTTCTTAGGTTTCCTTCCTGTTGACGAACCTTAAGGATAATAACTAGAGAGCTTCTGGTCACCACCAAGATACGTGTGCCACTGTGATACCTTCAGGAATATGTTGCAGTGCTGAGTGCTGTTGTGGTTCGTGAGTCTTGGGACTGGGCAGGACTATTGATTATTTTCTTCCCTTCCAAGCTTATATAGCACCTTCCAGGAATCAACAGTCCTCTCGGGAGAGGTTTGTGCACAAGATTCAAGTCATGTTTTCCTAGTACTGAATTTGACATCCGCGGTGTCTTCATCATCAGGGATGATCATCTTTTTGAGACATGGTCTCTCACTGGCTCAGTACTAGGCTGGCACCCCAGAGATGCACCTGACTCTACATCCTCTGATGAGGGACAACAAGCTTCTGCCAAGAGGCCTGGCTTTCTTATGTGGATTCTGGAGATTGAACTCGGGTCTTCCTGTTTGCATAGTAAACACTTTAGTAAAGGAGCTGTCTTCCCAGACTCCCCTTCCTCTCCTTAAATTCAAACTAACCATTTGCTCTAGGTCATTTCCATTTATAACCTCCTGGTGAAGAAAGAGAAGGTATTTGTGTGAAGCCTGGCTATCTCAGCATTTGTCACTCCAGGTGTTCAGTATCAAATTCTTGCCTTTTTCTTTGCTGTGTCACTATTGAGGCAACCTCCAGTTAACATTGCTCATCTGGTGTTATGTAAAACCTAGCAAGTCTGGCATTCCAGCTTAAAGGAAAAACGGTCTTGGAAAGGATTTTGATTCTGTCACTTTCTGCTAGAACATTTGAAAACTACTCAGATGTCAGATGAGATGGCTTGATTTTGATGAAGCTTTGGGCACACTTTGCCTGGTTTTGTTCCTTCCCCTGCTAAGCTCTTAGGAAGGGAGTTGGCTGCTCAGGCATTATTCATGGGTGACACAGGAAGTTGGTAGCTGCATTTAGTGATTTACTGGCTTGGGTGATCTTTGTTGAAGCCTGAATAAAATGACAGAACTGTGTTTTCTTCCTTCCTTCCTTCCCTCCCTCCCTCCCTCCCTCCCTCCCTCCCTCCCTCCCTCCTTTCTCTCCCTCTCTCTTTCTTCCTTTCTTTCTTTCTTCCTTCCTTTCTTTCTTTCTTTCTTTCTTTCTTTCTTTCTTTCTTTCTTTCTTTCTTTCTTTCTTTCTTTCTTTCTTTCCTTTTTCTCTTTTTTTCCCCTTAGATGGTTCTTGCCATAACAAAATGCAAGATATTAAGTGCAAATAAATGCCTGTGAGAGTCATAAATGCCATTAAGTGGTTGGATTCAAAAGCAATGCTTACGTTTGGCTTGAATAATGAAAAAAAATAAGAATCAGAATTTTATTGTCAGTATGCATCAGCTTGGAAAGATGTCATTGCTTTCTCTTTGGTTGTCAGTACAAGTGAGGAAAAGGAGGCAAGTGGTTTAAAGTCTGTTACCCCTTCCCCTGACCACCTAGCAAAAGGAAAACATTTAAACACTAAGCTGCAATGCGAGTCCATGGACTTTCTTTCCTATTTTCCCAGGAACTCTGGCTCTACCTCCTGGCTCCTAGTACTTCCATCTTTATCCTTTGCTTATTTGTCCTGTCTTCTGCCCTCTCCCTCCCATGGTAGCAAGTTGGCAGAGTACAATTTCCTATGTAATTATTCATTGGTTTCTTGTCTTTTCCTGTGCTTAAAAAAAGAAAAAAAGAAGGAAGAAAAAAAAAGAAACACAAAATTATTCTCTCACAGGTGGTGACAGATTTTTTCACAAAGCAGCAATCAATGTGACAAGATAGGAAACTTTTTTTTTCCCCCTCTCACTTTTCTTTTTTCCCTTCTCTTTTTGTTTTAAAGCTGGAGAATCAAGACTTTGGGCCTGTAGTGAATATATTAGGTTCGCTGGCAGAACAATACATCAAGGGCGCCAAACCAGTGTAAAGACTTAGTCCATAACCTCTAATCTACAGACATGAACTCTATCATTTTCCATTAAAATTAGAGGTTTCCAAATTGTAACAGATGTCCTTAATAGACATGTCTTCTTACAGGGGAACATTAGGTAAATGAAAACTGAACCTAGTGTTTTAACTAGCACTTCATCATAGTACAAAGCTCTGTGGATAGATCTGGCATGTTGAGCTCAAATTACAGAAGAAAGCCTTTACTTGATTTGCATTAATTGATTCATCAGCAATTTTTCTAAATTGCAGCAAGTATGGAGTAGTGGGAATTGGGGAAAAAATGCTCGAAACCCATTTCCTCCAAGAAAACGACAATATTTGACAATCTCATAACTCACAGGAATTATATAGTGTGCTTCAACGTCAGAAATAGTTCAATTAACTGCTACGAGAAACGAGACGAGGGCAGAAATCTTCCAAGAAAGCAACAGTGAAAACAAATACGAGGACAAATGAGGACAAACAACTGGACATTGAGAGTTTTATGAGTGTGTGCTGCTTCAGGGTCAGAGTATCTCAAAACAAAGACGACGAGCATACACATAGCAGTTACATTCAAAACACAAAAGTGGATGAAAACCACAAGACCCATGTGCTTTTCAAAGCCACTGAAACTGCATTTCTTACCTCTATGCAATGGCTTCCACCGGAGCCCTTAAGGGAATTGGGGCTCATTCTTATTCTGTGTTATCTGGGTCAAGTTCTCCGTGACAATAGAGATGTGGCCACATTAGAAGTCATATTAGACTACCACAGCCAGGTTCCTCTGCTTAACAAACTGGTTCCCAGAGTAGTTGTGACTAAAACTGACCCAGTCATAGATTTAGAACCTATGAACAAGAACAAAAGACTTTTAAACATATTGCTCTTCTCTCTTGTTGATATCTTGGCGGAGGGCGGGGGGAATCATAAGCATTTTTTTTTGTTTTATCATTTTTTTTTATGTCCCAGCATTCTCCCTTGGCATTTAATATGGATGGAAAGACAAGCAGGTTTACAAGAGGTATTTTTTTGTGTGTGTGTGTGCTGATTGTTGAACTACTGGTGATTCTGAGTCACCCATGAGGAGATGTGTGGGCTCTGTGCAGAGGAACCACAGTGAAGCAGCACCAAGACTTCATGTTCAGCAAACACAGAGCTTGGAAATCTTAGCTGTAACCTGAGTGAAGAAAAGTTGGCTGGACAGTCTGAGAAATGAACCACTGCTCCTACATTTCTCAGATTATAGGGCCAACTCTTACCCTCAAAACTGGAGAGGCAGGCAGGCTGAAATCCATGCACTAAAGTCTCCACAGAAGTCAAGTCTCAGGAGGGACTTGAACTAGAATAGATGAACTTCTGGGGCTCAGTGTGAGCAAGTGTGAATCTGAAGCAGTCCCTGGGACCCAGACTGTAAAGGACTGTTGGCTAAGTTTTACATTGAAGAACACAGCCAGTTTCTCAAGGTGCATATGAATGAAACCCCACTCCATGTTAGGAAAGGGGGAAAGAAACCATTTTGATGGACACCCGGATATTCTGTTCCCCCTTAACCACACATGCTCTCAGAAAGCAGCTATTTTTAGCGGAGTTCTATCTTCTAGGATTTTACCAAAACGTAACTTATCTAATAGTGAAAACATACTCCAGTCCCATCCGCTGTAGCTGTCTGCCCTATCTAAAGCAGGAGAAGGATTTGTCAAGTCCATAGTTCACTGCAAAGCTCAACACTTAACCATAATACTAGAGCACACTTCCTGCCTCAGCTTACCACTACATTACTATATGTTATGTATTACTCTCTCTCTCTCTACATATATACATACATATACACATATATGTGTATGTATATGTATACACACACACACACACACACACACACACACACACACACACACACACATTAAAGTCAAAACCGAAGGAGCAAATTTTGAAGAGTGTAAAGAATCCAAGAAAGAACCAGACATTGACATATCAGGAATGTTGGAATTGTTTAGACAGGCGTATTAAAACAGCTGAGTTATCTGATGAAAGGATGGCATGATGGATAATGTGGGTGGACAAGGTGATGGGAGTAGTAATGAATACAGCAAAGCTAGAGACAAGAGCCTCTGCAGTAGAAATGAAGGATGCTTTCAGTGAACTCATTGGTATACTGATCAAGGCTAAGAGAAGACTCTCTAAGCTCATGGATATGTCAATAGGGACTTCCAGAAGAGTAGAAAAAAAGAGATTATCTTAATTAGGGTTTCCAATACTGTGAAGAGACACCATGACCATAGCCAACTCTTATAATGGAAAACATTTAATTGTGGCTGGCTTATGATCTCAGTCCATTATTGTCCTGGTGGGAAACATGGCAGTAGGTAGGTAGACATGATGCTGGAGAAGGAGATGAGAAATCTCAATCTACAGGCAGCAGAAGCAGACTGTAGGCCACACTAAATGTAGCTTGAGCATATGAGATATCAAACCTTGCTCCCACAGTGACATACTTCTTCCAATAAGGCCAGCCCACTCCAACAAGGCCATACCTCCTAAGAGTGCCACTCCATATGGGCCAATCATTAAAACATAGGAGTCTATGAGGGCCATTCCTATTTAAACCACCACAGAGATGACGAAATAAACGTACTACAGAAGAAAGAATAGATTATCCAAGAACATGTGAAAAGTGTATTACCTCTAATTTCTGTGTTATGGGAAGGTCAAAAGGGAAAAGGGGGGAAAGGAACAGAAACAATATTTGGGAGAAGAATGACTAAAAACTAGCTCTGAATTAATTGTGATCACCAAGTCACATACCTACAAATATCAAGGAGCAACAGTAACAAATGGAAAAGGAAGAGAGAACTCAGAAAAAGATCCATAAAAATGTAACTTACTCCTCTGTCACCAAAGATAATGATGTACAATACAGTGGGGCAAGCCTGGTCTTTCAAGAGAAATATTCCTGACATGACTAGAGTTCCAGAGACAGTAATAATGTACACAGAAATTGTATAGTCTTATAAAAATTAATATAGACCTTAGACCAGAGTGTAAACTCTAGAGTTATACACTTCTAGAGGATAACACATTAGAAAATGAGTTTTGGATAGTAAACTGTATGGACAAACAGAATAGGCATGCTCCATCAAAACTGTTAGATTAGCCAGATTCTGCTAAAATTAAAAACTTCTTCCTTATGTAAGCCAAAGTCCTGAAAACAAAAAGTTAAGCCACACAATGGGAGAAGTATCTATAAAATAGAGGTCTGAAAATATTGATGTAAATATGCAAAGAAATCTTTAAATTCAAGGAAAGAAAATGTACAATCCAATTTAGGAAATGGACCGGTCTAGAGACAGCTTGCTAAATGGGTATACAGATAACAAAAGATGGTAGCAATGGAAGGCACAGAGGAAGTACCAATCAAAACTTCCAAAAGATGGTCTTGTACACCTATTAAATGGCCAAAGCTTCAGATCCGAAATCACCAACACTGAGTTCATGTGAAGCAACTGGACTTTAAAATTTATTGTTTACCAGCATGGGAGACAGGGAGAGGGAGAGGGAGAGAGGGAGAGAGGGAGAGAGGGAGAGAGGGAGAGAGGGAGAGAGGGAGAGAGGGAGAGAGGGAGAGAGGGAGAGAGGGAGAGAGGGAGAGAGGGAGACACAGAGGAAAAGAGGGAAGGAGGGAAGGAGGGAAGGGGAGAGAGAGAGAAAGAGAGAGAAGAGATATTTGGGAGATATTTATAGACTTATGTGTAATTAGTACTCATAGTTTTGTCTGCCAATTATGTGCCCTGATATTTATTCCAAGTAGCTGAAAATTCCCCTTTTTCCAGAACACTGCAAATGAGTGTTGATAGCAGCTTTAACATCCTAATTGTATATAGTTGCCATAATGCTTAAAGTTTGGTAGCAGCTGAAATTATTCCTCAGAAGTTCATTGGTGAAAGGCAGGATGAATTATTCCTGGAACACTATATGTTCAATTTCTGGCAGAGGCTGTCTTTTGCACTTCCAACTCTATGTATATTCCCTAAACACAGTTAATATAGGACACAAAGGTGAGGAAGCTGAGGGGGGACAGAGCAAGATTGTCCTAGGTGGCTGGCTGTGCTTTTTCAGGTATCTGTTGGCTCTTGTTTTCACAGGGCCAAAAAGAGTTAGTTGACTTTCTGGGTCCAAGAACATGTGGGTATGGAAGTAAGGTTTTAGAAAGTTTATTTCTGTAAAAGGTTGTTATGTGTGCCATAATGCAAATGAATTCAGTCTGGATAATACCAATTCTGATCTGCGCTGTAAGAAATGTAACACTAATATTTGCATGACATTGATGCGCAGGATTCAATCAGTTTTCCATTTCTTAGATGTTTCATTTCAACAGTCTTAGCTGAGTCTTTGTTCTACAAACTGTGCTTCATAATGACCTTCATATCTTGGTGGTTTCTTTAATAATGAGTTGAACAAATGTTTTGACATAGGTTTATTTACTATCTGCACGGTGGTTACACTTATAATTATCTAAAAGCTATTCTCGAATGCGTTCGTTATCTGCCCTCACCTTCCAAACTAAGGTGGTTGGCAAAACTCTATATTCTGCCACACATTATGAATGGCGAATTTACCTATTATATAGGGAACCACAACTTTCATTTTTCTGACTTTTTGCTACAGAAAAAAAAAATCAAAACCATAATGATTAGCATCTACTTGGCATCCATTGTGAAAAAAAAAAACCACCAACAACCTGTATAAACTATATTCTTTATTCCTTACATATCTGATCTGGGTGTTAATATCAGCACCATTTTATTGTCATTATCACTGACTATTATTGTCAGTATGAAATCTCTCTAGGCCTGGCATTGTTCAGAGTGCAGGTTATCTCTCTCTTCATCCCTATACCCATCTCGCTGGAGTGAATCCATCACAATCCCATGGAAGCTCTGAGAGAGTCTCCTGTCTGTGGTCAGGCAGGCAGTACGTTTTGAAATGAAGATGGAGATGAAAGGTTGAACACTGTGATCTTTCCTATGGCTGGAATTTCTTTCCTGGCCCAGACATCAAGGTCTTTCTATAGCTTTCAATGTGGTTTCCATATTGCACATGTAGGAGCAATTTTTTTTCTGGAGGAATGCATCTACTACTTATTTTATATTAACCAGAAGTTATGAGAAGCTAACATTTATCACTGACTCTAATTTGAATCTGTTCTTCACATCATTTACAAATAAAGTACATTAAAACACTAAAAAATTTGGTTAATCATAGGATTTCACAGTAGATGATATATACAATGTTTCTACTTGATTATTGAGAATTGTTGTTTGCTAATTGAAAAAACTGTTATTGTCCTAGGCCAAGATTGTCTTTTGTCCCTTAGAGTAGCAAGTGCCTGGTAAAAGTATGTATGTGAGCATGTGTGTGTATGTGTGCATGTGTGCCTATGTGCATGCATGTGTGTGTATGTGTGTGTGCGCGCGCGTGCGTGCATGCATACGCACATGTGTGTATATGTTTCCTAAGAAATACTGAAGATTCTTTGGGGTCCTGTAAGGTAAGTGGGACACAAGTTATATTAAAACTGAGCCATAAGGGTTCATGTAATAGGCGAGTAAAGGCACCTGCCACCAAGCCTCGTGACATAAGTTTGATTTCTAAAGCCCACATGGTGGAAAGAGAGGCAGGATTTTCACAAATTGCCTCCTAACAAGATTAGGTGCATGTCCTCACATGTATGGCTGTGTTGACTATATGTATGTGTGTATGTGTATCCCGTGTGCTTGGTGTCCACGGAGACCAGAAGAGGACATCAGATATGCTGGAACTTGAGTTATAGATGAGTGCAAACTGCCATATTCATGTAAGAAGTCAAACCTTAGCTATTCAGGAAGTGCAAACCCCGTTTTCAGCTGCCAACACATCTCTGCACCCAACCCCCAATAGTCTCACAATTCACAAATCAACATATTCACCAAATCCACTGATGGACACAGCAAGCAGAAGGGTTACAGCAAAGCAAAGCAAACACCGCTTTAGCTTCTGGATGCTACCTCATGTCCTTCAGCTTTGTATGGGTAGAACGTGGCGGTCAGCACACTCAGTTAACGCATGCCCAGTTAGTCAAGAGGGATTCTGGGTCAAAGGCAGAGGTGTGTGGGGAATTGCAGGCTGGTTTCCAGTCGAGCTGAGGTCTGAACCCCAATGGTCATAATTCACCTACATGACATAGTAGGCATTCCCTCATGCTCCTGGAACTCCGGCCCCCACCTCCCATAGCCTGCACAAGAGAAGCAAGTTCACTAGTCACTTAAGCAACCACCCAAGCTTCTGACCTTCAGGCTAAACTCCTCCCCAGTTACCTAGCAACAGTGAAGCCCATAAAAAGGGGTGCTCAGCCCCCACCTCTCTTTCTTACTCCTTTGTCCTCTTACCTCTCACTTCTCTCACTTCTCTCACTTCTCTCTCCTCTTCCCTTTCTCTTTGTCTACTTCTTCTTCTCTCTCTCTCTCTCTCTCTCTCTCTCTCTCTCTCTCTCTCTGTCTCTCTCTCTCCCCCTCCCTCCTTTCTACCTTCTCTCTTTCCCCTGCATTTCTATAATGAAGCTCTTAAACCATAGTCTCTGCTTCTTCAAGGCCAGCTGCGCACTCTCGTCGGTGTAGGAAACTTCTTCCCTTATTCTCTCTCCCCCACAACCCTGGTGGCTTTAGCAAAGTAGCTGGGGGAGGGGGGTAGGCAGGGCTGCCCCTTGGCCACCCCCCTGAAGAGTGGGATAGAGGAATGCCCACCCAGGGATGAGTGGATAGGGGAGGTAGCAGCCCTCCCACGCATGACTGACCAGAGAATAGGGAAACTCTGGTGGGGCGTGGACATCTTTTCCTATCCCACTCCCCCCCCCCACCTCCTTTATTTTGTTCCCAACAGAGGTGGGCAATAAATGGCAACAAAAGGAATTAAAGATAGCGCAAACAGGATTTTGGCATTCAGTCCTCAACATTGCAACCCTCCACAGTTGGGAGTTCTAACTAATCCTTATGTGTGCAGTAACTCTAGCATGTATGCCACCTTTTCAGGAAAGTTCAGCTCAAGGCAAGCTTCAGGTTCAGCCTTTGAAATCCTTACCTTAGTACTCTCATCAAGCCGAGGGCGGTCTGCTTTTGTTTGTTGTATGAAAACCAAGAGCCCACTTGGCTAATATTTTAGCAAAGGCAAGTCGTGATGTCTTTATTAACCAAGTGTTCTGCATTAGAACACAAATGGGCTTGGGACCCAGAGCCTTCTAGACTTTGGAAGTACTCTGTAGTCTGCTCTAAATCATCTGTGGAGTGGGAAGCGAGAGTCTCTAATAAAAACAAAATGTAATCTCCACCAGTGACCGTTTCTCTCATTTGCGACTGGGTTGTCTCACTCTGGAGTTCAAAGCAGAGGATCAATAGATATTTGCTTTATAAGTGAACGAATGATAAATGTAACCGAGCGTCCATTATCCGTTATGAAGAAGAGTAAGTGTGATTTAACCTCCCTACCAACTGGACTGCTGAATAAAAAATAAAAACAAAAAAGCTGCCTCCTTTTTACTTTGAAAGGCTTCACAAATGGTGGTGGCCCCAGGATAATTAGCATTTTTGTTGACAGCTAATTGGTTTCAAGTGGTGTGCATACACCTAGAGAGAATGAATCAGTTATCCCTTTAATTTCCTTTTCAACTACAGGTTTCAATCCCATTATGAGGTCAAAGAATGCAAGTGAAACAGAATGAATATTAGAGAAACACTCAGACTTCCTGCCCCAGCCTTTAGGAACCATACTAAAATGTTCAACAGTCATGTGATCTTTGGTTTCTAAAGCATTGAGTGAGGCCTTTTTTAGGTGTGTGAGTGTGTGTGTGTTTTGTGCACACGCGTATGTTAATGTTATTGTGTCTTTGCATTTATGTGTTTATATGACCATGTGTCTATGTTTGGATGTGTGTGACTGTGTACATATGTCTACTATTTACTGATTCCATATAAGATTGATTAAATACTACTAGAGCTCCCCGCAACTGCCCTCCAAAGCAGAAAGACTGTTTTAGATAAAGATTTTTTTTGTTTACTTAGTTTCAGATAACTGTGAAAAAAAAACATAGAGCACTTATTAATCATGTGTTCAATAATCTAAGTCTGTGATTTCTTGCTGAGTAGCTATGGCATCAGGCTTATAGAGATCAAAATAATTTGATCCAATAGATGTGATTTATGCGTTTCTTTATCGGAATGGGAAAGATTGAAACTGATATTTTTGATGTTCCAAAAATTGTCACACTGGGCCTCATCCCTAATGACCATGTTCCCTGGAACTAAGCTGCATTCCCAAGGTTTCATTGGCTATTTTTATGAGACTGGGATATTATATATTATAAAAATATTTTGGGAAAATACATATATAAAACTAATACATTTATAAATGAGAATTAGGGTTTGCAATGGATGAATAGTGATGTTGGTGTATTTCAAAAATAATTTGTTTATTTTATAATGTGCGCTCAGTGATCACTTAATTTACTTGGCTCATTCCTATTTATGATATTTAAATTATTAATAACTTGCAAATTCCTGTAGTATGTCATACAATCACTATTTCACTTTACCCCTTTAAACTAGCAATTCTTTTGACCAGATTAGCCAATTGGGGTGGTGGCTATTTCAGGCCTTATGTATTTATTGGCACACATATCATTTTCTTTCGAGGTTGTTCAAAAGCAAAGCTTTCTCGGGAAATACTGATAGAAGGTTGTGGTATCTATGTTGGTGAATATTTTAAGCTGATAACTGATAGAAAATTCGTTCAGGCTAGCACTGTTAATTCATTTCTATATCACATAAATCAAAGTTATCTCTTCCCCCTCTGACAATACCAGCGGATCTCCTAAGCACCTGCATTCACTTCTTATATTTTCTGCCTCTCATTAATGAGCACTTCTCAGTGCACAGCTGAACATGGGATATTTTGTACTGAATGGCTCTTGTTACCAAATCCTCCAAGGGTTTTTTGACATTTAAAATCGTGTTCTGCTACAAAACTGAAATCTTTCCTTTATGTCAAATTCCCAGTATATAAATTATACAGTTAAAAGACAAGATAGCAGCATGTTGGGGCTCTGCTCTCACATGACATTTTGTAGTGATTTCTGGGGAAAAGCTATATAATAGCAATATGTAGTATCTGATCTACACTGTACTTTCAGAAAATAAGCTTATAAAAAGTCACTATATTCAACTCTGATTTGATGCTTGTTATATTTTTAAATCATTTGCAAAATTAAATTATTTTTTCCCTCTGCTAAGCATGAGCTTCACTCCTGCCTTCTGTTGGTTCATTTGCCCACGGTCTACCATGGTTGGTAATGGCACAAAAGAAAAAAAAGAAATCTCTGACAATATTTTCTTTATCTGTGAAGACAGCAGCACTTTACACGGCTTTGTCAGCACAGGTCTTGTTACCCCTCAGCACGTTTCCATATTTGACTTTAATTAGTGAGAAAATCATCCAGAACTTTCTAGAAAGGTTTATCGGAGTTCATGAGACCCTTGTTAAATACACACTTTTGTGTTTCTGCACTCTTTCCATTAGGTCCACTTTATAGTAGGATTCTTACAACAACAACAACAACAACAACAACAACAATAACACAAGCAACAACAACATCATTGCTTTTAAGATAGAGGTGGATGTATTGCAAGATGGCCATGAAAGATAATCACAGATATACAAGAAAGAAGAACAATATTTTAAATATTTTAAATAAAAATGGTGAAATTTGAATTAATGTAAAAGATGTGGACATATATTTAGATCGGAAGTTGTTGCTGTCATTGTGATGAGGTAAGTTTGTAAAGCTGATATAGCAAATGAATTCTCAAATAGTAATGGCTGTTCTAAGTTCCCAAAACAATTGAATCCTTTTTCAATCAGTTGTGTTTTTCAGTCACTCTTCCTCAATATCTTGTCTGTCTTTGTTCATTTTCTTTGTGCACTACTTTCCAATGACAGATGATATATTTCATCATGAAGATATTTTGCAGTTCCTTCATGCAGGCAAATGTAAAATGAAATATATTCGATTCCTTTACAAGTCTATAGGAACCATTAAATATAGTTTTCAGCCATTTAAATTTATAAAACAAAACAAAAACCTATTTTATGGGCATGATACCATCAGATTTCTTTTTCATTGGATATTTTCAAGTGTTATACCCTTTCCTGGTTTCCCCTCTGCAAACCCCCTATCCCATACTCCTATGCTTCTATGAGGGTGTTCCTCCACCCACCCATCCTCTCCTGCTTTTCTGTACTGGCATTCCCCTACACTGGGGAATTGGGACTTCACAATATCAAGGGCCTCTCCTCCCATTGATATCCAACAAGGCCATCCTTTCTGCTACATACACACCTGGAGCCATGAGTCCTACCATGTGGATTCATGGTGGTGGGAGGTGATTTAGTCCCTGGGAGCTCTGGAGGTACTGGTTGGTTCATGTTGCTGTTCCTCCTATGGGGCTGCAAACCCCTTCAGCTCCTTCAGTCCTTTCTCTAACTCCTCCATTGGGAACCCTGTGCAATGATTGGCTGCTAGCATCCACCTCTGTTTTTTGTCAGGCTCTGTATTTGTCAGAGCAACTCAGTATACAATGATCATTTGAAGACAGTTAATTTGAAAAGTTAGTCATTGTTCCTATATCCAATATTTTGAATTTATGGATTAAAGTTTACCTTAGAGAAACTTTAGCCTTGGTGATGCTCAGTATAGTAAACAACTCAAACAATTTTATTTAGCAGAAGGGTGTAAAAGTAAATGTAGCTTTTCTTTCCTTCGATGAAGGGATGAGGTGAGAGCTGTATGAAAGCTGTGTGGATACACGGCTGGGCTGCATTCAGAGTGTTTCTTTCTCTAGTCTAACTATCCCTAGGCCTAGGCCTGGAAGCTTCTAGCATCTGGTATAACCTAACCTAGGCCTAGAAGTTTCAGCTTCTGGGACTTACTTTTGAATAATCTCACCATTTCTGCCTCTTTCCGAACTCTTGCTGGCTGGTTCCAATCAGCTGTTCTGACTTAAACTCCTCTCCAAGAGGACTGATTCAAACTGGCTTCTCTCTGCTTCTGGCAGAATTGCTGTGCTTGGAAAAACTGCCTCTGAACTTGACAAACTAACTGCACTGGCTACATGGACTGAACTCCATTCAACTAAACTGCTCTGCACTCAACAGACCTCAATGGAACTGACTCCTAACAAACTGACTCTCTCTCCCTCTGCTCTGCTGCTCTTGAATAGCTTCTCTTTCCTGTGTTCTTCTCATGAGAGAGTGGGTATATTCTATTTCTGACTCATTCTGTCAAATCTTTCTCTGATTTATCAAATTTTCTGCCCCTCACTTTCAAAAATGGCTGTTTCCTTCTAAAACAGTAACTTTATCCAGTCAGAGGGATTAAAGGTGAGTGGCCCGTCTGCATTCCAGCCAGATCACACAGAGCTAGGTCTTTGGATGTGATCCCTTGCTAAAGCAGCCAGGCTGCTGGATTAAAATTTCTCTACCCTAAGTTTATTCTTTCGAATAAAATATAAATATTAGCCTGAAAAGACACAAGGCATTTCAATGTTCAATTTTATTACAAGTCAAAAGAAAAGAAAATAGCGTGTTGTAGGAGGAGTGATGCACACATTCTTCAGGCCAGTCTAGGCAGTGATTTTCTTACCAGAGTCCCAGTTCTTCATTTCCCATCTACTACCATGCATACAGAGGGGTTTCCTCTCCAAATACATCTTTGGAAACTTAGCTTCTGCCCCCTTCCCCCATTTTGGCCTTTACCAACATTTCTTTTTTTGTATTATACTCTTGAAGGTATTTAAAGTAAAAGCAACATAGTTGGATATAGGCACAAAATTAGAAGATTTCTCTTCTCTATGTATTTTTCAGGGAAAAGGAAAACGACAATGCCCTTTCTGTATTCATTTATATTCACTTAATCACACAATTCTTTTAACTCATGTTTTTTAAAAAAGCCTTTGTGCTCTGAGCTAAAGTATGCACGCTTTATGCTCCATAGATGCTAGTCATTTCTTTCAGGTCACTATTCTACACTATGCTCCCCTTCATGATGATGCTACCAAGTGGTACATTTCTACTTCCTCAATCCTGAGGGGAGATGAACAAGATAAAGTTGATCTGAGGACACTAGACAATGTATATGAAACACATGCTGCAATACCTAGTGAACTCTGCACCCCAATAAGCGCCAGATTTACTCTTCTAAATTCTCAAATGCATAATCCTACGATTTAAACATTTTTTTCTTTATAGCAATTCCTCACCTATACAAATAAACTATTATGATACTCTAGAGACGTTTAGAAATTTTACAAAAAAGAAATTATTATATTTTAGGTGTGAGGATTCAGAACACCCAATATTAGGACTATGAACTGCTCTTTATATTAAAATAACAGTATTATAAATAGCACATGCCATCTAGAATTAGACTGAAGCAATGCTTTTAGGCCATGCCAATTTAGACATGTGTGCTACAGCAGACAGCTTGTGTTATTTTTGCAGTTTCTAAAAAAAGACCATCAAGAACAGCATTTCAGAAACATTTAAAAACATTATGGTTTCTTATGACTCTCTATATTGTATTCTTACAGAGATGGCAATATTGAGAACACAGCAACCAAATTCTAATTTTGGAAAATCAGCTGTGTCGGTTATTGTAATAAGGGATATTGATTCAACTTCAAATCAAATATCATCTAAGGCAAATCAGAGATGGTGTTTCTATTTAGAAGAGCATCAAGGTGCCTGATCATCTTTATTAAATGGAGGGACGATGAGCCATGTGTGTGGAGTGATCATGCAGGCTTGCTCCAATTCCTCTGAGGAAAACCCTGTAATTGGCACCAATTAGTCCTCTTGTTGGCAGTTTTACTAAGCAATCTGAAATTTAATAAACAGAGAATAAAATGCACGCTCAGTGAAAGAGTCATCTTGGACATCTAGGCACACTGATTAGCAAATTGGCAGTTGGCACTGTCCCTCCCTCTTCAAATATTGACTTAATGCCTTTGTCCCCTTTATCAGCACAAGACTCCATTTTCACTTCAAAATGAGTTGATTTTTCCTAAATAAATAGTGGTATGATGGCCTCCTACTGTCCCTTTGTGCATACTTTTGTACTAATTCATGATACTAATCTATGTGTTACAGAAGAGCGGGGGAACCCCAGGATACTACCTGCCTCCTGAATGTAGTCCACATTAAACAGAAGTATGATCCTTCAAGAGTTGATGGGCTATCACAAATGTTAATTTAGTCATGGAAATTAGGGCCATTCACTGGGAGAATCTGAACAGCATTTTCATATTACATTTACAACTTCGAACACAGGGAAGCTCCATCATTCCCTAATTAAATGGTGAGTGAAATGAGGCACTTGCCCTCACAGAAATTAGGAGAAAGCATGGCACATTGTAATTTTGTTTTAAAATTTAATTTTCCTTTTCAAAAGAAAAATAAAACCTTTGCTTACCACCAAGTTTATATTTTTGGACTTGACTAACATCCGTAAATCTGATGCTAAAGATAGTATGTACACATTCTATCAATTGAGATAAGTCACAGTGGTGTAATTTGGGCAAGCAGTAGCCATAATAAGGAAAATAGTGAGGAACTTCATCTGTAGGCTTTGTCAGTTTGCAATGAAAACGATTTGAAATTTTTTAACACTAAATAAGTGCCTTTCAAGATATGTTTTAATTTATGATTTTTTTTACATTTTTATATGAGTTCTTATTCCTTTATTTTCTCCAGCAAGTACAAATGTTAGTAACAAATCTGTTTAAAAAAAAACACATTTAAAGTTTCCTTTTAAGCCTGCTGATTGACGTCAGGCGCACTGATAAATTACATTGTAATATAATCTACTTGGAGATTGGTTTATTGTCTGTACTTCTGGTAAGCGATAACAGTGTTCATCAATGAGCAACAATGATCATTGTGTGTGAGGGACAGCATGTAGATATTTATATTCTGTTTTTATTAGCCACACACCAGGAACAACTCAATGATTTCAATAGACACTACAAAGAGACCCAGGGCACCTACTACGTGGTTGAAGCTGATACTAGGGCTGCTGTGGTTCATAGCTGCTCTTGTCTCTGTAAAGTTCCTGATTTGAGAACTTGGTCCTCAGTGAGATAACACTGGATGCTGAGAAACCTTTAGAGACAGAAGCTAATTGGATATTTCTAAGTGACCGGGGACCATGCTTTTGGAAGAGATCCAGGCAGTTCTTCCAGGTTTTTGAGAGAGTGTTGTAAGAGGAGAAAACCTCACCCCTTCAACTTTCTTTGGTTTTCTTCCTTGTGATGTGAACTGTTCCTCCACGTAGACTCTTGCCTTGAAATGACCGTCTTCAATATGTCACAGCCATCAGGCCTCACTACAGCTAAGCTCTGCTGCACCTCTGAATCCTCAGAGTTGCGATCTAAATAAACTTCTTCCTTTGAAGGCCCCAGCCTCAGGTATTTATTTACAGCAATGAAAACTGTAATAATATAAAGAACTGCCTTTGTTAAGTAGAGATGAGAACTATAAACATTCATTTGTATTTTTGACATGTAGTCTGGAGACTGACAAATCAAAGATATAAAATACAGTGTTAGCAAGGTATTGAGCTTTAAGCTCATGTAAACATTTGTGAGTCTTACAAAGCTCTAACCTAGATGATATTTGAATGTATTCTGTCTTATAACATGAGTACAAGCAGCTGAGACCAGTATCTTAGTCCTGCAGACAAATCTGCCTGAAATACATGTGACTTCAGGGTTTTTCCAGGGCATGGCCCAGCCTGGCTCTGGGTCTGTCTTCCAGCCCACTGCACTGGATTTTAATCATGTCTTACAGACGTTCTCACCCTTGCTCTGCAAGGACATAGAGTCCATCAATTAGCCTTTCTGTTATTCCTACTCAAGCATTTCGTCTCGTCCTCAAATCTCTCAGGTCTCTTTTCTGGGATCTTCCCATCTTATTTATGCAAAGCACATTTGTTCCCACACAATCTCTGTGTAGTCCAATTCTCATTGCTGCGTTCTGCTAAATGAATAGGTCCCTCCAAGGTCACTGTTTCTCACGGAAGAAATAACAGTGCTGGTCCTTCTACCTTAGGCTGGAAAGGGTTTAATAGAGTTTTAGAAGACAGAATGACCTTCATCAACTTTGGTTTTAAATGCTGTTAGTTTTTTTTTTAATTTTTTTTCCTAGATAGCACATTGATCTTTTTAGGAGTCCTGTTGGGGCACTGTGGAGGTCAGGTTTCATAAAAATGGCAAGTTATCATTACTACTGAGGACACAGAACCTTTCTGCCAGCAACCTTGATGCATTGTGCATCACACACACACACACACATGGGGGGGGGGGTGGATGGAGGGTGGGAGGAAAGGAGCGAGGGAGGGAGGGAGGGAGAGAGAGAGAGAGGAAGAGAGAGAAAGAGAAGGAAAGAGAAAGAGAAGGAGAAAGAGAAAGAGAAAGAGAAAGAGAAAGAGAAAGAGAAAGAGAAAGAGAAAGAGAAAGAAAGAAAGAGAGGAATTTCAAGGGCAAATATACCCATGATTTCAACAACAGAAGTAATTCAGAAGTGAAACAGGGAAAAATAATTCGAAGGTCCCTAGAAAGACTTCTCAGGATAATAATTATTGAGTATTCTTCAAAATGGATAGACGCAACTCTAAAACTCTAAACATTCAAAAACCCAAGTAATCCTAATCAGAATACAGTTCTCTTTGCTCAGTTTCTGGCTCTACAGACCCAGACCTCATTCTGAAGTCAGTTAGGTCGTCATTCATAGAGATTAATTTTCTATGCTAGATTATTTTCCCTTCCTCCAAGGCTTTGTCCTCAGCTTATTAGCTGATTTGTGATTTATGGAAGAACTGAAGAGAAAATTCTGAAAATTGGTAGGCTTTTTGTAGTTAAGAGGTTGAATTTTAGTGGAGGAACTACTGGCAACTAGGGAGGCTTTGTCAGCTATGAGTCTCTATTCTTGTAACACATCAAAGAGGGGCAATCTACTGGTCTATGTGTGATAAATCTAACCCATTCTCTCAAAGAGTGCTTTGCAATAGCTAATCAATGATAACAGGTGGGTAATTTTTGTTCTTAGGTTTCCATTTCTGTGATTGAACCCTGAACAAAGCAACTTGGGGAAGAAAGAATTTGCTTCATCTTATAGCTCCCAGGCCACAAACAATCACTGATAGAAGTCAGGACAGGAACTCAAGGTAGGAACCCGGGAGCAGGAACTGGAGTACAGCCCATGGAAGAATGCTGCTTACTAGCTTGCTTCCCCTGCCTTGTTCATCTACCTTTTTGATACAGCTCAGGTCTGGCTGCCCAGGGATGTCACCATCAAGAGTGACCTGGGTCCTCCTAGGTCAACTAGCAATTAAGACTGTGAATCAAAGACAAGAGCAGGGAACACAATTTTTCAGTCTTCCCTGGTACATCTAGGTTTGTGTCAAATAGACATAAAATCTATGACAAGAATCTATATATACAATGCAAACATTTTATTCAATATTGTTTGCTAAAGAGTTATTATTCACATTGTCTTCTGCCATTCTCTGTCTCATTTCTTTCTGCAATTATTCTCAGCATTTCTACTAAGTTTGATTCTTACATATTGCTCTCCTTGAAAACGACCTCACTGTTCATTCCACTGAGTAACAAGACACATCCTCAGTCATATCCTTGATGATCTATCCTCCAACAGTTCTTTGTTAGACTTTTTTCCTACGTTACAAAATGTATTCTTTCTTTCTTTCACTTAAGGAGCATACTCTTGATTCTACTTACTTAGGATCTTGGTTAGTCCATAATCCATAGCATTGCCGATAGCTCCAGGCTCTTTGTCTAGCATGTCTAGCATTTTCTAATCTATATCAACAATGTGAAATGCTTCCAGAAACAAAGCACGCCACTGATATAAAACCATCATCTGAGTTTTATATCACTCAATATAAAACTCAGTCCTCTCACTCAATTTCTTTGATTGGAGTAGTTATTTCCGTTATAGGTCTTCTTATGAGCTAATGCATCTCGAGTGTAGCCTGTTTCTGTTTCACTATGCTGGTGACACTTGCTTTCTTTCCTTCCTGTACATTGGAAGCTCACAGGCTTGTGCTGTGGGCTTTTAGTTGGGATGATATCCAGAGACTATGGCTTCCAACACCAAGATGCTTTTGGCTATATTTAGAACAGTTATGGCTTTGTTTTAAGAGGGTAAATTTGGGTTTCTGAAATATCCAATTCAGCAGGGACTTACTCATTAAGTAAGAGACACACAGAAAGTCAGCAATGACTTATATGCAGCACTACCACACATTCATGAGAACACACACACACACACACACTCCTTATGTTTTTATCAAAATTTTATTTATTTCTCAATTTTCTCTCTTTGTATCTTGGGTGTTGGTCTTAGTAAGGTTTTCTCTCTTCTTTTTTTTTTTTCAATTTTTTTTATCAGATATTTTCTTCATTTACAGTTCAAATGCTATCCTGAAAGTCCCCTATACCCTCCCCCCACCCCCCGACCTCAAGTTGTACTACAGAGCAATTGTGATAAAAATTGCATGGTAGACAAGTAGACCAATGGAATAGAATTGAAGACCCAGAAATGAACCCACACACCTATGGTCACTTGATCTTTGACAAGGGAGCTAAAACCATCCAGTGGAAAAAAGACAACATTTTCAACAAATGGTGCTGGCAAAACTGGAGGTTATCATGTAGAAGAATGCAAATTGATTCATTCTTATTTCCTTGTGCAAAGCACAAGTCTAAGTGGATCAAAGACCTCCACATAAAACTAGAGACACTGAAATTTATAGAGGAGAAAGTGGGGAAATGCCTTGAAGATATGGGCACAGGGGAAAAATTCCTAAACAGAACAGCAATGGCTTGTGCTGTAAGATTAGTAAGGTTTTCTATTGCTGCAATAAAATGCCACGAACAAAGGCAACTTGGGGACAAAGGGGATTATTTCATCTTGCAACCCTCAGTCATTGAGGGAAGTCAGGCCAGGAATTCAAGGTGGGAAGCTCGAGGCAGCACTGGAAGCAGAGACCCTGGAAGGGTGCTGCTTACTGCCTTTCTCAGGCTGCTTTCTTATACTACCCAGAACCAGGAATCATGTCTGGGATGTACCCACCCACATCAATCACCATTCTGGAAACTATGCCCTGGGGCTGGCGACAGGTCAGTCTGGTGGGGGCATTTTCTCAGTTGAGCTTTCCATTTCCAAAATGACTTCAGCTGGTGCCAAATTGACATAAAAGCTAGCTATCACGGGTTGTTTATACTGCTATAATAGATGTTTTATGTATGATTCAATAGAATCTATCAGAAGTTTGTTCTAGCTTACATTTAATGTTTCTTTCTGCACTGACAAGAAATAGACTGTCATTAAAGAAAACCTTTCAATAGACTGTGTTGTTAGGTAAGTATAAAATGATATCTAAAATATATCTATTTAGAATTTATGAAATGTCATTCTCTGAAGCACTTCTATTGGTCCCTTTTACTAAATATTTCATTAAACAGTTGATAGAGTTGAGAAGATTATCTTATCACTTGGAAAAATGTTGTTATTTCTTATCTTGTATATTGCTTGAAATATAGTTGTATTGTTATGGATAGAGGTAGTGAAAATTGAGTACATGTGGTTTATTCTTAGAGAAAATAAATATATTACTATTCATTTTATTCAGAGACATGAGCAGTGGTTATAAAATGAATAAATCAGTTAATATTAAATATTAAACTTTCCTTTAAAAACTTTTTGAGCATATCAGAGTTTCTATAGGTTGAACACTTGAAATATTAAGTTACCAACATTTTAGAAATCCTTGTTATTGGTGTAATGTGTAGGGTAAGATTTATGCTAGAAGAAACTGGCAGGCCATGTATATTTTATCTAAAATGTTGGTTATTTATTACTCTACTCCTTAAAGCCTGTCTTTGGGTGAGGGCTATAAACTGAATAAATAAACTCCAGGTAGTCCTAAATCTCAAATATTCTATGGTTCATTTTTCATCTTGTTCCAGGCTACAGACCAGATAAGATTTGAAGTCTAGAAATGTCTACCACACAGAGGGCAGTTTCTGGCCAACCAGCAGAACAGGGAGAAACGAGCAACTTTCTGAAAAGCAATTATAGACTAAAAAGTAGTTCAGAAATGAGTTTGTGTTGAAAACTTCATACTAGTAGGGACTGTGGTAGGAAATTTCATGATGTTTTTCTTTCCCAATAAAGTGGATGTACATGTGCATGTGTTCTTGTGAATGCACATGCATAATTTTAAATTTGTGAGTGGGGAGCACAGACATCCTCCACCTTCACTTACTAACTCATCAACACCACGCATGGAAAAGGTGGTCATGGCATTGGAGGCTGACTGTCTGTCTACACTGGAAGTGCATCATTTTGACTAATGAGAGGCCTAATGTTCATGGAAACTCCCAGATTCCCCCCTAGACTAGGTCCAGAGCACTGGTTGGAACAGAGATAATTTTTCCAGTTTTGAAATTCATGTATTTGAACTCTTGCTATATATAACATTAGACCTAAGTAATTAAGTAGCTGTCTGGTTTTCCTAGAATGGCCAGCATGACCTTAATTAACAAACTGGTTAATAAGAATCTCATTAATTTTTTTTTATATCAGTCTGCGAAGGGAACAAAGGCCAAATCCATCATTTGAAAATTTTCTTTACCAGGTGGTTTGGGGAAGTTTTAAACAACTGATCGGTTCAAACTCCTCTCTTTCCTCAGATCTTAAATTAATTTAAATGAATGGCTTTGCCTAAACCTATGTATGAAAGGTTCAGAACTCCAAAAGAGGATATATACAAAAATGTTTTTTTCCAGAAAGTCTGTTTATATTCTATGCCAAATTTCATCATTAACTTTAGCTGTCACATTGATATAAACCTAGAATCAACCTGGGATGAGAACACCTCAAGTGAAGTAATATCTCCTCCATCTGATTGGCCTATGGCCATGTCTGTGATGAACTTTCTTAGTTGCTAATTGATGTATGAGAGTCCGGGCTGCTGTGGGAAGTATCCCTAAGCAGGTGAGCTTAGGATCTTTAAAAATGGTAGCTGAATAAGTAAGAGCAGGAAAATCAGTAAACAGCATTCTTCCCTAGTTGATGCTTCAGTTCTTGTTTCCAGATACCTGTACTGGCTTAATGATGGATTATGAAACCTCCCACAAGCTGGTTTTGGTCATGGTGTTCATCACAGTCACAGAAAGCAAACTTGGTCACCAGCTCTTAAACAATGAAATATTTGACTCACTTGTCTACTGATTCAAGCATATCTTGAGGATTTACAATGTAGTGGTTGAGCTTCAGACTTTGATTCTTGAATTTATACTCTGATCTGTTCTTTTCCATTGTTGTTATGTTGGGCACATTTGCTTACCCTCTTGAAGATTCAGCTTTCTTATATCTTAAATGAAGAAGCAAACCATGAAATAGATGAATGAAGATGAACTTCAAATGATATAGTCACTATCATTGAATTGTATGTGCCAGCAGTATTTAGATCCAGGGTGTGGTGGTTTGAATAGTTTTGGCCTCCATAGACATATATCTGAATGCATGACCCATAGGGGTGGCACTATTAGGAGGTATGGCCTTGTTGGAGGAAGTGTGTCACTGGGGAGGGAGCATTGCAGTCTCCATGCTCAAGCTGTGGCCACTGTGGTAAAGTCTCTTCTTACTGCCTATGGATCAAGATGTAGAACTCTTACCTCCATTTCTAGCTGCTTTTATAGTGCCATGCTGTGCAGCAACAGGTTTCACAAGTATGCTCTCGTTTGCTTGATAATTATGGTGTCTTTCATGAAGGAAAGGAACCACCCCTGTCTATAACCTTTCTCCTTCCATTGTAGGCCTACGTGATTCTTTTTTTAAAAGATCTACCTATCTATCTATCTATCTATCTATCTATCTATCTATCTATCTATCTATCTATCTATCTATCTATCTATTTTTCTATCTATCTATCTATCTATCTATCTGTCTATCTATCAATCTATCTATCTATCTATCTATCTATCTATCTATCTATCTATCTATCTATCTATCTATCTATCTATCTATCTATCTATCTAGTGCTCTATCTACATATACACTTGCATGCCAGAAGAGGGCATCAGATCCCCGTATAGATCAGATGGTGCTTGTGAGCCACCATGTGGTTGTTGGGAATTGAACTCAGGACCTTTGGAAGAGCAGACTCTACTCTAAACTGCTAAGCCATCCCAGCCCCCACAGGATTCTTTTGAAATTTTGAAGAACATTGCTAACAGATCTCATGCAATACTTACTTCCTGCAAACAGCTCCCTTCACATAGATGCCAAATCCACCTGCCCTGCCCCATTTTCCTTCTGCTTGCACACTGCCATGTTTCCTGCCCTGACGAGAATGGATTAAGCCTCTGAAACCGTAATCCGTCCCCAATTAAATGGTTTCCTTTATAAGAGTTTCCATGGTTATGGTGCTCCTTCACAGCAAAGCCCATAGTCAGACAAAGGGTAAGTTGATCACCCTCACAGAGCTTACCTTCTTACAAGTACTTTGGATAAGGAAGTACATTGGAAATGCTGGTAGTGGTAATTGCTCTAAGGAAAAAAAATATGGAGTCTATGTGAAGGAAGGTGTATGTGTTTAGGAAGTATTGCATGAGATCTGTTTGTAACGTCTTTCAAAACTTTTAAAAGAGTCATGCAGGCTTGTGAAAGAAGGAGAAACATTTATAGACAGAGGGGTGATTTATTTCCTGAATGAAGGACACCCTCACAGTTAACCATACTAAAGCATACTTGTGAAGCCTAGACTCTTGAGATTTTGACTTTACATTTCTTCCTTTCCTATAGTTGTGATGAAAGTTAACACAATTTGGGGCCTGGAGAGATAGCTCAGAGGTTAAGAGCACCGATGACCTTGCCAGAGGACCAAGGTTTAATTCCAAGCAAACTCACTGTAGCTCCCAATCATCCATAAGTCCGGTTCCAGAGATCCAGTACCTTCTTAAGGCTCCACAAGCAGGAGACATGTAAGTGGTATACGCACATACATACAGGGAGAAAGTGCATGCATATTAAATAAGGTAAAGCTGCAGAAGTCTTTAAAATTCCAATATGTTCAATACATATATTTTAACTTAGAATCATTTCCTCTCACTGAATCAGGAGACATTTTTCTATGTATTGTTTAATCTTATGATAAGTTATCAATATACCCTGCAGGTGGAGAAAATGCCTAATTTCTTATGATCTGCGAATAAGGATGGTGTCATCTCTATGGTGTGCCCTGACTTGGTCCTAAAAGTGTCACAAATCAAAGGAAGAGGACATCTCTGTAATCATTCTTTCTCTTTCCTGAGCCTTTTATACTTAATTCCTCTATTCTAGATGAAGCTGTAACCATGACAGGATATATTAGCCTCTGGAATTCACACAGAAGGGTGATTCCTAATCAAATTGGCACTAATTTCTTTCATGACGAATTATCATCACTCGCAGCAAATTTGCTTTTAGTGAGCTGTGCCAACTTGAGGTATGGCTTCCAGCACTTTTTATCTCAGTCTGTCAATAGAATTGATCAGATCATTCCATAACTGTGTCTTCTTAAAAAAAAAATTTCAGAATGAACCGAAAGGTGAGAGCATCAAGTTTCTTATGTGTTCTAACCTTGTTTGATTTCAAAAGAAAACGGCTATAAATGGATGTTGTTTTTTTTTCTGTAATGTTTTTCTTCTTCTTTTTTTATTTAGATATTTTCTTCATTTATATTTTAAATGCTATCCCAAAAGTCCCCCAATACAAAAATAATGTTAGATAAAACATAGACCTTAAAAACACCAACATTTCAAATATGGAAGTAATATGAAATATACTTCTATATTACCTATTGAATGCATATTATTAACCTAATACTTTATATCAAGAAGCTTTTATATATATACATATATATGTATATATATGCATAAATATGGCAGTCTATCGATTCATAGATTTGCAGTTGTTATGGTAGTTTATATACATTAAACAGACTTCCAGATGTCATCATAATATTTATATATCGCTCTGACTACTCTATGTCATCCACTCTGGTGTAGCTTGCTGCTCCATCTGCTCAAAATATACATTTTTATAGGTTTACCATAATGCCATCATCAAATCGCTTGCCACATGCAAATAACGTTAAAATGCCAGAACGATAGAAACCCTGCTCAGTGCTCTACAACTCTCCAGCCCCGTACTCGTCTGCATTTAATTACCTGTTATTTTTGCTCATATGTAAAACAGTCTCTTGTGTAAACTTGTGGCTAGGAAACTCTCATAATTATGGTTTTATTGTTTCAGTTTTGTAGTTATAACCGCAACAAGATGAAGGACTTCATCTGAGAACAACAGTCTTTACCAGTAAAAAGTGTTAATTACAACGTAAATGATGTCAGTGAAAATATTGGAAAATTCCCGGTTTAATTAGGTCTACCACAGAAATAGAACTGTCACAAGGCTCAGCACTTTGGCAGTTTTAATTCCTGTGCGCATTTTCTTCTTTAAGTGAATCCCATATAAAGACCGAGGAAATGAGCATGTCATTTGTTTAAAACATATTGTTCGAGTACGTACCCATGCTGAAGTGTAACATTCATTCACAGTATGTCACAGTGACAAAAGACTTCCAGCCAATGTTTCCGCAGTCATACACGGCTACTCCTTATGCACTAATTTTTTTTCTATTCCTAAGATGTGAGGAGACTCTTGAGTCTGTCTACATATGAGCAGTACTGCCGATACGTCTTTAAGAGAGATGCCATCTGTGCGTTACTTATACACGTTTAGTCATCTTGAGGTCTGGACCTAATCATCGTCTAAAGAGTAAGATATCTTTTTCAACCCAGTGGAATATTTGAAGCAAAGCCTCAAGACTGCAAAGTAGTGGTCTTCCTGCCAATGAGAAGATCTTAATTGCCATAATTAAAATTAAGGCTCACTTTTATTAAAAACTGAAGCCCCTGCTGTGAAAATCATTCCAGTAATGCTATGCATAACACTCAGGAATTGATAATGCCTAAGGATAAGACAAAAATATTACTTTCCATATGTGTAATGTTTGTGCATAGGTGTCTGCGATCGTTTCAAGTCATTGAACTGAGCTGTTAAGTTATAACAGCCCCAAATAATGATAAAAAGGAAAATAATAGGAATATGCTCATGTGTGTTTTGTAGATCATATATTAATCTTCTTAGATTCTGAATAGTAAGGACATTCTAAGAAAAACAAATGAGCAAACATGCCATCACCCCCACTACAACAGCCTTGTATGAGTCTGCTACCAAAACATCAGTACTCAGCAGGTAGCATGCCAACAATTAAATGAAGCAGCAGTGGGAGTCCTCAAACAAAGCCAATGAAGAGATGATGGAAGTCTCCTCCATGACATGGGATCTGTATATTGTAGACTCAAAAGGAACTGACGACATCTAGTATATAGTTCTTGGTAATAGATCATGATGCTGCAAATGTCTTTTCTAGCTCTAGTGAGAAAACAATGAGATATCCTTGCAAAGTTATGTGTTCCCGGACAAAACAGTTAGAGACAGATGATCACGCGGCTAAGTATCTTCTCCCTCCCTGTGCGTCAATTCTCCCTCCCCGTGCATCAATTCTCCCTCCCCGTGCATCAATTCTTTATTTCTTTGGCTAATTCTGACTTGAATATTGTTTTAACTTAACACAATAACGCTCCTTTCAGGTCTCTCCCACTGCATAAATCGTAGCTTTTCCATCTTCACCTCACGTGCTAGATTATTCTGTTTTTAGGTAAGGAAGTAGCCTGGTATTTCCAAAATTCACTAGGCAAAATGGTCCATATTTCCATCAGAGAAGACAGACCTTCGCCCCATTGTCCTCACCATTAAACTTTCCTACTCAACATCAGCAAGCATTTGGATATGTGGAGCAAGAGAGGTGATATGAGTTGAGAGTAGAGAACGGTTTGTGAAGGAAAAGAATGGGTACTTTTTTCATACCCTGAAATTTTACTAACTGGGGGAAATATACACTCCAAGATGATTACTAGAGTGGCCAAAGAGACATGTTAGGAGGCTGGAGACGAGGCTTCGAGCTACTTGCTCTCTGTGCCATCGTTTCCAAGGTCACTAGTGTACAGCAGAAAGAAACAGTGAAGGAATTAGTGAGCAAGATTGATATCCTTCATGGGAATGTAACGATGTATGTTTAGAGTGTGCTTCACATTTCATATCTGGAGATATAAAAAATAATATGTTTTTTTTGGGGGGTACTTAGTTGTTTTTAAATTGGTAAAGATTATATAGAGATAAAAGGATGCTTTTTTCCCTTACCAAACTTTTTCAAGGAATCTTAGCAGGTAGAACATCTTGAATAAAGAAGGAAGCAAGGGATTTGAGGCTCTAAATGATGGTTGATCAAAGCAATACAGTATCTCTGGAGGAGGTGAGAACTGGAATATTATCAATTATGTTATGCATTAATCAGTGTTCTCTAAAGGCACAGATCTGAAAAATTCATACATATATGTGATATATATACACACACACACACATATATATATACACACACATATATATATATACACACACACACATACATACATACATACATACATGCATACATACATACATACATATGGGGCTTACTAGAGCCACTTAGAGATGTTGTCTGGCTAGTCAAACAACGACTGTCTCATTTGGTATTGGAGTCTCAGAGAATTCCTAGAGAACTG